>NC_059131.1:43090357-43690357 GCF_020740605.2 Lemur catta
AGCTCTCATAGCCTTAAACTTTACAGAAACAATTTTAACTTTTAAAATGCTCAAAGGTAGGATTTTCATGTCCCAGAGGCATGCACCTTAGTGTAAGGACTATTTGGGGCTTAATATTGATGTCAGACTTGGGCTTACAAATATGAGTAAAACAGAGTTCTTTCCCCAAGGGACATGGAGTTCACAGCCTATTCTATTCATTCCTTTACTTTTTTACTTACAAATTTATTTTTCATTTATAATTTCAGGCTTACCTTAAGTAGTTAAAATGATTATGTACTGAAAAGAGGTAACTCAAGTGAAAACTTAAAGATTTTCAATTTTATCAGCTTTGAATATTAAAGAAGCACTCATGTTTTGTGAGGGTGAATAAAAATCATTGATTTAAGAATGCCATTTTATAGTACAGCACACAACATTTCTAGAGTAACATAAAATCAATCTGAACATTAGTATAAACAGAACAAAATGTAACAAACAGATTCATTGTATGGCCAAAATGAATTTAAAATATCCTTTTGGTTATTGTATGTGTAATTACGGGCTGTATAGAGTTGTATTTAGCCTAAGAAACCATTATTTGAAGATTATAGTTATTTTAGGTGTAAAAGTTTATTGTACTTACTCCAGTTCCTCAGGTATTATAAATATTGATATATACTTTCAGGGTTCATAGGGTTTTGTGGACAAGGATGATTACTTTAAAAAATAGTGCATTGAGATATTTGATTTGGGGCAATAACCAACTTCTGTCCAAATGCCTGTGATTACTTCTGTTAGGCGATAAACATCAAAATCTCTTTTGCTATCACCCAGGAATAATGTTAACAGCATTAATAGCCATGACTTTAAATTAAGCAGAGTGAACATTCCACTGGGTTCCCCAACTGTCCAGAAGAGAATCTAGGAGGGATTCAGGAAAGCAGCTCATTTAAAAGCTAAAATTAGACATTTATAGGCCAGAGGAAACTGCCCTTTGCCTATGTCTGTTATTTTCTTCTAAGCCCGTAGACTTCTGAGACTGGGGCCGTGAGAAGTTTGTGAAAATGTTCTCAGATGGCACTGGGAATGGCATCTGTATTTACCAGGCCCACTGATGAATTAGCAGATCCAGGCACTTTGCTTGGGATGGCCTGGTGGTTGTTGCCTGTGAAATTTGCCATCTTACTTTGGCTGACTCTTGTTTACCTGAAGGCTCCTCCAAATTAACTGATGAGATGATGCAGTTATTGAGTCTTCTTTTCCTGGCCAGAACCTTTTCTCCCCACCACGCTATCATAAAGTGTTTCAAAAATCAAAGGGCGTAAAGAAGTGAGTAAACACAGTCAAGTGGCCCTGTGTTGGCTGTATTTAACAGGACTTTTGAGGTTTATTTTCTATTTCAATTTTACTAATGGCAGTAAGAACAAAACCTGATATCTTGAGTTTAATTAGGATACCCTTGTCAAATAAAAGGCTTAGATTAAGAAGTTATTTTTATCATTTTTTGACTGTTTTTTGCAAGCCTTCAGTAATTTGTTCTTAACAATGGCATCAAATAATATTCCTTTATACTAAAATTAAAGTGGAAGGATTTTTTTTCCCTTAACCTAGTAATTTTCTTCAGTGGAAAGAATTTGTAAGTATACAGTTTAGAAGAGAAATCTGTAAGAAGATATTCTTAAAGAACAGTATTTTTTAATGTAAACAAACCTCAGATACACGTATTTAACTGCTGTAATCAGAACAGGTACGCATCTATGACATGGATATATTTTACTCCCTTTCTCAGACCATTGCAACATCATCTTAAATATTCTCTGCTTCCCCAAGGCCTTGTACGTGGTAGATATTCTATAAATGTTTATTTAATGAATAAATGAAAGAATAGCAGCATAACATACATATACCCTTAGAAATCCTCTCTTAGCTGCCTTTAGCATTTAAACCACTAATAAGGATTATTGTAAAATGCATGACAATTGTAACCAAAGAATTGTGGGTATTAAGGAGCCTGAAAGATCATCTACTTCAGTATTCATGTTTGACTGTTGAAAACTAAAACCCAATGACGTTAATGTGCCTAGGCAGTCACAGAGTTTGAATTAAAACTGAACTCTCAACTTCCAACCCAGCGCTGTTTGAACTAATAAAATCCTTTCGTGCTGTGGATCTGCACTGGCATTTGGTCTCTTCGAATACCTAAAACAGCTTGAGCTTTTTTTGTGTGTGTGTTCTGTTATTTAGAATCACTCCTAAAGATCTGTAATATTTGCCTTTTATGCTAGATCAGTGTGGTTTGCTACATTTAAAAAATTTTAAGCTGTGACAAATGATATCCCAGCATACAATGCCTTGGTAGTATAAATAATTCATCTAATCTTAATGGATGTAATATTCAGCATGGCATAGTTCAACCAGTTAGTGTACTTCAGTTCCTTAAAGAGGAAGTCTGTAAAGAACAAGTGGAATAAAATATCTGTACTCATGGGAGGAATTTTGTCTTTTCTTGGTATAAATTAGGAAAGGCAAGGACTAGGGGCCAAGTGCTAAGGAATGTTAAATAATTCTTGAGGATGAGTAGAGTAAGAAAAAGAGTTATAAGCATTGACTGACACTCACTTTGCCTGCTCCAGCTAATTTTTACTGAATGCCTACTCTGTGCTAGTCCTTGCTTTAAGGACTTTTTGTTATTAATTCACTTAATTTTCACAACAACCCAATTAGGAAGATGCTCTTATTATCGTTTATCAGATGGGGAAACCGAGGCATTGGGAAGGTTAAGAAACTGGCTCAGAGGCATGAACTGGGAGGGCTGGAGCTGTCACTTGCACCCGGGAGGTCTAGCAGAGCCAGCATTCTCAGTCACTGTGCTGGACTTCACTCTGCAAAATTACCGTTGGAGAGCACTGTGTCCCAAATGAAGAATGAGAAAAGCATGCTGAAAGGAAACAGAAGAGACAAGCATGACAATGGGAGGATTGGGTTTAGGAACAGAACAGAGATTAGGGTGAAGGATAGAGAAACCTTTTCAAAATGTACCCAGGCAGAAAATACACAAGATTTGTGTCTGTGTCTATCAGGGAGACTGGGTACTTGCTCAGCTTTCTAGGGCTCAGGGCTGGGGAGACAGGGTTTGAGGACGGGTGTCTGCTTTGTGGCTGCGCCTATTCCATCCAGCCTCTGTCCTCAGACCCTTCCCTGTCCCCTGCTTTTCTTTGACAACAGCTCTCTGCTGTTGATGTCTACCTTTAAACCAAAACTCCAGATCTCTTCACTGAGCTCTGGACTCATCTATTTAACTGCCTACTCTTAATCTTACTTTAGATGTCTGGGCAAAGTATTACGCCTAACGTGAACAAAATAGAACTCTTGATTTCAAAACCCAGTCCTGCTCCTTCTCCAAGTCATCGCACGATTGCCACCACCATCCCCTAGTTGCTCATGCCAAAGATACAGTGATTCTCTCTGATCTCTTTTTCTCTTAATGCCTCCCATCTACTCTATGCTTATGTTTTGTTGGCTCTGCCACCTGGAGACATATTGAATCTGGCTACTTCTTTTTGTACCACTGCTATGGCTCATCTCTTGGCCCATCCCACAGCAGCTCCTGCAGTGGTCACCCTACCCCCAATCTTGTTTTTCTTCTTTCTATCCTTCCAGAACAGCCAGAATAATCATTTTAAAGGAAATCAGATGATGGTACACCATACTCCCCTTTCTCCAATGGCTTCCTACTGCGAACAGTACAAAATCCAAGCTCCTTACATTGGCTTAACTGATGCCCTGGAAGGAGAAAAGTCCATCTTCTCTATCCTCTCCCTTCTCCCCTCTCTTCCTTCACCTCGCTTTGTCCACTCCAGCCTTCTTTCTGTTCTTTGAGTGCCCATCCTGGGAACTTTTCACGTTCTAATTTTGCTGCTTGGGAAGCTCATTCCGAGATCTTCACATTCAGGTCTCAACTTGGATGCCCCAGATCCTCTCTCATGACCTAGATCTAAGCTAAAGTTGGGGAGGGCATACAGGGCAGTGGTGTACTTAGTTATGTGTGTCTGTTTTACTGTTTTTTCTGTTAGGATGTTCCTTAAGGGGAGAAGCCCTGTTTGCTTGTTTTTCAATGGAATGTCTTTAGCACATGAGAAAGTACCTAGCACATAGTTTGTGCCCAAGAAACATATGTTAACTCACAGTGATTACCAAGTATTTGTTGATAAATATACAAAAACATCTGACATACAAAAAAATGTTCCAAAGTATGTGGTCTTTCTAATTTTATTTATCTAAACTAACTAGATTTATTTGAAATAATCACTTTGTGTACAGATACATAGTGCTAAATAAAATGTGAAAACTTTGCTTTTTTATATATATAAGGTAACATTCCTCAATTATTACACTATGAGTTTGTTTTGCCAACTGTTGTTTCATAGCCAGTGCAGAGAGTATATGTAGGCTAAATTGAACAAAATTTTTATGAATTCCCAATTGATGAAGTTCAAATTAATGATGCTTTGCTGTATAATTTGATAAAAATTATTTTTATTTTTCTGAAAAGTATAATGATAATGGAAAGGCAACTATATATAGGCTTTTCAAAATGTCTAAATATACATAAAGAGGCATACTAATTGTTCTAAGAGAAAATAACATTTTTATAGGTTTACTGTCTTTTGAAAATGTGTTTTTACAGATTTTTTTCCTTGTGCATTTATTGATAATACCAACAAGGTACACTTACAAGGGGGGCACATTCATTAAAGAAAATTGTTACACTTATTACAATGGCATCCATTTTTATCTTCTGGCATTAGGAAAAGGCAGTTATTTTCTCTGGAAAATGACAACACTAACAGCAGCAACATTCCAGTGAAAAGTAAGTCACATTTTAACCCTGAATAGCTCTTAAAATGATATTCATGCTGAATAGCTCTTTAGAGTTTGAAATGTTTTCCATATAGTCCCCAGTTCTTTAGCCCAATTTATTGCTACTTACCTAGCACCTCCTTTGCAAGGTTGATGCTTTCAAAGGGAAGAGTAAATGTGAAGGCAATTTTAGAGCATAAAAAAGTTCCTCTGAACCAGACTTCTGTTTAGATTGTTTCTTATTATGTGTTTTATAGGTGGGAATTTGACTGCGCTTTGAGTAACTGCTTTAAGCTATCCCGGGGAACACATAACTTTGAGTAGCAGCTGGGCCAATTGGGAGCAGAATGACAAGGACATTCCTCCCTTCCTCCCTTCAACAATGAGTTACTGAACACGGTCTAGCATATAGCACTGCGCTAGTCATAGGGGAGCTTAGAAAAACCGTAAGGCAAAGCCTTGCCACATGGAACCCTGCCCTGGCTCATATATAGAGAGAAATGGAAGCTGAAAGAACCAGGTGCCAATTCCCAGGGAGCAGGTAAACAGGTGGATGACAGCAAATATGTCACAAGATGCCATTTTCCTCCATTATAAGAACTCCTTTGGGGAAAGGAGAAAATTTATGGTGATTATTTTCTGATACAAAAGTTAGGACATAGCCCCTGATAATTTTTTTTTCCTAATTTTTAAATGTATTTATATGCAAATCATCAGTTTTAAATGTCCAACTAAACTATTTATTCTTTTATAGAAAATAATAAAATCAGGACTGTTTCAGAAGAGACAGCACTTGCATGGCACTGAAAGAATGGTACTCGCAGTTTTTCTGTTAAACCCTTTTTTGGAAATGATTCAGTATTTTCAGCCTTCGTTCTAATTAAAATAGATGGGATAGCACATTGTACTGTTATTTTTTTTTTCTTTGAAATGAGAGTTTTCTCTTCCCAGAGAAACATAACCTGTTTTGATAAGGACCACTGCCCCCTGCCCCTCAGGCTGCTCTCTGCTAGCTCCAGCCCCTCACTCAGGGCCCCACTGGCCCCAGCCCGTGCCGTGCCCACAGCTGCGCTTGCTCCTGCTCCCTCAGTGCCCCTCGCTGGACGGGACTGGGGGCAAATGTCCAGGTGAAGTTTCAGTTCCTTCCAGTGGGTATTTGTAACCAAAAGGTAACCTTCTTAAGCATGTTTCCAGCTGAAGGGCATTTATATTGCATTCCACAATTTTAGTGGTAGAAATAGTCCATATTTAGCAGAGCCCCCTCAGCCCCACAACTGTTTCTCTGTTCATCTCTTTTCCTCCCCACTCCTTCCCTCCTCCCATGCCAAGTCTTAGTCTTTTGGGGACTAATTAAATACCATAGATTGGGTGATTTTAAACCACAGAAATTTATCACTCATAGTTCTAGAGGTTGGGAAGTCCAAGATAAGGAGCTGGCACATTTGGTGTCAGGTGAAGACCTGTTCCTCATACATAGTGCCTGCCATGTGTCCTCCCATGGTGGAAGGGCAAAAGGGACCCCTCAGTCCTCTTTTATAAGGGCACTAATCCCATTCCCTCATGACCTAACCACCTCCTAAAGGCCTCATCTCTTAATACCACTACCGTGGAGGTTAGGTTTCAACATATGTATTTTTGGGGGAAACACATTCAGACCATAGCAGCATGTACTCTCTCTTCTGCACTCTCTCTCTTTCATACACACACACACACACACACACATACCTTTTTGAGCCTGGTGAACATTTCAGATGTTCATATTGAAATTACTCACAAATAGTTGGATCTGACATCATTTGAGAACCTGCCTGAAGTTTCCATCCAAGTTTAATGTTCCATAGAATGATTTTCAAATGGCACAACAGAATTGGTATTAGGTTCTATTTAAATATAAATCCTGTTTTGCCTGGAATGATTGAAAAGCATAAGCCTGTACTATGAATTAATTTCCTTTCACTGCACTGTCTACATAAATGGTTCATTCATTCATTCAATAAAATTTTGTTTTGCCAGACACTATTCTAGGCAGTTGGCTGTGTCAATCAACACCATAGACAAAGATCCCTGCTTTGTGGAGTTTACATTCTGGCGGAGAGAGACAGACCTTGTATATAATAAACATACCATATGAACAAGCTAATTTATATGATAGAAGGTGATAAGGTATTTTGATGAAAATAAAGAAGTAAAACAAGACAAAGGAGATCAGGAGCATGGGGTGGAGGTGGTGGCAGGTTGCAGGATTAAATGAAGAGGATTGAGTGAGTCTCACTTAGAAGTTGTGATTTGAACAAAGACTTGTAGGAGGCAAGGAAGTTAGCCAAGCTGTCTGGGGGAAGAGCATTCCAGAAAGAGGGTACAACTAAGGCAAAGTTCCTTGGACAGGAAAACACCTGTGATGTTCAGAAATGGAAGGTCCCATAGCTGGAGCAGAGAGAATGAGGGCATGAATTTGGAGAGGTAAAAGGTGGTCAGATCATGTAAGGACCCTGCTGGACTTTTTAAGGCCTTTGGCTTTAATGTGAAGCAAAATGGTGAGCTACTGCAGGGTCTGGAGTGAAGAATGATATGATCAGACTTAGCATTTCAGAAAGAAAACCCTGGCTGTCGTAGGCTGGGAATAGACTGTGAATGAAGATATACCTGAGGGCGGAGCTGGCAAGAACAGAGGCAGGGGCACCTGTTAGGAGACTGCTGGGAGGTTGGATTCTCAGGATATTTTGGAGATTGGTCAGCAGAATTTCCCAATGAATAGCAAGTGGAGTGTGAGAGAGAGAGAGAGAGGCACCACACACAATGCTAAGGTTTTTGTTAAAAGGAAAGCCATAATAGTTGAAGAGTCTATAACTGGGTCAAAGTATAAACAGCCAAAAAGAGCATAAGGTTTTAAAAATTTAAGCAGTGGAGGAAGGTGATAAGACAAACAGATCCCTGTCTCAAGCTGCTGTCACTTCCCCCTCATGACTGGATTTCAGAATATGAGTTTTCCCAGCCAGGGTCTGAGCACTACTGTACCTCCTGCCTAGAACTCTCAGCTCCAAAATCTTTGCATTGTTGGCTTATTGGTAAATAAGTCATAGTCCTCAGAAAGCTCTTCCCAGGCCACGCTCCCTGAAGTAACTGTCTTCCCAAAATCTCTCTATCCTAGTACTCTAGCTTGTTTTGTTGTCTTTATTGCATGTCACCTTCATAAAATATCTTATTGGTTTGCTTTTTATTGCATGTCTTCCCCACTAGAATGGGACCTCCATGAACACCCGTATCTTATCACACTCTTGCTGGCTACTACATTGCCAGTAGCTAGAACAGTGTCTGGCACACAGCTGATAATAACTATTGGATGAAGGAGTCTTTTAATAGTAAAATAAATCATCAAGTGTGCATTAGCGCCTGCAGGGAACACCACCAGTCAATGTGTGGGGGTTAGGAAAATACTTCCATGTAGCATTTTTGGGCAAAATTTGAAATTAAATAACACTATGAGAAAGTAGGTAGGGAAATCACAAGACAGTCAATATATGATTCGTTGACAAATGAGTTGAGCAGAAAGAAAACCGGAAGAGATTCATGGAGTGGAAGAATTTAAAATTGTAGAATTCTTGGCCTTCGGAGTTACAGGGACCAGCCTACCAGCACACCCAGGTAGAAAGCTTTGCAACATCTCATTGAGTTTTCTCTGAATACATCCAACAACATGAGCTCATTATTGTACAGTGCAGTTTATTCTAATCTTTGGCAATTCTAATTATTAGAAAGCTATTTTTCATTCTGTGAATAGAGGAATAGGAAGTATTTGACTAGGCAGAGTAGAATGGAGGAGAGAACTTGTGGCTAGAGGAAGGTATAGGCAGAGACAGAGCTAAGAGAGCTCTGGGCCAGTGAGAAAATGAGCAGGCTGCATGTGAAGAGAGGGGTAGGAAGTAACTATCTGATATTTCTTTCAGGTCAGCACAGAGAAAAGGGTCTGAGAAGAGTAGAATTTGCTTCATAGAGTGAGACCTGATACTAGTTTTCACTTACTCGAGGCAATTAAAGCCCCATGTAAAAAAAAAATTCTATCTCTGCTAATAAGGCAGTCTAAATTAAATATCTAGGCAAATCTGAAAGTGCTGATTCCAACAATTTTTTTTAATAAGAAAACCATCATATTACAGTGAGAAACGTAATCACTTCTACTTATGGAGCTAATATGGATTCTGAGTAGGAGGCGGACCTTTGCTTGCCTGAGGAAGAAAAGCACTTTTTGTCAGAACAGTAATAATTTTAAAAATATACAATTTCAAATTAATTTCCTTGGGAATGTGAAAAAGTCTGTAAATAGTGAGATTAATTTGGAACTAATACAAGCCATGTATTTAGAGCTTGGGGTTTATTGAAAAGATTCCCTATGAATTGGAAATCATGTGCCTGTTGAACTCTTTTGGTGAGAGACTTAGTCCATTTTGTGCTGCTATGGCAGAATACCACAGACTGGGGACTTTGTAATGAGCAGGAACATATTGGCCTACAGTTCTGGAGCCTGGGAAGCGTAAGATCTGGAGAGGGCCTTCTTACTGCATCATCCCGTGGCTGAAGGATGAAGGGCAAGAGGGGGCTGAACTGACCCCTGTATAAAGGGCACCAATCCCACCTCATGGCCTGATCACCTTTAAAGGTTCCACCTCTTAATCCTGTTACAATGGCAATTAGATTTCCACATGAGTTTTGGAGAGGACAAACATTCAAACCAGAGCAGAAACTCTTAGAGAGCCACAGAAACATTAACGTCTTCCAAATGATTTTCCTCCTGTACACTCTTAAAATGCTGTGGTTTGTGTTAGAAAGGACCATTACCATATTTTATATTCTGCCCTGAAATTTTGGAAATGCAACGGCACTTCATCTAATCAAAACCACTCACAAGTTTGATAAAACTTAGACAGTTGCAACTACCAATAATAAACCTTTTATGTACAATAATCAGAGTAATTCATGGGTGATTTTAAGGATGAATGTTTCTGTAGGGAGAGAAACATTGCTTTAGAAACCAAAGGGAAGTGCAGAGCGTTTAATATTTTGACCAGAGTGTTTTCAAACTAACAGAGGAAAAAATTGATCTCCTTTGTATGATTGAATGCATTTCAGGCTATTTGAAGTGAAATCAAGTCAAGAATATTATCCAAAGAAAATATCAAGTTATTGTAAGGTAAATCCATCAAGAACATCTAAAATCAGTAAGAAAAAAGGAGAACTTAGTATTTAACTATGTATGTAAGAAGTTTGACATCACTTGATTATTAGAAGATCCAAGATGAGACTCACTGTGGTACCCTAGCAATAAAAAAAAAATTGTTTGGATATATTTGCCTAATCCCCAATGTTAGGGGCCAACTTCACTACTCTCTGGGCTTTAGTTATCTCATTTGCAAAATAAGTCAGGGAGTTGAGGGACAGGTTGGACTGGGAAACCTCTAAAGTGCATTCCTCCTCTAAGATTGGAATCATTTAGAAGATGTAGAATTTAGTGGAATTCTTGTGCATGTCTCTTAGGCTTGTGAACTTTTACATGTAGGTTCAAAAGATAGTGAGATATATGGAGAGGTACATTCCCTGCTTTGTGAATGTGCCTGAAATTTACCCCCAAAACATTGTGAGAGTGTAGTTGGATTTTCGCATAGATGTTGTTTGCTTCACCTTGCTTTTGCAATGTCTGTGTTCTCGTAGGCTTCCCAGGGTGGAAAGAGAAATAAAATACCTTTTGGGGAGATTGAAAGCAAATTGCCATCGGGATTACCATGATTTGATGTTTGCTTTTCCAGATCCATGACTGTGGGCATAGCCTGGCCTTTCCTCCTCCTGCTCCACAGCATGTTTCTTTCTCTGCCATCATACGATTCCTTTCCTCCTTCTGTTTGCAGCAGGATCATTCTTGGCTTCTCGCCTTTATCCATCCTGTGGCTCCAGTCATATCTCTCTGGCCTATCAAAATTCTATCGATCCATTTTAAGCTTGAGTTGCTCCTTCATAAAAAATACAGCCAATACTGATCTCTTTCTTTGGTCCCGTTTCACAGGATGCAGCTCTGAATTTTATATCACCTTATTGTTTTAAAATTTATTTCCTCTTATTTTCTCCCAATGAGTTTTAGGTTCCTTGAATAGAGCGTCCTTCTTTAATCCATTATAATGTATCTGTGTAGTTTATAGCAGAGATTTTGGCTGTTTTTTGGTGGTCTTTTGAAGACTCTTTCTCAGAGTCCTGAAAGCCACATGGCATTCTGAAATCTCGATTTTACAAAGCTGTCAGCCACTGGTATGAAAGGTAATGGTCAATTCAAATAATAGCACAGTCTAATGCAGTTTTCTATTGTCACTTTATGAGAAAAAAAAGAATGGCAATTTTTGGCAGACACTTCTCTTAGGTCCATCAGTGTACAGCTGTCCTTTATGTTCTCTGTGTGTCATGGGAGACCAGCTTATGTTAGAGTTGATGCCTTTGAGAAAGGAAGAAAGAAGGAAAGAGCATCTTCTTACTGTGTGGGAAGGGTTGTAGCAGATGTGGTGAAATATGTTCCAGTACCCACGAGGCTTCTTTCCTTTCTTTCTTATAACATGAGAAGAGTCTACCAATTTTTTTCTAATAATCAACTATGACCGGGACATGGAGTGTTATGTGACTTTTTTTAAAGTGTGATGTTTCTTTATCCTATTCTGTTTTATTTAAAAATGGTTTACATATTTTTTATTTAATTACTGGTTATATACTACTAGTCAGGCTCAGCTGACCTAGGGTGTAATTAACAAATAAACCCTGAAATCCTGAGGCCTTAACAAAACAAATATATTTTTTTTCTTGTGTCACAGTTGGAAGATTGGGTGGGTTCCTGCCCACCCCCCTGGCTTTTCCTACAGGTACTCAGGGACCCAATGCTGATCTGACAATATATTCCAGAAAAATGTTTGCCTATCCTACCCTCATTAAAGGGCATAATCAGTTTCTTGTTGAATAAAACAAAACGACTTGAGTCCTTTTATGCATGTAGATCAGATTCTTCCTGCACCCCAATCCTGAAGTGTTTTTTTTTTTTTCAAGTATCCATTAATTGTTAAGTAATAATTGCAGCAGAAGCTAAGAGCCTGGAACAATGAATGGGACATTCTGGACCACAGCACACGGGCTTGTAATCCTAAAAGGGAATTTGTAGTCTGAGAAGTTTATTAAGATTTGCATTAACTGGCCTTCTCTTCACCCCAGCTCTAGAACAATGCCTGCCAAAACTCAGTGACGCAGTAAATATTTGTTGAACAAACCAAGTCAGAACTTTTCTTACTTTGCCTTCACTGTAAAGCTAATATTTTTCATTATTTTACCTGTTTAAAAATATTTCCTATCTCTGTTCTGGCCCGTTTTTTCAGTACATGCTTTGAAATGAAGATTTGGACTTTATCTTCAAGTTCAAGTTCAACATTAAACATAGGAGTTAGAGAATATTTCCCAAACTCAAGAACTTGCCCTCCTAATTGAAGTAGAGACTTAGTGAAAGCATCAGATATGTAAACTGCAAAGATTTAAAAAGAGAGAAATAGATTAAATAGACTAAAGATAGTCACTGAATTAAAACAAATTCCATGGCATTTTTCAGATATCACCTGAATCACTGTCTGGAGTCTTTCCAGTGGCTTTATATATCACAGCCTTAGAGACAGTGCACTATGGGGCAATAAAAATATGGCATAAATTGTGAACAGAGTAGAAAGGAATTTTATTTTTTTATGGTTTAAATAGAATATTGCTGATCAATTTTTCACTTGGATGACCCTTATCAAGTGGTTGTTTTTCTAGAGGAGAAAGCAGGGCTTGCAAAATGGTATAAATCAGGCAATCTACATTCACATCTTGATGGTCTGCAGATCACTTACTTTCATTTGCTAGAGTAAAGCAGACTCATGAAATCAATATGCTTGCTGTTCATTTATGCTGTATAGTTTTTTCTCTTTGGAAGAGTCCATAAAGCAGAGTTTTAACATTTTATTAAGC
Organism: Lemur catta; assembly: GCF_020740605.2. Taxonomy (NCBI): domain Eukaryota; kingdom Metazoa; phylum Chordata; class Mammalia; order Primates; family Lemuridae; genus Lemur; species Lemur catta. Next base: position 43,103,216 of record NC_059131.1, read on the forward strand.
TAAAAAAAATGAGAGGGAGCCAGACCCTGTCTCTGCTAAAAAAAAAAAAAAAAAATAAGTAAATAGAAAGAAATTAGCTGGACAACTAAAAAAATATATATATATATGTGTGTGTGTGTGTATATATATACATATATATATATACACACACACACATATATATATGTACACACACACAGATATATATATATATACATACACACATACAAAAATGAGCTGGGCATGGTGGCACATGCCTGTAGTCCCAACTACTCGGGAGGCTGAGCCAGGAGGATTGCTTGAGCCCAGGAGTTTGAGGTTGCTGTGAACTAGGCTGATGCCACAGCACTCTAGCCCGGGCAACAGAGTGAGACTCTGTCTCAAAAAAAAAATGAGAGGGTATCTCTCACAAATGTCTTCAATTTTCTTTGCCTGTGTTTCTGTCTCCTTATATGAAGAATGCTCAAGGCTGATCTTCATTGGTGGGAGGTCAGTGGGTCATTACGTTAATGTCAGTGATGGGGGCTTTCTGCAAACAATTTACGAAAACAGGTGAGCTGCAACCTGATCAGAAATGAGCTTAATTGTTACATTTGTGAATTAAGGACTGACATGTCTTATGTATTTTAGAAAATAAAATGTTACCTTGTTGCTTTGGAGGTCACAAAAATGAAATTGAGTTCATATACACAATTTCCACATGAAAATAATATAGAGTTTCCATGATGATTTCAGATCAGAGTATTAGTTTGAATCAAAATCCATCCCAATCATAAGTTGTTAGGGGCCACAGACACTTGCCTTGTAAGTGCGCTACCATCTTGCCTCTTGCTCTTCTGTTTTTCTGAGGCTGAAGAATGTGAACCCTGAGGAGGTTCTGCTACTTTCATATTAACTTTGGAAATATGCTCTGGGGGGATTCTATTGTCATGTACCTTTCACTGTACCTGAAATATGTTTGTTCATGTGTAATAAATTAATTGCTGCTATTTACTATATGATGCGCTTGAATATTTTCACTTTAATGAAGAAGGGTTACTCTCAGATTGTTCCCCAAAATGAAACTCCACTTTCCTTCACATGTGACCCTCTTCTTGACCTATAGTTATGAATTTTAGAGTTTCAGTACAGAACAGAAACTAAGCATGATGCTGACTTCAGCACACACCTGAGCTTGTGAAGAATTGAAAACAAGAATCAATTTCCGGTCTGCCCCTGGCTTACCTAAAGATTTGAGGAAAACTTGGGTCTCTGTCACACTCAGCCAAAAACAAAATCAAAATTCAGCCTAACTCTAAATATTTAGTGCTTTCACAACTTTTCTCTGCATGACAATCTTAATATCTATAGGTTTGTGAGAAGAAAAAATATTGCTCTTAAGACTTAAAATATTTATTGGGAAAATGAAGGGAACTGGATATTTGAAATTTTGTTTTCTTTTCTATTTTTTAATAGGGCCTTGTAATTTATTTTGGTTATAGTTAACATTACAAAACCGTCTCGTGTGTGGATCAACTCATCGAAAACTGAAAATGCACAAAATAAGGACAAAAGATGGAATGTCTTTAAGATGCTTGATGTTCTGAGGGCTGGTTAGTGTGCAAAAGCCTGCAATCTCACCACTTGTAAATTTTTCTAATACTTCTTAATACCGTAAAATTGTTCAAAACTGTGGTTTCAGAGACTTCTTGTTTTGGGGGGAAATTTTTTTTTTTTTTAAATAGCAGACTAAATCACTACTTGATTTGAATAAATCAAGCTAGAAATATCCTGACAGTGTATACCAAACAAGACCTGTGTGTATAATGTGAGTTCTTTCTTTTTAATTTTAGAATCAACCTTGTCCTATGTTAGGCAGCTGGAGGCAAGAGTCAGACAGCTGGAGGAAGAAAATCGCATGCTGCCCCAGGTGGGTGACTTCCAGAAGCTCATAGCTAGTCAGTGTCATTTGAGCTGTAGCATTTTATTTGGAATTTAAAATCTCAATTACATTTTCTCCTTTAAATAATAGAAATCATTTTGTAAATAGTCATTCATCAATGTAGAGTGTGATTATGTTCCATGATGGCCATCATATTATTCAGATTTCTAAGTGTTTATACTAAAGGATGCAGATGTCTGAAATAAGAATGTGAAGTAATTTGGAAAGGAAGAAGAGCAAAAAGAGAAAATGAAGAGAGGTGGAAAATAAAAACACTTTAATAGTACTCTTCGTGTACATCATGCATGTAGTTGGTGGATATAGGGACAGTACTCTTATTTAAATTGAAAATTTGCTAATTTATGGACTAGGCATAGCATAGGTAGTTTGAAGGTTTCATATTTTATATTTTCCCTATATATATTTCATATTTTAACTAGATCTGTACTTTCTAACGATATCACAAACTTTGTGATATAGTTGAGCTCTTTCAGTGTGACAAAACGATGACAGTAATTGACAGTTTTTACTTTGGGGCTTCTTTTCCTTTTGAATATAAAGTGGTACTTTTTCTGGCATGTTTAATGTCTTGCCATATATTTCACTTATAAAATTTTTTCTGTGGGCTAACTTGTTAGTCTTTTGAGGTGGTAGTTTTCCGAAAATATATTTTAATAATTTTACAAAAAGAGGTTTCCTAATCAGTCACTAGGGTTCTTTCTACATTCTGGTGATTACTTTTATTTCATAAGAGATTAAGGGAAAATTATACCTGAAACAACTAAATGGTAGCTTAAATAAAAAGACAAAGATTGTTTATGTTTCAGGAGAGGAGATTTAAACATTAATGCAAAGACTCTTTGGAAAGACATTATAGGTCTTTAACCTTGTTTTGTTTCTAAACTACTTTTGCTATTAATGATGATTTGAGCTATCAAGTACTGCACTGAAGAATGCATTTCTCTTTCCTCCATTGGCCAACAATCTGCCCAGATATCATGAGATTAAATGAAATGAATCTACAGTAGTCCTCCCTTACTCATGGGGCATATGGTCCAAGACCCTAAGTGGTTGCTTGAAACTGCAGACAGTACTGAGCCCTATATATAAGTTTTTTTCTATATATACATATCTATGATAAAGTTTAATTTATAAATTTGGCAGAGTAAGATATTAACATTAACAATAACTAATAATTTATTGTTAATAAAGCATTATTAAATACAATAGGGATTACTTAAACACAAGCACTGCAATACCATGACAGTCGATCTGATAACTGAGATGACCACTAACAGGAGTGTAGACAGCGTGAATACATCCTGGGCAGGACAGAGTAGGACATCGGGAGACTTCATCATGCTACTCAGAATGGCTTGCAATTTAAAACTTATGAATTATTTATTTCTGGAATTTTCCATTTAATATTTTTGGACCACGTTTGACCATGGGTAACTGAAATCAAGAATAAGAAGAGACTACGGTATTTCTCTCCTTTCTCAAACTGTCCATATGTTAAAATTCGTGATGACAGAAGAAATTATTTGTGTCATGAAATAAAATACTACTACTGGAGATTTTTTTTCTTTGCTGTTCAGTATGTTTCTCTTTTTCAATTTTTTTTGCCTTTTATATTGGATTCACGGTCTAACTGTGCGAGGGCCTTTGACTGAAGATGTCCAACTTCTTCCTTGTTACCAAGAAACCTAAAAAATATAGTTAGTTTATTATATAGGGTTATGCCATCTCTCAGACAACTGGGAATATAAAAGAGAAGAAACAGAAAACAACAATATATGTTTCTTCATTTCCCTCTGTGAGGGAGGTGAGACAAGACATCAAACATTGAAATACTAGCATGTATGCCATTTTATTTAAAAAAGAGGCACAACAAATGTGAAAATGATTACAAGATTGATTTTTTTTAATCTGTAGAAGTGTCAGGAGTCTTGAAAGAAAATCAGAAGAGTCCACAACTATACTTAATATGCATATGTATATTTAAATACATAATACTTGTATAGTTAAGAGAAGGTGAGATTAACTTCTCAAGTATTCAGTTATACGTTTTTAAAAGTGTTGTTACTCTGCTGTCAAGGGAGTTTTTTTTTTTTTTGGTTCATTTTAATTCACTTTGGTTTTGTTTTCCTCCGCAAAATGGCAAAGAAAGATCATGTTTTATTGACTCTTAAATCACTGATGTAGGATGCACCATCATTGTATATACCACTATAAAAGAAAAAGGATGTTGTCAATTATACCATGTCAGATTCTTGCTGATTTCAGAGATGTTAAAAATGGGAAAACAATGTTTTAGTTTTCGTTAAACAGCTATTTACTTGTCAGATTTACTTTAATGCAAAGAAAATCCATTGTTCGAAATATGCTATTGGACCTATGTAAAGAATGCGGTGGATCTATCTCAGTTCAAAAACAGTATTTCTGTTAAATTTCTATATTGGAGAGTATTTCTTATATTTACAACTAAGATATGATAGAATCACCAGTTGCAGCTACTCCTATAAATACAAATTGACCTGAATACAGACAGTAGATGAGACCTTAGGGTGGAACACAGAAATGGATCTCAGGTCAGTGAGAGGTTTAAAGGCATTCTTCATGCAAGGCTGAGACTTAGGCTGGATAGCACGAAGGCGTATACTTGCACAACTTACTCTTAGATGTTGTTGGTATTATTACAAATAATAGATGATGAGATTCTTCTGCAGAAACTGTTTCTGACTGCATGATGTTAGCTGATTTACAAGGTCAATTCATTGGGACAAGCTGACATTCCTGAATAAATCAGTCTTGATATTTGAACACTTGATTTTCAATTAGAAGAGCTTGTTCACTGTGCCTTGATTAGAAGGTATTCCTTTTTATTCCCAAGTTTATTAAAGTATGTCCATTTGTCTTTGAATAAACAGGAATAAGAATGTAGCTGGCAGTTGGAATCCCAGGCACATCAAATATCTTTTGTGGATGTGGCCAGGTTTTTTGCAGATTTAGACTAATTATATAAAGCATTTAAAGTATTATCCAGAGGAAGGAATCTTCCTTAATGCTTATTTTTGTTCTTTATATAAAATTATATGTAATGAGCACAAAGTTACAACTTTGCCCTAGCAATATACATATTTAAAATTAAAGATGGATATAATAAATCCTTGTGGATTTCTATCTATTCAAGGGCAGAGGCCTTGATTTCTTCATTTGTAAATGACAGGGTTCTTCCCAGCTCTTACGTTCTGTGGACCCAGGTATAAATAAAGGCTTGGGCCCATGTCTGACACCTGTGCAAAGTTGACTCTGCCATGGTCTCTATAATGTCCTACAAGGGTCACTGAGGTGTGTACTTTAAATCTAGTTTGTGAACACAGCATTTCAAAGGTATCCTAAAGTAAAAACCAGTCTCATTATTCTTGCAAAATGGAGTATTATTGCTAGGTGTTCTTATTGAAAAGACAATGCCTTTTAAAAGTTGGTACAAATGGTAGTTAAAGAATATCTGAACTTAGGATATTCTCTCCTGAGCATATAAACTAATGTGAACATTTTTTAAAGATCACAATTAAAAATACTTCAAAAAAATTACATATAATCTTACATAAGACACATAATGCTAAAACTACTCACAATGATTTGTCCATTCCATTATGTGTTTATTTGATGTGATGTGAACCCCAAATGAAGATTGTTATATAAATATACCTGCTATCTATGAAGTTTTATTAACTTTTGAATCCAATGAGGTAGAGTCACCCACAATAACATAAGTAGGCATTTTTAAATGACAGACTCAGTATGGTGTGAAGTTGTAGTTTTAAGGAATTTTCTATCACAGTAAAAAGGGGCACTCCTATTTTATGTATATACTTACAAATAAACACAAGCTGTCTCTCTATAAAGAGTCATAGATTTTCAGAGCTGGGTGGAACATTATATATCACATAGGACAACCTTCTTTTTTAACCAAGGCATATTGGGTTCACAGAGGTTAGTTGAATCATCCCATCGGGCAGCTGATGGAGGATGGGCTTAAGATGTCCTCTTCAGTGTTCTTTCTTACATATGCACAGTGCCTCCCTTAATCATTTCATCCCATAATGTAATTCCATGTAATGGAGCTACTAAATCTGTTTTTATCTTATTGTCAAATTCATTTTTTCCAACATTTGTCTTATAAACTATCATTGGATCTGCTTAGCCATCTAAGATTTGTTAGTCTATTCCTGCTTTAAGGAAAATATTCTGTTTTTCTTAAAGGCTGGTGTACAACATAAATGAAAAAAAAAAAAATGTGTCTCCCTGACACATTTCCGAAATACTTGGGAATCATAAATGTTTATTATGCACACACAAATACCTACACTTGCATGGAAAATTGATGTTTAACAGAATGTGGTGAGAGAGGGCCTTTCTGTTGAGAGTGAACTGGAGGTGAGTAGGTAGGGGGAACAAACAGTTACAGTGGTGGTTTTAAAATTGGAATTTGATGTTTTAGCCCAACTTCAAAACCTTGCTTGGATCTTTCTACTCATTTCATTGTCCTTTTCTCAATGGTCACAGGATATTTTAATCCAGATGTAGCCAATGTGTTTATTTACTGCATCTTCAATGAAAAGTTCTTATTCAACTAGAAAATACCTTTAAATGGATGATATAGAATACCTACCTAATGATTTTATTATAAATAAAGGTGATGCCCTTTAAGACATCAGTTACTATTCAGATATAATTCTGAGAATAGTAAAAAAATATTAACAATAACTATTCTCACCTATTCTGTGTTGATTTTGGACTTTGCACCATGAAGAGGACTAGAGACATGAAGCAGTTTGTTGCAGCTCCAAAGTCAACTAAGTACATTTGTTAAAAGCCGTATTCGGAGATATAGTCCCTTTGTTCTAATACTCTGGCACCAACATCTGCTTGGAAATTTAGAAAGCACTATATGTCCTTTGTGCCCCAGAGTCCCTCCCAAAACAAACCATCCAGTGTTTTTGTTTTGTTTGTTTTGTTTTGTTTTAGAGATAGGCTCTCGCTCTGTCATCCAGGCTGCAGTGCAGTGGCGGGATCATAGCTCACTGCAAACTTGAGCTCCTGGGCTGGACCCATCCTCTCACCTCAGCCTCCTGAGTACCTGGAACTATTAATATAAGCACACACCACCACACACATCTAATTTTTTAATTTTTTTGTAGAGAAGGGATATGTTGCCCTGACTGGTCTGGAAGACCTGGCCTCACACTATACTACCACCTCGGCTTCCCAAAGTGCTGGGATTACAGGCATGAGCCACCACGCACAGCCTGCCATCTGCCTTATGAGACCAATGTTTGCAAGGCAGTTTCCAGAATTGGTAAAGGCATCTGAAACTGCCTGCCCGTGGGCTGTGGTTCAGCAGACCTGTCTGAAAGGCGCGGTAACTCAAATCACCACTGAGTGGGCCCCTTCCAGACAGTGTTTCTGTTTCTGTTACGCTAGTACACACTGAAAGGTCTAATTTTAGGAATGAAAATGAAAAGTCTCCCTCTCATGTAATTTGGTTACATTGCGGCCTTACAGTGCCTTTCATTGTCTTGGGAAAGAGGCAGGGCTGTTACCAGAGCAGTCTCTGAACAAAGGAAAAGAACCTGTCACAGTTGCCAGAAGTGGTGACAAGGGTACAAAGGAGATAAAGAAATTGAGCTTCTCACTTCCATGGCAACACAGCCCGGGTCCTGTGTCCCATCTCTGAAGCCTCCCCCGCCTCACCTGGGGGCTTCTATGGAGACAGCAGCATGGCAGAGCTGGGAGGGTTCTCTCTGACACATCGATTCCCCGTATGCGTGTTTCCTTGTTTGCTGTGGAGATATTTATTTAATATTTTTGTCTCTGTCCTTTTCACATTTTCTGGCTTTATGTTTTGTCAGTTTTATTTTGCTGTTTTGTTTTTGTCTTATAGGGTCACAGATATATGGCTCCTTTTAGATTTTGAATTGCTCTGAAAAAAAAAATCAGTAACTGTTACACAAAAACCTGTCACAGAGTGATGCTTTCCAGTATGCTTAACACAAGTAGTGGTATTCTTCAATGGTTATTTGCATGGAAATAACCATTCTGGCGCTCCTCGGGAGAAACTTGTGCAGATTTTTTTTCCCTCATGAATAGCAACCTCAATTACATTGCATAACCTGAATCTGGATGCTACCGATAGAAAAAATTGGTTAAATCCATTAATGATTGGATTGCTGCTAGTGTCATATTTGGGAAAAAAGGACTCCTCCAGCTGAATAGTGTTTGTGGATCACTGTTTTCTCTAAATTGACATGATTTATATAATTAAAGAAAGGCTTTTACCTATAGTTCAATAGAACTTGCAGGGGACAGATGGGAGCTGCACAAGTGGTATGGGTGTATTGGAATAGGAGAGTTAAATGGATATGGAGAGTACATTTATGGGGGAAAAAGTCACACTGGAAAACCTAAATAAATGGAGACTGAGTTATGGGAAAAGCTAAATAAAGTTTACCAGAGGAAATGTAAAAGAGAGTAAAATTCATAGGAAAAATGTTTAAGGGAATGTGGAGGCTTTCAAAGTGAGGGGATTCATAACCTTCAGGCTTGAGGGTTCTTGTTTGAGAATCTGTGGTGCATGAGAAAATATTAATTCTATTAATAATGAGAGATATAGGTGAAATAAAAATAGCAACAGAAAATATGGCTATGCTACTTAGTAAACTTATTAATAGAGTTATTAAATCTAAAAGGTACTAAACTATTAGGGGCTGTGTTATCAATAATTCATATTTAACAGTGTTATCTTTTTGTATCTACATTAATAATTCTATCACTAGGGTACATTCAAAAAATACTTTTGATTTGTAATATCATAAAAATGTAGCATTTTTGTTACCTGTCCTTGGTAGAATTTTTCACAAAAAATCATGGAACCCTATCAGCCTTGGGTTTTGCTGTGTAGTAATATCAACTAGAATCATAGATGCTCCAATGAGAAGCAATACCGAGGAACATTTGGAAAAAATTTGAGAAGGAACTATATGAGAAACTATCGTTGTCTGTACCTGCAGAAATGGCTTTCTACTCTTCTTTTGCCTTTTTTTCCTTAAAGTCAAAGTAAGCCAAAAATAAAAAGTTAAAGATGAAACAGTCTTTCCTTTTCTAATAGGTGTATGGTAACAGGCAGGTAGAAAGTGGAAAACATTGTATAGTATTTGATTTTGGAATTAATTAAATTAAATGTAAATACCATTGAAATATAGTTATCAAAAAAGCAGTAAATTATAAAACCCTGGCTTCCTTGAAGCTTGCAAAGAAACTGTGATTCCCATAAGAGCACTGTCTCACTTTGATCTCCATTTCCTGCTAGAGGTCACTGCCTCTGTGATTGACAGAAAAGAAGCGTCTAAACCAAGCTGTCGTCCTCCTCTTTCTGGTTCTGACACTTTCTACAATGGGGTTTAGGCATTTTTCATCTAGAAGTCTCGTACTTCTAGTTTCATTCTTTGCTGTAGCCTGGGCAAGGTGAACATGCTTGTAAATTAACAGATTAAAAATTAAAGTGGGTGCCTCTTAATAATATGTAATTGGCTATATCTTTTGCATGTAAAATAGATGAATATAAATGTAATATAGACAATATCTATATTGCCTAAATATAAGCATAATATAGATAATAAATGTAATATAACCAAATATTTATATTCTTTGACAAAAGACCCTTAAAGTAAATAAATTTCTAAGTGATTTGAGATTTAAATTATATTTAAAAAGCTGTCATTGTATGACAAATAGGCAAAACACAACTGAGTGATGTTTAGAAAGCTGAGACATAATCAGCAGTGACTTTGGACTCTGTTAGTAATCAAGTGATTCAAAGAGGCACTGTGAACTGTCAGAAATAACACTGAATAGGGATTATAAACCTAGTTCTTGGCTTGGGTCTGTCCTTAATTACCTGTTAGACCAGGATGACACCCTGAACCTCTCTAAGCCTTATATACCTTGTCTACAAAAGAGGGTTGTCATAGGTGATGTGGAAGGTTCTACTCAGCTCTGCAAATATATATGACACTTTATCCAGAGGAAGTTTGTGTTTATGTATAATGTATACACAAAATAGGTATGTTCTTTTTATTTTGCTACTCAAATTCCTTAAAACTACAATTTTACAACATATTTAGTCTTTTATATACAAGTGCCTATTTATGTCATTGTGTGTTATTCTATCTCTCTGGGCTCTAAAGTTAAAAAATTTTCATCAGATAGCTATTAAATCGATTTAAATAACATACAATCACAGGTGGTATATGTTTGAGGCTCATATCACATCAAATATATATATATAATGTGCTCATATACTAGTTTGATCAGTGTTGGCTTTATGTGTATTTTGAGAGAGAATATGCAATCCCCTTAATGCCTATTTTTATTCTATAAAATCATATATAATGAACATAAAGGAACTAGTTTTACCTAACAATATACATATTTAAAAATGAATGTAATAAATGCTTGTGGATTTCCCTCTGGTCAAAGGGCTCACTTCCTTCATTGTAAGTATGGTTCCTTCTGGCCCTGAACATTCTGAGCCCAGATAGAAATAAAAGCTATGGACATGTCTTATACACATGCAGAATTACCAAGTCTCAGAATGGAGGGCTCTTTTTTCAAGAACAGATAGAGAAGGGTGGTGAAGATTGAGTTGGCTGTATCCAGTGGTGAAGAGGAGCTCGTGGGAAATGCTGTTGGAGTGTCAGGGCAGCCTCCATGGCCGGTCATCACCCAGGGAACACAGAGCCCTCTGCATTGCCATGGTCTCCACGGTCTCCTACAAGGATAACTGAGCTGTGCTTTAAATCCAGTTTGTGAATGCAACATTTCAAAGGGAGCCCACAAGTATGAACAATCTTATAATTTTTTGAGAATACAGTGTTATTTATATTATTGTTTGAGAAGAAAATGCCTTTTAAAAGTTGGTACAAATGGTAAAGATCACTCAAACTTAGGATATTCTCTCCTGAACGCATAAACTAATGGGAACAATTTTAAAAGCATTGAATTTTAGAACTATTTCAAAGGATTGCATACAATAAAAGGCATGACATTTCACAGAGGGAATTTTAAAAATTATGACGAAAGAGAGTGCCAATATAGGAAATGTTAGGAAATTATCTTTCATCTACCTCTAATTTATACCCAAACAATATATATTCTTTATTTTAAAATGTAGCATACGTCTTAGGAATTCAATTCTGAGATAAGCCAAAATAAATTACTATGAAAAAGAGATGACAAAGACATAAGATATTACACATTAGTTTTTTGCATTGAAGCTAGACTGAGGGAAATAACAAAAGAGAACCTGCATATAAATCAAAGTCAGCTGTACTTGTGATACACAGAAAGAACAGTGTACAGAGGAAGAAAATGTTTTTTCAAAGCATATCTGATTTATTGGATTCATTCTGTAGACTAAAGCATCTGAAATAACAGCGAACAAAAAGTGGTTGAGGCCTGCCTTTAGATTTTTCTTGTTGACGTAGAGAATGAAAGAATTGTAGGAGGTACACAGTGAGACAGTGATCAGTGTAGCTGTTATGGTTGACAAGGAGCTGTCGCACATTACCTTTTAGGCTGGGTGCCATTGAGCCTGTTTAACCCAGTAGCATGTGAACATATAACACTAATTAAAGCATGTTTAGAGAGCAGTATGAAGAAAGAGAGCATACTAATAAATTACAGGCTTTGGCATGATTGTTTTACTACTTAAGGACATTCTGTGGCTTGGTAAATAATGCATAGTAGGAGATTTAGAATTCATGTTAAAGAGTGTATTCTAGAAATTCTTCTAAGAATTTTAACATCAATAAACAATACAGCATTTGAAATACAGGCCCCCCCCATTTCAAATATGGCATTAGTGAATAGTAGGCTGTGTTTCCTCAGGCCACACCAGCCCAAATTGGGGTCACAAAGATGATGACAGTGTTGTCCATTGGCCTGGCCCCTGTGAGTCTACCTGTGGGAGCTGTTACCCGCTTAGCTTTCCAGGTTTCCACCTACTGTCTTAAGTCTAATCCTGTGGGTTTCCAAGCTTCCTTCTCTCTGCATCTGACTTTGGCTGTTGACTGGCTGCTTCAGAGATGTCCTGGCCATTGCCCACTGCTCTTATGATCAGGGCTTCCGAGTGTTGCAGTATTCTCTGGGCTGAGAAAATCCCCCTGCCCTTACTTGGGTTCTACTCTGTTCCAGCCCTCAAACACATAGAAAAAAGTAGCTCCTTACCCCAGTGTTCTAGTATTAAGCCTAAGACATGAAAGTGGGAAGGAATAGTTACTATTAGTCAAGAGACAGTCTATTCATAATGGTTCTTCCCTTTTGAAAGCACTCTATTTTCCTTGATCCTCATGTGTCTATCTAGCCTAATTCTTGCCTTTGGGAGAACTCCCTTTGTTCTCAAACTTCTCAGTACCTCACAAAAATTGACTCATCTCAGGTATTTGTGATTTCAGGAGTGCTTAGCTGAGACACACAAGTAATGAAGCCCTCTTTCAGAATTTGTTTTCTCTTCTAGATTTTTGTAACTTCTGTAATATAGGTTAGTGGTGTAGAAACAACTTTGAATTATTATTTTTTAAAAAGAAAAATAAAAAACAACAAGGATACAGCTAACATCCTCTAATGAAACCCTTGGACTACTAATTTTTTTAGTTTTATTCATCTAGCTATTGTTCCAAGCAGTGATATTAGAAAAAAGATTGGATAGAGAAATGCATGGATTACCAAAGAAATCTAAATCTGACCCAAATATAGTATAGCAAATAAAGGAATTGGATACTGTCTTTTCATGACCTAAAATGCCTTTCGTTTGCTACAGAACAACATGCAAGGCAGGAGTTCTAATGTTTGACAGATAACAAATAACTAATAAACTCAGGACCAGATGGGAGCCATTCTGAACTTATATAAAAGCTGGCTTCAAGAAAGGAGGCTGTTTAATAGCCAAGATATATCAGCTGTTTTTTACACCCAAGGCAGGTGTGTCTTAATGTCAAAGAGAGAATATTTTTTAATTTAAACTTTTTCATATGCTATGAAATTTAATATCCATAACTACAGAAATCCTGTAAGAGTGAAACATAAAATACATACTCAGAAACAAATTATAACCCAGTAAATTTGATCCCAATTAAATTACGTGGGAATAATTGGTCTTTATCCATTTGGGTGCGTCGCAAGTATTGGGTGCCAAAAGTTAACAGAAGCTACAGTTAGAATTTGGATGACAGCTTTCTGAGAAAAAGTTTTAGACAAAGGGGGCTTTAGCAACTTTGTATATTGAAATTTTTGTTTGGGACCAGCCCTATTCACTTTCCACTCCTGTTTCTACCCTGCTCCTATTTTAATACATGATTCCTTTTGTTTTTCATTTTTTTTATTATTATTTCAGCATATTGTGGGGGTACAAAAGTTTAGGTTACGTATACTGCCCTTGCCACCCTCCCCTCCCCCCCCAGTCAGAACTTCAAACGTGTCCATACCCTAGGCAGTGCAGTGCGCATTGCACTCATTATGTATGTATACACCCATCCCCTCCCCCACTCACATCTGCCTGACACCCGATTAATGTTATTCCTGAATGTGCTCTTAGGTGATGATCAATGAAACCAATTTGATGGTGAGTACATGTGGTGCTTATTTTTCCATTCTTGGGTACTTCACTTAGTAGAATGGGTTCCAACTCTATCCAGGAGAACATAAGAGATTCTATATCCCCATTATTTCTTATAGCTGAGTAATACTCCATGGTATACATATACTACATTTTATTAATCCACTCATGTATTGATGGGCACTTGGGTTGTTTCCACATGATTCCTTAACCAGCAAAACTCACATGTTTTTGTCAGTAATTTCTGCACATGGTCAGATATTAATAGCTGGTGATGGCAGCCTAAGTTCTTTGCCAATTGAAAAGGATGTTAGAGAGGTCATTTTAGGACTGGGTGCTCTATGTGGTCACTTGTGATAAAGGTGGCTCATGTGACTTCATAGACATTGGTTTTATTGGAGAGCATTCTCTTGGTTAGGGAAACCAGTTATACTGAGCTCCTGACACTCGAAGAAGAGGTCGAAGTGGGCACGAGAGCATATCAAGACTCCCTACCCTCAAATATTTTTCACTTAAGTATGTACCCTGCTCAGGATCTTAATATTAACAAAGTTCATCAGAATCAGTCATGAGAATGTGATAAGACATCTTTCATTTCTAGAGAGAAGTAAGAACTTCTGGGTGGTTTCTCCTAGCTATAGAAGATGCCATAATAATTTATGTATCAATAGGGCTTTAATTGGTCTTCAGACCAATAAAAAATGTTCAGTGTTATCCCATTGATTTTAATACTTTTTTATTGCCTTATGGTGATTTTTATTTTAGGTATCTCTTTTGTGTTAATTTTTTAAATCATCCATCCTACTAGGTTGTAGGTGTGTGTTCAATATCTTAAGTCTTTAGATCCCAAGGAGAGACATTGTAGATTGAAAAGCATAGTGTCCAATTCCTTTATTTGTCTATGCTCTTTCTTCATTATCTATACTTCCTCATTATCTACACCAGGGGTTGGCAAACTATTTTAGTAAAGGAGCTGATAGTAAACATTTTCAAATTTTTGTGACGTGATTTGCCATATGATCTGTATCTGCCATTGTAATGCAAGAATAGATGAAAACAGCCACAGAGAATATGTAAATGGTGGGTGTGGCTGTGTTCGAAGAAAACTTTGTTTACAAAACAGGCAGTGGCCTGAATTTAGCTCTGGTTTTGTCTAAAACAATTTACTGACCCCTGCTTGACACTAAAATCATTTATTCATCAATTGCTCTAGGTTATTTCTTATATTGTCTTTAAAAAAAATTGGTCTCGTATTGTTACTTCAATTTTCATTTGTACATAAAGACTTCATTATACACAAATGCTCTTCTAAGTGTCAGGCCAAGCATCTTGGAGGACAGTTGTCCTGGTTCTTAGGCTCCCTGTTTGGAAGAATCACAAGCAGGCCGGTGCAAGGGAGTAATCACAGACAGGAAGGAATTCCAAACAAAGAGCTTTTATTGCAGAATAGAAGGAAGCTATACAAAACAAAAATATGTTCCAGAGAGACAGTCTCCGTGAGTGGTGAAAGATGTTAAGGGCTCCCAGGTGGTTTCCTTATTGGCCTGGTCCAGGAGAGGGATTATGGGAGATGTGGGATGTTACCGGATGGTTGATATGCATGATTGTCAGGAGTTCTGCATTTTCCTGCAGTCCCTTCCCGATTGGTACCCGCCCTTCTCTGCCCCTAGGAACTGCCCTCCTGGCCTGTATCTGCCACCTGCAGATTTGGTCCCTGCCTAACATTCAATATTTACTATTTATTTTTATATTAGTTTAAATTCTTTGTCCTGTCATCCCCAAACCTGCCCTGAGTTATCAGTATCAGGGTTTGATACGTGCTATGCTTGAACCAGAGGAGTAATTGAGCAAGAAGCAAGGTGTTCTTTCCTAAGAAACCTCTTAGCATTGGGATGAAAATTTTTTGTAGATAGTTACTTGCATTTGACTTGAAAAGGGCCAAGGGATGGGGAACCTGTGGCCTTGGGGCCATATGCGGCCTTCTGGATCCTTCAGTGCAGCCTTTTGACTGAATCCAAATTTTACAGAACAGATCTTATTAATAAAGGGATTTGTTCTGTGAAGTTTGGATTTGGTCAAGGGGCAGGCACTTGGGGGTCTGGAAGGCCAATATGGCCTTGAGGCCGCAGGTTCCCCACCCTTTTCTGAAACACATATCTATGGTGACTGTATTTGCACTTTATTGAGTGATCAATTATATTACTTTTGTGTCCTGGTTATTCTTGCATGTCTTAGGTTAGTAAGGAAATAACATGGGATAACCTTGTCTTTAAAATAGATACCACATGGTTGGCAGCACAGAAAGAACATGAATTTCTATGTAGTCTGTCATAGACAAGTGAAATTCTAAATCCGTGTTTATCAATGGATAAGGAAAATCATTTCTGACTAAGGAGGAAGTCAGAAATCAATCTCCTTTTTTCCTCAAGTGAGGGAATTTCATGAGAGAATGAAAAACGAGCAGACCACTGGTAGGAATTGAGTTCTGCATTTTTCAGCTCCTTCCTATTGATATTCTCCCCTCACATGGTCTTTGCCATGTACGTGGTTTTTAATCTTTGTGTATGTGCCTCTGTAAGGGAAACGAGAAGACCTCCAGTTGCCTGTTTGTGCAGCCTCCATTCGTTGGGGATCTGCAAGGTGCTTTGTAAAGTGCAGAGGAGAACGAGGCTAATTCATGTCTTCAGCATGTTTTCCGTGGATCAGGACGAGACTTATAGGAAACTAAGAAGAATCCTCACTGACTTGTCACCAGGACTGATTGACATCAGAAGAGCCAAAGGATGGAAGAGAGCTTAAAAAGATTAGCCAATGTGATGCTGTCATTGTATCTCATAAATATATACAGTTATTATTTGTCACTTAAAAATATAATAAAAGAAGAAGATTAGACAAATGCATTCACATTGCTTGGTTGGTGATGGATGGCAACCTGGCAATTATCGAGTCTCTCTACAGCACTTAATGTTTTCTGAATGGTTTGCAATCAGATTTATTAGTCACCCTTCACAGCCACCACGTGAAGCTAATTGATAGGCCTCTATTTTAGCATTAAGGACAAGTGATTTGCTGAGGGTCAGGCAGTGAGTGGCTTATGGAGCTCGTTAGTCTCTGGGTCATTTCTCTCTGGAGTTAGCAAAATACTTCTCATTTTTTTCTTTTAAACCATCGTAGTCAGCCTTGGGAAACTTACTAATGACTACCTTGATTGTTTTCCAGGATAATACCATTGCAAAAAGTTCTAATTTTTAAACATTTCTTTTTAAAATTTACTCTTACTAAAGCTTTACAATGTCACTTTTCAGAACTTTTCAGTCATGTTTACAGATGGTCTTGGCTGTGCATGTTAGAGGTTACCCATACTTGGACAATGCCCTCAGAACTTTGACCATTTTCTTCCTTTCCAGTCCTTTGCCCAGAGACTTCAGGAAAAATGAAATTTGTTGGGGGGCAGCCTTGCTTTGTGAAAATAGCTATAGTCAAAGTTTATATAGAGGGATGAGGTGAAATCATTTTTTATTCCAGTTACTTATGCTATCTTTTATCCCCAGAAGCTCGCTAGACTGAGGCAGTGACCTTGCTATTTGGAATGAGAAATGTTGACATTTATTGTTGAATTTGTTCAGGGATATTCATTCAATGGTAGGTGATTAGTGGGCATCCACTGCTTTTCTTAGGACAAGCAAAATAGCCCTTAACAAATAGGGAATAGAATTTCTCTAGGTCATGGAAGACTGATGGCTTGTATTGGCCATTCATTTGATCTTTTAGTCCTTATATCTTTTTTGAGCATCTCTTATGTACAGACACTGTTTTGGACAATGGGAATACAGTCTTGAATAAAAGACCTAAAGTCTCAGACTCATGCAGCTTATATTTTAGTAAATGGATTATTATTTAAAAAACCATGAAAATGTAATAAATTACCCAGAAGATGTAACCACTACGAAGAAAACAAAAGCAGGGTATAGAATCACAGAGTGACCTGGGTGAGAGTATTTTACATGGAGTTCGAAAAGTCTTCACGGAGGAAGTGGCATCTGAAGAGACCTAAATAAAGGGAGTGAGTATGCCGTGGAAAAGAGTATTCTGGGAAGCAGGAACAGCAAGGACAAAAACCTTAGGTCAGAATGAGCTAGGCATGTTTGATGAAGCAAGAGCAAGGCCTGAGCGGCTGGAGTAGAGTGAGTGGCTTGGAGGGAAACCAGAGATGGAGTTGGAGAGACAGGCAGGGAACAGATCCTGTGAGCTCTGTTGACCAAGGTCAAGTGTGTGAATTTGGGTCTGAGTTGATGGAAAGCTATTGGAGGAATTGGGCAGGGGTGCAGTATCATCTGCTTACATTTTTGAAAGCTCAATCTCCATGTTGGGTAGAAACCAGACTGGAAAAGGTAGAGGCAGGAAGAGAGAGGACATAGAAACACAAATCAGGCAGCTGGTTTGGTAGTCTAATAGAGCTGATGGTGGCTTGAAGTAAGTTGTAGGGTGGAGATGGTAAGGAGGGGATGGCTTCATAGTATACTTTGAAGTAGAGCTGAGAGTGTTTAACGACAGATTGGATGCGGAATATAAAGGAAACAGACTGCATGTGGCTTTGTAGGTTGAGCACTGACAGCCCCAGAAGGAACCATTCAGAGAGATTATGCACTGAATGGCAGCCCAGGGGTAGTGCAGAGTGGCAGGCCTGGGAGGAATCAAGGATGACTCCTTGGATTTTGATCTAAGCAATCATAGATTGGTGGTGCTATTTACTGAGATGCGGAGGATGAAGACTGGGAGAAACAGGTTAGGAAGTACAGGGGAAGCAAATCCTGTTTTGGACATGGTTAATTTGAGATGTTAGACATTAACAAGGAGATGTCACGTAAAGAGTTGGATATATACATCTGGAACTCAGGCGGGAGATCAGAGCTAGGGATTAAAAAAGTTGGAAGAATGAAATGCATATATATAAATTCTTATTTATTTTAAAACCATGGAACTAAATGAGAACTTCTTGTGAATGAATGTTCAGGAAAAGAGCAGAAGTTTGTGGGCTGTGTCCTTGGGGCACCCCACGATTTAAAGATAGGGAAAGGAGAGCCAGCGATACAGACTGGAAGGAGAGACCCATTTAGCTTTTTTAGTCTCCCAGAATTGTGAATGATTTTGGAACTTACTTCATAGACAAACTTTGCAATATTATTTTATATTTTATTTTGTTTTGACTCTGATGGGTCCTAGACTTACCTTTCTGAGTATTATTCACTTAAACAAGCATATATACTTTGAATTCAATAATCTTGTTCTCTATCATAAATTATTTTTTGTAAGGTGGTAGGGCACAAATAAAGGTATTTTAAAACTAACTTTATTTTCTTCCTTTCTAGTAAGAGCTGTTTGTGACAATTGGAGTTCATGCTTCCAAAGTGCTTTTTTGTGCTCTGACAGTGTTCTCCCTGCTGGCAATTTACTACTATCAAGTATGCAGAGGCTACACTGCTTAAATTCATTTGGCTCCTCTTGTTTTTGTAAACCTTTAAGCATAAGACCATTGTTAATGCTGCAATATGGGCCTTCCAACAGATGGCATGGGCGGAACTGCAGCCTAACAAGCTGCTATGCTTATCTGTGTTATTGATACATATCTTGGAGAGAGAGCTGCCCTTGCATGGAGCAGACTCTTCCTGCCTCTCTGTAGGCCTCTCTCTTGTCTTGCCTTCCCATTTTGTGTGGGGGCCTAACATACTGGAAGACTCATCAAAGAAACTTAAGACCCTTCCTTTTGCCAAAGCCAGGGCAGCAAACACCACTTCACCATGTAATATTTCTTAGTCAACTCCACGAGTATTTATTTTAATTTTTTTAATTAATTTTTTTTTATTTCAGCATATTACAGGGGTACAAATGTTTAGGTTACATATATTGCCCTTGCCCCACCCAAGTCAGAGCCTCAAGTGTGTCCATCCCCCAGATGGTGTGCACTGCACCCATTAGGTGGGTGTGTATATACCCATCCTTTGCTTATTTTAGCTGTTTAGCTCCTGGGGCTCTAGCTCTGTGCATGTGTTCCACTGGGCTCTGATAACATGCTGAGGTGTTTAACACAACCATTAATCGGCTCTGCTCTGCAAGTCAAACGCAGTGTTAATTAGCATTGCTTCTTTGCTGTTGCCTCCACACTGGCAATTCAGTTTCATGCCCTTACACTCTGTGTCCTACTGGTGCCCTCCTTTTCTCCTTTTTTTAAATGAGCCCAAGTCCTAAAAGTATGCAGATGTGTTCCTCTAATGGACAATGCCACAGGCATTTACTCCTTAATGTCAAACTGATTGCAAAGCAGTTTGGATATACCATTCTTTTTTTTTCCTAGAAATTTCAGTGTTTCTCACTGGGAGTTGTATGGTTAATAAAAGGCAAAAATTAAGCACCTAAACTGATTACCTAGAAGCAGAATGTACGTAAATCCAGTTGTCCACTTTTCTAACCTATTGTTTAACAGCTATTTTTTTTTTTTTTAACTAGGCCTTCATTGTTCTTTGTCTGCTGCCATTCTGGCTACAGAGACCTAGAATATTTGCTGTCTTAGCCCTTTCAAGATATTAATTCTTTTCCTCCTGGAGTTTACCCTCTATAATTCTTATAAAAATGCATCCACTAACTTTACGTTTATTTATTTTTTCTTCCTGGGAACCATATTTATATATCTGTAAGTTTTACCTGGAGTAACAGATATTTCAAAATTATTTTCTTTTCCTTCCAAGAACATTATAATGTCTGATCAGATATTTTTATCAGTGATAAGGTGATCATTGCATGAAGTTAAAATCACTTACAATTTAAATATTTTGCAAACTTTTCTTTACATGTCAGAGGAAAACCATTTGGAGGATATCTGTGAGAAAGAATGCTTCAGGGCTTTGTACTGTTAATTACCTCTTTGATCTTGGTTTTAAAAATCTGATGAAAGGCTTAGATATATTACTTCCCCTGATACCTAATGGGTTTAATGGCATGACCATTTAACTGCTACCTAACCAGAAAGCTGGGAGCCATCCTGCATTCCTTCAGCCTCACTGCCTACATTCAAATAAACATTAAACTCATAGGTCCTGCCCCTTAATCCATCAATATTGTCCTTTTCATTTCTTCTGCTATTTTTCAAAGCAGGAAATAAGCAATCATTTTTCACTTGAATTTTTTTGTTGATCTTCTAATTGGAACTTTATCCCAGCAAGTCTTGCCCCACCCAAATCATTCTCCACATTATTGGCCAATTGATTTATGCAACACAAATAAGTTCTTATTATAGCTCATGGCTCTCTATAGAATAAACTTCAAATCCTTCTTGTGGCTAGAAGGTTTTCCATGATCTGACTCGTGCGTGTCGTGTCAGGACAAGGTCTTGTTCCTCTGTGCCCCACATCCTGGGCTCCCATCCTTGTACTACAGGAAAACAGAGTTAACCCTGCCATCAGTCTAAGATTTCAGGTTCTCTGAATTGAAGCTCCTTCCCACCACCCTTCTGACTCCACAGACATCAATCTTAGCCATAATTTGGAATAATACATGAAGGGTAAGTCAATAAATATTACTTTCTGATTTCCTTAACTGGTACCACCTGGAAATTTATAGAGTATTCTACATGCAAGGAAGTTGAGAATGATGCCACTTTATTATTTTTTATTTTGCCACCTGATAGATGGAATTACATAGTGATTTTGATAAGAATCACTGCATACTTTGGATTTGCTGATTAGTGATCTTGACAGCACTTAGGGTAGTCCTAATGTAATAGGAGCTTAGTGATTGATAGCTGTTATGACTAAGACATGCCCTCAAGGAGTCTTCTGCCTGCTGAGAAAACAAACATGTAAACAGACTGCAACCCTTAGCCACCTGTGAAGGAAAGAGTGGTCATTGCTCTGGTGCAGATTTCTCTTTCTGATTTCCCTCTGTGTCATAATCCTCTTCTCAGCACTAGGGTATCGTTTCATGTGTCAGGACCCTCACTTCAATTTGCTGGCAATTTTATTCTTTCCGCATGTGACTGCTTAAAGTGAAGTGCAGAATCTTTGCCTGGCATATTTTTAGGGAAGCTTTATGCTCTTCCATAATTTTCATAAAACCACTTCTGCCAATTGTATTCTCTATGTGGGATTGGTGTCTCAGTTTCAAGGTGTTGCAGCATACTGTATCTGGAACTCTGTTCTTTGGACCACTGCCCTGAGCCTGCCCAATTTTATTCTCTATCCACTAGTGTTGTTACAGTATAGGATATTTTGGATATTTTTAAGTCTGTTCCTTTTGTTAGAAAGAGTAATTTCCTTTTCGAGGGTGGAAATGTGGATGCCTTTATACTTAGACCACTTGAGAGCTAAAGCTTAGGAAGTTTCTTTCTAAATCACTTCAAGCTCTAAACCCTGTGGGCAACTTGTCCTCAAAATCTGCTATGGAACTGTCACCAGAGATTTTGCTTGCAGTTTTCGAACATAGTTCTCTTTCTTTAAATCACGGTTTCTCAACTTCAGCTATAGTGACATTCTGGGCTGGATTATTCTTTGTTGTAAGGAGACTGTCCTGTGTGTTGTAAGATGTTTAACAGAATCCTTGTCCCCTACCCACTAAATCCCAGTAGAAACCATCTAGTTTTGACAACTGAAAATGTCTTCCCTGGGGGACCAAATCGCCCTTGGTTGAGAATTACTACTCTAAATAATAAACATGTGAACGTAAATTGACAAGTTATAAAATGTGTTGACAAGCAAAGCAAAAACATTCATGATAATGACAGCAAATGCTTATAGAGAACTTATGTAAGCAAGGCTTAAGAGCTTAAGAGCTATTTTCATATAAGTTACCAAACCCGTAGAGTCATATACCATTGTATCCTTATTACCCACACTTTATAGATGAGCAAACTGATCCACAGAGAGATCACCTAGTTTGTCCAAAGTCATGCAGCTCCTAAGTGTCTGATAAAGAATTTAAACCCAGGCAGTGTGATCCTAGGGTCTGTGATTTGAATTCACTTTAAAAAAAAAAATTGTTGTAATAGAGACCTACATGGCATAGCATATTGCCTTTCATAGGTGCTTAGTAAATGTTTAAGTAAATAAATAAATGAATATCTATAAATCCAGGAAATTATTTAATATTTAAATCAATATTGAATGGAATCTTTAGTTAGATGAAAAATGCACTTTCCTTTGGATATAACGAACTAAGTAATATCATTAGAGTAAAGCAGAGGGTCTCATTATTTTTAAGCCTATACACAGGAATCTCTTAGAAAGGGTTTGCCAAGGTGACCTCTAAAGTCTCTTCTAATCTGAGCTTCTATTGGTGTGCTAGCATAGTTTTACAATATGTCAGAGTGAAGATTGGCCAAAATGAACAAAATATAATATTATTTTACTAATGAGATTAAGCAAAGCATCCATTCTTACCCTAAAAATAAGGAAAGGCTGAATTCATTCCCCCTCCCATACTTGGCATGTGTTCTGATGAGGTATGAGGCACTGTATGATAGTTTGACCAAGCTTCAGGACTTATAAAAAATTAAACATCTTTAAGTAACAGGAAACCGCTTTAGCTGATCAATCTTCAAGCTTCCATAGTTGGCTTCCTATAATAGGTAAGAGGGCTGGGCTCTAAAATTTGTTACAAGCTCATTACTTCTGACTTATATCTAAGTGGGAAGTCTGAATTTTATATGACACTACAATATTACTTTATTGAATGTGATTTTAGTCAACTGGAAATGTATGTATATGTATATATATTTATCTCTGTATACAAACATATGTACATATATGTGTATGTGAACATATATGTATATATTCAATAAGAAATCCAGTATATCTATTTTTCATTTTTCAAGTTTCTAATGAAACTTTCTTCAGGAAGCATTTTTACTTAAAAAACTTTCATTTTTCTTGACTTCATTAGTAAATGAAACACTATTAAGGATTTTTCTAGAAGCTTTATTTTTTAGGTAATTTTCTCTGTTGCAGAGACCACAAATCAAATTCTGAGTGATCATCCTTTTGTGATTCATGCATTTTAGATAACATATAATATTGGCCATTTTTTAGTGTTTTGTATTATTTCTATGAAGAACAATAACAGTGTATGAATTCACTCAAATTTGAGAAAAACATGATGACAGTGTAAAAAAATTAAGTGGTCTATTTTTATTGCAAAATTGATTTTTGTTTCCTTCTTTTATATATGTAACTCATTACGAGCAACAAGGAAAAGAGAAACTATTGTCTTAGAGAAACTTTTACATGTTAAAATAAATAGATGAGAAATATGTATTATTAGAATGGTTATAGTTTGAAGGGAAAATGTTGTTAAGTATTGAAGTTCAATACGGAGTTAAAAACTCCGTGTTGAATTCTTACTTAAATACAGAGAAGGTTGTACCCTGTCAGAGTTGGAGAACCATCTAGACTCTGACCCCTGGAAGTCCTGAGACCGTAGGCTCTGACTCATGCTACAGCCATACACATGCCTGTAATTTACCACCCACACAACCTTGATGCAGAGCATTACTTTACTATAACACGTAGGGTGGACCACCCTGGTATCTAAAATAATTTGTGGGTTATGTTATATATATTTGTATATAAAGGCTACCCAGTACACAGATTTCTATGGGAATGTTGGGGTCATTCAGGAATTCTTTTTTATGAATTTGGAATTGTAGAAAACTACAGAAAACAAAATTAAACAATACAAAATAACTCAGAAAACAGAGAGTGACTTTCTTAAGCTGTTTGGAATTGCTTTCCCAGCTGATGGCCAGAGTCTGGGCTTCCCCATTTTGAGCTCTGGAGTTGCTACCAACAACACCAATGACCGAGTTACTAAAGGCTTCTTAAGTTTTATGAAGCAGTCTTCAGAAAATTTCGTGATTGGCCATTGTAGCTGACAAAAAGCTAAGCCTTCATTATTACTGCATAAATACCATACTGATGTAGTTTATTTGAAGGTCAAAGATGATGGCTGGCCCAAAACACAGTTTTTCATGTACCTGGATTAAAAAAAAAAGAAGATGGCTGACATGACTAGAAAGTCAATACAGTAATTTTGATTCTAAAAGAGTGCTTTTCCTTTAAACTGGTTACATCATCAAGTAGTTTATTATTCTGCAAAAATCTAGTACCTGTTTACTGTCCCCTTTATGAGATTACTAATACTATATAACGTATATTCAGTATGTTTAAAAAGAGCGTTTCACACGACTTAAAATATAGGCATTATTTTATGGGATATCTACTTTCTGAAAGTGGGAAAATATTGTGCATTCTCTGCATAGTAGCTAAAGCTGTTCTTTCTAGCTGGCTTCTAAATGGTCTCAGATGGGTATGGTAATAAGCTTTGTTACAATGGAGATACATTGGGATTTAGCCTCACTATACATTAAAGAAGAATGAAAGTAAGAATTCCTATATGTTCTGTTAATACTTGGTAGTTGAATCCAAAAAGCCTAAGGTCTGAGAGATGCTTAAGTCACAGAAAGAAGCAAATCCAGATGGATAGATCTCCTTATTTGTGGTAACTATAAAATTTCCATTATTCATTAATCATCTCAGAAATAGAACTATGCAGATTAGGGTGGAAGGTGAATTTTAAACCATGAAATGTATTATAAATTATTGGAGATAATTCTTTTGATGATGGAAATAAATTAGACACTTACACATGAAATAATTATGAAAAGAGCAACATTGAAATCTATGTTGCTATGATGAAATTATCATTATGACCTGAGTGCAAATATATAATATTCCCTGTTATATGTGAGGAATAGAGTATATGTGACTTATTTGAAAGGTAACTGGTACTGATTTCATAGATTCAGAAAAGAGTTTTGTGAGTACTGGTTGCTGGTTATCATTTTTTTTCTTTTTTATTTCACTTAAGACCATGGTGCATTTTCTTTATTCTTCAACCTCCAAAAGTTAGAGAAGAATGAGAATTGGATCAATACTATTCAGAATAGAGCACTAACTTGCAGGAAAATTAACCAGTGAGAACTAAAATAATACGTTCTCATTTTCAGTCTCCTAAAATAAACATCAACATTTAGACACTGGAATTTTTGGATCATTTTGAAGATTTTCTGTAATTTTAAAAATTATCTCCTTATTCCTCAGGACATAGCATTCTTAAAGGTCTAAGCGAAAGTTGGCAGGGAGAGGAAATCATGGTCAAATAAGTTTATTTTGCTTCTGATCATTTTAATAGGATTATACAGCTTTGTGATGGAAAAAGTTGTAATTTAAGGAATATTTTTTAATTTTACTTTAGTTACATGATATCTTTAGTTCCAATGAGTATAGAAATTTGGGAGTTAACTAATTAATAGAAATTGTGATAATTATGTAGATTTCCTATGTAAAATAATTATTTTAATACAATGGTGACCTCTTAGCTCATGACATGCTCTTCCATGTGCAGAAATTTTGTTGAAAATTTGATGCAGTGTACGTTTTCTTAGTATTATTGAATATGTATAACCAGCCAGTGTTTAACGAAAGAACATAGCGCTCCCAATTGTATCTGAAATAATTTCTGCTACGTTCTGAAGTTACACAGTCTAAATATTTGGAAGAATTATGGTAACTCACTATTTCTCACAGGTAAAACCCATGAAATAAAGCTGTTTAAATAGCTTCAAGTTTTTTCTATAATTTTAATGTTACCATCTACTTTTTGATATAGCTTGAGAATGTCAAAAACTTACATCAGTATTAGTTCTAATCTACAGGACTTCAGATTGTTTTTATTTTTATTTTTTCCCTAGCTACAAAGTGCATGTTACAGCTTGCCATTGTGGTCATTGTGGTTCATTTCATTAAGTTTCTTGTTCTAATCTGCTTTCTTGAGACGGGAAACAGTATTTTTCTGAGTGATTGTACCATATTGTTCCAAATATAAGGCCACCCAGAATAGAAGGCAACCTCCAACTAGAAACAGCTCAAATATGGAGAAAGGCTGGGGGCCCCGAGCCCAGCGGGTCTTGCAGTGGTGGCAAGGGTGCCGAGGAATAGGACGATGCCTGCCCACTCTCCCGGTGAGTGAAGACGAGTCAGCTGGCTGCATTTGCTTGTGCATAACCAAATGGCTTCTGTTGCTAGAGGAAAAGTTATACTGGGGGGATAGAAAACAAGTTCGCACACATGAAAGAAAATTGCTGTATGTCTAAATCTGGGGAGGGAGGATGGGAGTAGAGTCTTTCACCTTGTAAATAGCCTTCTTCAGTGTTGTTTTCCTGAACCTGGGGGGTGAAAGTTGAGCAACCCCAAACAGGAGAGAAGAACAAAGGTACCCTGGTCCATTCATGAAAAGGAGTTTAGAAGGTCAGTGACCATGATAATTGGATGTCTTTAGGCCAGCTCAGAAAATTATTCCTTGCCCTTTCAAATTGACTACTGACCAGGAGGTGATAAATCCACTCTGTGGGCATGGGTAGTTTGAGGCTGGGAATCACATTTCCAATTTTATTAAGATTTTCTTTGTTTTAAATTCCCTGTCTCCTGAACCAGCCAAGTACAATTTAAATAAACGAGTTTAATCTTACTGAAATAAACTCCAAGGGGACTGTTTAAAATCATTTGGTATGCTGGCATTTCACTCATATTTTTAAAAAGTAGTTCAGTGAAAATGTATTAGTTGACTGAGAGTATGCATCAGTTGAACCTAGGTAATTCTCCGAATATTAGTCTGATTTTACAAAGCACATAGGAACTAACCTTTTATTTTATAATACTAAATGAGATATAACAGAATGAGGTGCTTCAATCTGTTGTTATAATCTAGAAAACTATTTAGCATCTGTTGCTGCTAAACTTTACCAGGCATTCGGTTACCTTTGCAGCTTCACAAAAACCACATAAAATAAGAACCTTGATCTTTCTGGTTGATTACCAGGCCATGGCTCTCAAAGCTAATTTGAAGTAGAACTTTAATCCCTGAATGATATGTTTTTCCCCACTATATACTCTAGGAAAGATCCTACTGTAGCCTTTTTTATTTTTTTTTAAGGAAACTACTTCAATAAAAAAGTATTTGTTTCTGAATAGCTATGGCCAGAAGAGGAATTTCCGTAAGTTTAAACAATGGTAAATGACCCAGATGATTTGTAGTAAGGATGCTATTTACATTGATTTTAGAAATTCTCTCAAACCAAAATACCCTGGAAGAGAGAGGCCCGTACCCAAGCAAAAGCATGCTGCTATTGATACGCCTGTCTTAGTGCCAGGTCTGGGAAGAGAACCTTTGAAACAGGAGGGCTGCTCAGAAAAGGGTTTGAAAGGAAGACTGGGAAGGAGGGTAGCCCAGAGTGGGGAGGATTATTGCCTGCCAAGTTAGATGACCAGTCAGAGGAAAGTCAGCACTGCCATGGTAGGTCCTAAATGAGAGGTTTGATGTGAACTCTGTGTAACCGCAGAAGTGAATAAGAGAGAGCTCATAAGAGTGGTACCAGGAGAGGAAAAACAGTAGAGAACTAGGGTTATTCAGGGAAGAGAGCTTCCTTTATAAGTCCTTAGTTTGGGAACCATTTGATCACTACAGAGGAAGATGTCTAAAATTTGGTGGTAGAGGTGAGGAGAGGGTATGTCCCTTAACCATCTTTAAACTTCAAATGATTTCCCTTCTCTGAGGTGTACCAGGCATTATTATGTCAGATTTAATCTGAGTTACAAATACAGGGAGAAAAATTTTATAATTTCTTTTCCCAGACGGGATTGGGGCTGTTATAATCAGCAGTCCCAGACGGGATTGGGGCTGTTATAATCAGCAGTCCTGTGTCATCACCTGCTATTAATTTAAGTGTTAGTAGCAGTAGGGGACAGAGGCTGAAGGAGCCACCTACATGCCATATTCCACTGCTTCCTCTCCCTGTTGGTAGTGAGGCTGGGGGCAGGACCTGATTGGATTGTCCAACTCTTTGAGCAGAGTAAAGAATGTGGCCTTAGCAGGCTTGCAAGGTGGCAAGGGGAACCTTCAAGGACATAGGAAGAAATGACAGCAACAAGGGAAGGGAGAAAATATTTCAAATTACATAGATAATAGAAATTAATGGGGATTGTTAATTTCTGTATAAAGCATGGTTTACATGTAACCCATATACATAATTGTTCCTGTGGGCAGCTTTCCTTCCCATCCCTAAAATGTACAGCATAAAATTTCTCCTGGAGATGCTGCAAATTAATGTTCCAAACTACTATTGTTTCTCCCTTTATGAATTCACATATGATACACCTTCAGTGGCTCCTATTCAGAGCATTAGATTGATAGAATCAATTTAAATGGAGCAGTTATTAATCTATTAGATGTGACAAAATCTGTAGATAAGAGGCAGACATTAAAATCTCTCAGGCCGGGGGTGGTGGCTCATGCCTGTAATCCTAGCACTCTGGGAGGCCCAGCAAGAGGATTGCTTGAGCTCAGGAGTTTGAGACCAGCCTGAGCAAGAGCGAGACCCCATCTACTAAAAATAGAAAAATTAGCCAGGCCTGGTGGTGCGCACTTGTAGTCCCAGCTACTTGGGAGGCTGAGGCAGGAGGATCGCTTGAGCCCAGGAGTTGAGGTTGCAGTGAGCTATGATGGCACCACTGCACTCCACCAGGGGGACAGAGCAAGACTCTTGTCTCAAAACAAAACAAAAACCTCACAGGTCCTCTAATAGTGTAATGATCTGCATAAAAACAGGTTTGGAAAATTCCCATTTGACTGCTTTTTCTAGGCCAGTAGATAACTGCTGCCCTCTTTTTCTTTGCTAATCCATTAGTCTTTCCCCAAGCAACCTTTAGAAAAAGGGCAGACTCCTGGGGGAGATTCCCAGTTCTTGTAGGGACGACTGTAGCCTGCACATGTCAAATTAATCATGCTCAGGTTCTGGTGTCTCATCAATTAAGTTAAAGAGTCACTAAAGTAAAAATATGTAATTTATATTTATTTTGTTTTTCATTTTTAGAAAGGCCAGAAAAATGAGAGAATTGATTCTTACAGAAAATATTGAATTTGATTACATCTTTTTGGAAAATGCTCTACTATAGGTCTCTCCCTCAAAAAAGGGTTTTATAAGAAACACAGTTTTGCTAATGCAAGAATGTGATGTGTCTGCATATTCTGCGACAGATGCAATATGTCATTTGGCTTGCTGAGTGAGCATGTTTCACTCAGCTGTGGAGTAACCCAGGATTTCCCTGCTCTTGAATATCTTTAAGTTTCAAAAATCATTCTTGAAATGTTCTTAAGGGCCATTCCTTGGGGGACATTGTTCTCTTTGGTAAATCAGAGATGACATCTGGAAGTGTATAGAGATGGCCGTTGGTTAAGTTTTGTTGCTGGTCAATAAGCAAATGTGTTCCAATTAACTGGTTGATAGCATCTTAAGATAGGCTAGGAAAAAGTAACAAAAAGGCTAATTCTCATTTGGCAGTGAAATTGAATATTGAATGACATCTATGTAGTTATAAACGACTTTTGTTTTAATAACAAAGTTGTTGATTTTCTACTAAGGGTTCTTTTAGGTTGTCATCAGGGGCTGATGGGAGTAACAGTTCACCCAACTCTCCAGCTAGCTTCAGTGGACATACCACACCTTCTCAGCAGCCTGAACCTGTGGTACATTCTCTTAAGGTAACCAACTGTGTACAACCATTTATCCAGAGCTTCAGTTGTGTCGTGGCTTGTTTGCTGTAGTCTGGTAGTCCTCACAGTCTTGCTTTAACCACAGAAACTTTATTTTTTGACCCCTTTATGGCGTAACTATTTTATCTTAATTTTTGAAATATGATTTTAATTTTTCTAAACTAACAATGAGTTTGAGTACTTATAATTGAATCTCTAGTTTTATCATTTTGTTTTGAGTAATGTGATTCATATCTATCTGCATTGAAGTTGAAGTTTGTGCATGTATATCCATATGTGTAAAATATTGTATTTTACGTGCAATGTTTGTAGCATGGATGTCTTCAAATATTGGGAGTTAATGTGTGGTCAAAATATGGAAGAATACCATATTTTTTCTTTATGCAATTGAAGTACATTATGAAACTTACTAAAAGAAAGTATTGAAATAAAAATCTACTCTTTGCTCTGCTAAGTAGAAATTAGGTTCTTAAACTCCAGTCAATACTCCTTTGTAGAGTAGGAGAAAATAGATATATGATCTTATACATAAAGCTAATTTATTTTTGGGTCTTACTTCACATTTTGCAATGACTTCACAAAATCTCGTCTATCTATTCTCTTTTACCAGTAATGAGCTTTCCAATGAATAAAATTTAAAAATAAGCACCATAACTAAAATTAATAATACATTATATAAATATTTACAATTCTAAGAGAAAAAACTGATGCAGGCAATAAAAATCACATTAAAAAATGAGACCATTCCTTGAAATTTTATCAATTCCAAAGTATGAAACATTGTTTGGCAAATTTATCCATATTCCCTAACATATAACCTTGATCAGACCTTTCTGAGCCATAAATAGGTAGAATGCTTCAGTTCTGCTTTAGCTACATGAATTTCACAGCTTTTCTTAAAATTGTTTCAGTTTCAAAATGAGTTATTATTAGACTGGAGATACACTCTTTTGGAGTAGGCCACACTTTCTGTGGCATGCACAAAGCAGATAAGTAGAAGAGAACTTCAAAATGTTTAATTGATTTTGTGATTTAGTTTTAGCAGAAGATTTTATTCCTTCAGTATATTTTGCTTTAGTTTATATAAAAATGAGTTTTCTTTTTCCAAGTATTTGCTGATTATTGACGAGGGAAGGTCGGAGAACCATGGTAGTGGTCAGTGGCACAGTGGCAATGCACTTGGCAGTTCCCCTCTTGGTTGGGATAATTCAGAAAGTGAGCACCTGAGAGGGATTCACGGGAAGGCACAACCAGCACGAGGGGCAGGCTCTGCCCCGCATCTATTGTTTGTTGGTTTATCCACTGACAAATATGTTCTCTGAAGCAGCATTTGGGTGAACTTTAACATGAATCAGGCACTAGCTATCTGAAAAACATTTTAGAAGTGGAAAATGGACCAGAGATTGGCTTCAATTTTGTAGTATTATAGTGTCTGCACATACTTCAAAAGCAACACCTTTCCCTACTATTTAAACTGTTTGCCAGCTGTTTCGGCCTGTTGCCTTATTCAATGGCAAGTGCAATTTGAATTGGATCAGCATAGAGGGTCACATTGAAATCTTTTCCAAATTTCTCAATGCAGCTGTTCCTGTGGCCTAAAAGGAAGGGGGTGGGGGGCAAGGAAGAGTTCCTCAGTGCTCTTTGAATTCATCCTCTAATTTTCATCTAAAATTTTATCTCAAGGGAGGGAGATATTATGGTATAATCAGTACACATAAGTGTCCTCAGTTGGCAGATGAGTGATACTGAGCAACTGAAGCATCTTTATTGGGTGACTGGGGGCCCTTGAATATAACATGTGTTTGCTTCCATGAATTAACTGTGTTGTGAAACAGAAATATGTGCAAAGATATTCTTTGGGAAATGTACCTTAAGAAGATCTCAATGTAAAAAAAATTATAGCCACTTGGCACATTTTATTTCTGAGAGCCATGTATTTAAAGCTGATTTATATCATGAGATTTGTTTATTCTGAAAGGAGTAATTAGAACAATGGCCCAGTTTCTCACTTTCTTATGGATTTCAAAGAAAACTCTAGGCTTAAATAAATTCTATGGTCATGGTTTATGGGGAAGTAGTGTAACTAAGTGTAAGAAATTAGCCCATTTGTAATAACACCATATCTCTCTTGCTTTAAAATTTATGACAACTATTAATTGGAGCTCCACTTCATTTAGTAAAAATTAACTGATTTGAAGTACACTTCTCTGAGGTGCATTACAAATCAAATTTGTAGGCAAATGAGCTTGTTCAAGGAGCTCTTT
This sequence comes from Lemur catta, assembly GCF_020740605.2. Lineage (NCBI taxonomy): Eukaryota > Metazoa > Chordata > Mammalia > Primates > Lemuridae > Lemur > Lemur catta. The sequence goes on from NC_059131.1 coordinate 43,135,713, forward strand.
AAGTTTTCTATGAGTATTCACTGAGCACAGTGACTTCTTCTAGATATGTAAAGAATGTGAATTAACTCTAATCTGAGGTGAGTATCAGGACTGTAAGGAAGTGGTATCTATAAAATAATAATGGCTTGAAATTTTAAATTAATAACAAGAGTAGTTTGTGAATTCCATTATTTATTACAAGATTGAACTGTAGACTCAGTATCTATTAATATGAACTTGAAGGTCCCACTTTATGTTTAAGTCATTTAGTTTGGCTAAATGACTTGGTACAAATTCTCATTGGTACAAATTCTCAGGTGACACCTTCAGATGTGGCGATCAACATTGACCATGACTACAGAACTGCCAAGTAGTTTAACAATGTCACAGTTCAGTATGGATTCTATAGGAGCTTTTAGGAAAAGCATTAGTTTTTTATGCTACATTAATGCTTTGGTTTATAAGCTGGTATCAAAAAAAGTAATAAACAGTGCTCAATCAAGCCAAGGTTTTGTCCCCTTTTGTACTATATAAAGTATCCACATGAAAACTTTAGACATTTTAAAAGGAATATTATTTTCAATCCATTTAGGGATAATTTAGAGAAGTGGAAACATAGGCCTCTAAAATCGTTTTAAAATGTTTTATCCCCAGACATTTTGCTCTAATGAAAAATATTTAAAGTGTTGCTCAAATATTTTTATAAGGAGCCAGTGTTTCTCTTTGCCACCATCAAAGAGCCATCTCTGCATTCCTTTCTTAGGCACTAGGAACATGTCCAGGCAAGAACTGTGAGGTCAGTAGTTCTTATGTGTATCTTCCTGGGTTCTGACCGGTTTCACCTGTCGCTATCATCTTTTTTACTCATCTTTTCTCTAGGCCATGTCTACATATCATTTGGACTTCTTGGTATATAATTAATTATATTGTTCATCATTACAGTGGAGCAGAAGTTATTGACTAATCTCCAAATGGTTGACACGGTCAGGTTTATCTTAATGACCAAAGTAAATGCATCTAATTATTTTAGACATTAATGAATTCAATTGACTATTAGTGATAAAATGGATTGCTTTTAATAGCCATTTGAAAGTGAAATAGAATTCATTCCAAACAGGTTTCAGAACAATCAACTATTTTTAAAAGATTTTGCCATATACTAATCCACTCTGATATGCAGACACAGAGAAAACTAAAGGTTTTACAAAGTGGAGCTCCTTGATGGTTTTATCGTAACTAACAAGTTTTTTTTTTTTCCATGTGAAATTTGCTTTTCTTTTTCAACAAATCCAGGTCTTGGATGTTCAGGAAACTATAGATCGTCAACAGGGTAAAGAGTATGAACATGACCTTAGTGAGACAGAAAAAGCTATAGTCAGAGAAATGTGCAATGTAAGTTTAATGTGTTTTATTGTGTATTTTGTGTTGAAAGCCACATTGTAGCTTAGTTTTTGATTTCTTAACACCTACTTTTTAAAATGCTGAGCAAATGCCTTTTTATTTTTACATGAAAATAAAATTAATTTCCTTTTTTCTTTATTATGTTTTATTGTAGTTTTATCAATATTCAGGTCAGACATGGTCAGCCAGTTCTGTATTCCAGAAGAATCTGTGAACATTTCCAAATATTAAATTTACTGTCTAAAATGTTCTTACTAATTTTGGTAAAATGGGTTTCTGTTTGATACATTAAGAAGTTCTTTAAAAATCAGTGTTTCAAAACCTGTGATAAACAGAAAATACAGCCTTCTTCAGATTTATTTGTAACTATTCTTGAAATAAATTCACCATCTCCCTAGATAATATTTGCTTAGTTCTTTATAAATATGATATGTGTGTTTCATGTCATGCAGAGTATTATCTTTAGCTGTCAGTGGTTGACATAAGCTTAGGAAAAAGTGAGATAGATATGAACTTAAGAGGTAGTTAGACAAATAGAAATCTATCTGTGAGGTCAGAGAGAAACACAGTAAAAAAAAGTTATTTTCATGATGCAAATGCAATATAATCATAATGTAGTTTGGATTTTATTATTAATCCCTGACTAAATGTTTTAATTCTTTGAGTAATATGCATGGGATGTATCCTTTAACCGAGAATATACTTTGTGAAGTTTTAAATAGCTAAATGGAATATTGGAGAGGAAGCCATTTGTTAAATTCAAGAAATCATGGTTAAGCACTGATCATGTTAAGCACTGGTTTTAATTGGCTTTATCTTATACTTTTATCCCCTATTTTTGCTCCATTAGGATATGAAAATTGCTTAGAAATGTTTTTCAGCTTTAGGTCTATTAGGACCAGATATTCTTAGACCTTTATCTACTTCCTCGAGATGTTTCTGGAATCTAGTAAATGTTACATAATAAATCCCATGGGCATTTTATATGTGCTAGGATGAAAGTTTTAGTCTCCTGCTTGCCTGTGTTGTGGCTTCTTTTTCTTTTGTGACCCTTTGCAAGTCACTTGTTTTTCTTTCCTGCATATCTGTTGTCTGTTTTCAAAGAGCCACTAGTTCTAGAAGTCATATTTTCTAAACGCACTGCTGTGCACCTTCTGTAGCTTTTCAACCTCTGCTTAAGATTTTCAATTTGAGTATTTTCCTTGGATAAATTTAAAAATTTGACCGCATACCTAGGAATGCCTGTTGCTTCTTATCTATTGACTGTGGAATGCTCAATAAAACCTAGACATGGGAATTGTCGAGCTAGAAGGAACCATACAGGTCATCCCCAGTGGTTTTCCAAAGAGTGCTGTGTGGAGCTCCTTCATAATTCAGACATCTAGTTTAACATCAGACCATGGGTGATTCGGACATGAACCCCTGGCTAAGAACTCTACCACTCAAATTTTATGTTTGAAGAAACAAAGATCCAGAAATTAAGTTACTTCCTCAAACTGTTTTCTAATGAACAGTGAAGTGAGGAGTATATCCAGATCTCCTTTGAGGACCAACTCTTTCCACTTTCTCAGGTGTGGTAAATCTGGGAACTTCCATTTTCTTTCCTAAAGAATGAAAAGCACTGTGTCTTACAGGGGGAACCGTCTCCACTGTGCTTCATGCCAGAATTTCTGTGAAGAAATGCCAGGGTGGTTCTCCTTTCCTTCTTTCCCTTTTCTTGCTTTCCTTTTCTCTCTGTCTGCTTTCTTTTCATTTCTTTTCTTTTCCTTTCCATTCCCTCTCCTTTCTCTCTCTTTCTTTTCTTCTCTTTTTTCTCTTTTCTCTTCTCTCCTTTTCTTTCCCTTAACCTCCTGCTCCTCTGCCTTCCCTTCCCTTCATTTTCTGTTCTTTCTCTTTCTCTTTCTATTTCTTTTCTTCTTTCTTTTGACTTCTGAACATTAGAAAATTCATTTCTTAATCTCAAAAGAAACCCACTACTGGATTGGATATTGATTAGTTTTGTGTTGATCTTTTTGTTTGCCTGTATTTCCAAAAATACTGCAAAAGACTCCATACAGTGTTGCTGTTTTTCATAATATAAGATACTTTCAGAAATCCCAAAGCTTGCCCTCCTTGTTTACCTTTAAAAGTTTTCTAAGATACTTATTATTCTATAATAATTGTCCATTTTGTCTTTGATCCACAGAATTTGAGAGAAAAATACAAACTCAAATCTGATTCTTAAGCAAATTTATATTTGGAAACAATCAAAAGCCTAGAGAACAAAGTGTTGGTTTAAAGTAATGCATTGCAAGTATCAGAGAATAAAGAAAAGTACAACTTGTAAGACAATTTCATAAATAAGTGGTTTCTTAAAAACAAGTAAAGATTATAAAGATTTGACTTCTATTAGAGAAATGATAATAATATATATCATTTATAATAATGTCACAGAAATGTGAAGCTTTCTCATAATGTGAGGTTGGTTATTATAAGACTCAGGTAGAACTTAGGATAATAGAAGTTTGGCTGGTATTTGCTCTTGGAGTTAAGTTGTTGACATCTATACAGTGAAGAAAATATTGTCCATAGCACCCTCATATTGGTTAGTAAGCATGAAGTTAGTTATACTCTTCCCAAACTGTGCTACAGGAATAAATATACTTCCCCCTAACAAATAGTAAATCTATCTTTTTGTGGTAATGGTTTTATTTTAGGTTTGTCTGTTTAGTTATTGTAAATTCCCTGAGGACATTTGAAGTACTTGACAGGTCATCTCAGTCACAGTCTCAAACACACACCTGTTTGGCTTTTTCAGCTAACAAGTCACCCCTCCTGGGTCCAGCTTAGTATTGTTGATTTATTTCAAAGTTCTGCCTTGTCTAAAAGTTTCCTTCACCACATAGTAATATTAGGGTTAAGCTTGTTGCATTCTACATTTGAATACTTGGAGAGGAGTTGCACTTTTGAGTTGTAAGCATTTTGTGCTTTGTATCTATGATCCTTGTGAGGTCTTCAAGTCTATCCTCTGCTTTTAAACCATTCAAAATATTCCGGGTAGAAGTAATTGTATTCAGGCGCTAGGAAACAAAAGTCCATGGTATCCTTTGGCCTTTTGATTCCGTGTTTGTACCTCTTCAGTCAGTTTATTAAGAAATGGTCTTTCCTAACACCCTTGTGTATAGCTCGAGCCATCCTTTGCCATGTAATTCCTTTCCAAATACTTAAGGACCATAATTACAATTCACTTTGAGTACAACAGGACATTTCTGCCATGTAGTGGTGTCTGCTGAAAGATAGAAATTAGTAGTTCCATTGGCTTAGGAATGAAGGCAGACAGAACCTTACATTCTTATGTATTACTATAAATGGTATTGGGTTTCCCTGGAGTATCCACTTCTATTTAAAAGCACAACAAAACAAAAAAAGAAACATAGTCTATGAATATTTAATGAAAAAACTGGTTTTGTGTTCATGTTGGAGCACAATGTAAATTTTTGTGGAATTAATCAACATGAACATAATCCTTGTAGTAAAACACTCTGGGATGATTACGGCTGTCACTGTGTCTGTGCATGCACGTGCATGTGTGTGTATTCCAATTAATGTTAATGCATTGGTGTATTATTGGTGAATTCAGTAGTTTTATACTTATTCTTGATCTCCCCTTTTGCTAATGTCCTTCTAAAATGGTGTAGTTTTTTTTAACATATTGTAATTATATCTCTTCCAATGATTCCTGAATTGGTAGCTAAGATTTGCAACAACTGAGGCCCCCCCTCTATGGCGAAAGCCAGGGAAATTTGCTAATGACCCTGAGACTACCAGCTCAGGACTTAAATAGCTGAAGAACAAAAGCTCCTTCATTTTTCTCACTGGATTAAATACTTTGATATCCTTTGTTATAGGAACCAGAATGATCTTACTAAAGGGTTCTTAATTCCAGCTACACATTAGAATCATTTTGGGAGTTTTTCAAAAAATACAGTTACTCATGCCACACTTCCACCAGTGAAATCAGAATCTCTGAGGGTGGGAGTTACTGTTTTAGTTCCCCAGGTGCTTTGTGTGCTTCTGGAGTTGAGGACCACTTATGTAACTAGAGTAAGTTAGCACATCATTCTTTAATTTTAACCCTAGTTGCTAACGAGGTGTAGTAGCATTTCTACTGAGCATTTCTTGTGTTTCTGAAGCTTGTCATCACATTTCATTTTGTGTTTGCAACTCATTCATATAGATATTTTCTCTCTTGTCTTCACATTCGTCTTTGTCTCTCTCATAGTTTCCCCTTAGAAACCACAAATCTCTTTGTGGAAGAGGACAAGTAAGATGCTTACTTTCTTTTTTTGTTTTTGTTTTGTTGTTGTTAAGGTTGTGTGGAAGAAACTTGGAGATGCTGCAGGTTCATGTCCTGGAATTAGGCAACATTTGTCAGGAAACCAGTACAAAGGACCAATGTGAGAATCATTGTTTTTCAAACATGAGATCCCCACTGCCAGAAAGAGATAAAAGGAAAGAAGAAGAAGAAGAAAAGAGTGGGTTTCTGCAAACCTGGACTTATGGAATAACATGGAGTGATTGTACATTGCACATATCTCCCCTCTAAAACCTTCAGTACAACTCCCCTCAAGCTAAGATTCTGTGTCTCTCACTTCAGTATCCACAACTGTCAATCTCAAACAAGGTAGCTTTGAAAATCATAATTTTGGTACCAGTATTTTCATTAGAACTAAAGTGTTTTTACTCCCAGATCTAATATTGTAATTGGCAAATCTGCGTAGTTGGAAGAGTCCAGTGGAACTTCAGTGATTTCGATATAGTTGGCCCATTGCATATAATGGTGAGTGTTTTCTACTATGTTGTATTGAAGTTATGAAGAGGTGTTTTCAGGCTTCCCAATTCTGAGAGTTGGGCTCCTACCTCTTATACTTCCGTCAACAAAATAATAGTTCCTGACACATAATTAATTTGGATGCAAGATAAGATTATACTTCTGGGCTTTTGTTTTGACTTTTGAGGTGCTAAAAATACCACATAAATTCCCCCTACCAGCTAGAAGGATAGCAAGACTTTGTAGAGTGCTTATCAGAGAGTACCATTTATTTCAATTGATCAAAATAAATATATCTTTTCTTTTGATCTTGATGAGCTTCTCATAAAGATGCATCTTGGGGACATACCAACCTTCATATTCATTCAGTGTATCCATTGATGTTAATATTAATAATTTCAACTACAAAATAAGCAAACGTAATTTTTCTAAGTGTTTCGAGCTGTGAAATGTCAATTTCTACAATTTAGTTTCTAGACATGCTGTATATTTAATAAACTTTATGTAAACTTTAAAATATTGCACTGCATTTATGAAAAAAGCTTTCTTTGCCTCCTGCAGCTAACGTTTTATGAAACTGACGCATGTCCTTCATTACTGAGACTAAAAGCTCTCGTTCAGATTGCTTGAGGTTTGAAAAAGAGGTGTGCTAGCTTTGCTTAGTTTATTTCTTATTTTTGCTATATATATATATATATATACACATATATATACACATATATATAAAAATATTAGAATGTGTGTATTGGAAATGCTATGATAGGTATTTTGTGTTTATCCAAATGCAATGATAGTTTCTTGTATGAATGTGCAAGAGGCCTCTGGCAGAATGCTACGTTTTTACTGTAGTTTAAGATTATAAAAGTAGGAATGCAACAATTTTCAGTTTTGGGATATGTTCTAAATTATCGAGATTTGATTCATAGCAGATATTCTCTGTTGTTGTTGTTGTTTTTAAATGGGCTCATTACACAATGTATTAATTGTCACTGGTGGGAGAATGTGAAGGAATTTTGTTACACTTTTAAGAATATTACTGGGATGAAAAACCAGCCCTCTATTTTCAGAAAATATTTATGAATTAATTTACTATAGAATTATCTCTTTAATTATTGAAACTGGGTTACAGTTTAAGCCTCTCTTTCTTTTAAAATGTTATATTTTTAAATATTATTACTCTATAAGAGAAAATTGCTTGCTATATTTACCCTCTCTCCTAGGAAAGCTTTCATCTTTAAATTGTTGTATTCCTATACTCTGAAGACATTTAAAACAAGTTTTTGTGCCTGCAGCAGAGCCTGCAGAAGCTAATACAAGGGACACTGGTCTTTTGACAAAATACTTGTGTAAATTTTGATACTGTATTAAAACTATTTTTTTAAAGTTCTGCATAAAATTGAGTATTAAGTATATGTGTTCATCTTAGCAATGGTAATAAATTATTTAATCTCATAGTGTTTTTGTCTTCTTCAAAATGTTTTCCTAAATTGAGTAGATTTATTAGTCACTAAATATAATGCTACTGCATGATGGTGATGATAATATTACAGATGATTCATTATCTTAAGCATAAAAGAAAGGCATATTTTTAAATGTTCATAATAATGAGGGATTAAATATTAAGAGATTCCTCAATTTGCACCATTCTGTATTAAAATCTAGTTAAAAATTTAGAATGATATTTTAAAATATTTTAAAATTAGCTGCTGCTATAAAATCCTCTTTTAGTCTTTTATATAGATTAAAATTGAAATTTATTATTAAAACAGTCATCAGAAGGAAATATACTGGAGGGAAACACTAAAGAATTGGAAAACTAGGCCTCTATATTTAAGAAACTTACACATTATTGGAAAAGGTATAATATACACATATAACCAAGAAATAAATAAGAACACACACACACACATGCTCAGACAGAGAACCCACGTACTTCTTGGAAGTCACTAATAAGATTGTAGAATAAAACTTTATACTTTAGCATTAATCTCACCTTTAAATGATAGAGGAGATGGACACCCCAGTGCTTGAATCTTGCTATTGCCCAATACATTTATCAATCAAAATGAGTGGCACCATTGCCTTGTGTGACCAGATTATTAGTTTATGATCTTATCTTCCCTGGGACAAAGGTTCATTTACATATCTTGGCAGAGTATTTTTTTTCCATCCTTGAAGCAGATAGACTGGCAATCAGAATCTAAGCTTTTCAATGAATGCCTTTCAAGTTCCTAGCACATGCTTAAGGCATTGTAGAAAATTCAGATCATCTTATGTGACATCCAGTAAAATACTGACAGTATAATTGGGATGATTGCTCTTTAGTTCAATGAACATGTAATGAATGCCTACCACTGTCGTGTGAGTAAACACAGCTTTGGTTCCTGACTCATGGTGCTGACTACTCTCAAGAAATACACGGGACGGTAGTACCTGGGATGCCAGCTGGAGCTTCCTTTATCCTCGAGATCTAGATAGGACTGAGATCAAACATCCATTTCTTTGATCTGAGGAAGCAGTAGCCTCATAATGATTTCCATGAGTTTCCAGAGTTTTTACTCTGTGACAAGCTTCTTGTTTCCTCATCACCCCTCCATCTCAGGGGCAAACTGATTGCTCCATCAGAAACTTTGGAATCCATTTCTGGAGAAGGATCTGCCTACCTCAAACTGGATTATCAAGATACTTTTCCAACAAGCTCAAGGCACCTCTATGAGGAATTTATAAGCACTTGGCTTACAAAGAATAAAAACTTCTGCATCCTGTTAAAGGCAATACATTAGGTTGAACCATATGAAATTTTCAATATTTGACCATCTTTCAACTATAAAAACAGTGATTTCACTTAGATTAACTGCATATGATGAAGAAGTATTTTTGGTGGAAATAAGAGAGTAAGTAAAATAGGAGTTAAAGAAGAAAGAGCCATCACATTGGGCTGGAGCTATCCTGAAGTATTCTGTATTAAATGCAGTACTAAATAAAGAACGTTTGTCTCTCGGGAGGCAGACTTTGGGCAAGCAAGTTCAGCATTTAACTCTTGAATTAGGTCTGTTCGTTGGAACAACTTCACTGAGCCTGTTTCCTCACATGCTGAATGAAGATAACATCTATATTGCTGAGTTGTTGTAAGATTCTTATTACCTCCTTAATTTCAAAGTTCAATGGTCTTGACAGTGCATAAAAAATGATAGCAAGTCTTCCAAAACAGGAGCCTAGACCCTGTGAGCTATGGCAATTTATACCATTAGGGTTGGAAAGAGAAACCACATTGATGCTGAATGCTCTGTCCACTATCATGTAAAGAATTCTAGCGGCACAGTTGCATATTAGCAAGCTCTGTTCTTTATACATCATCCAGCCTTTGTAGGCCCTGACATGGCCAATCACCGATGGGGATTGTGTGGTTGGAGGAAAAGAAGGGACTTGATCTAATTCTCACATGCCAACAGTATGTTTTAAAAATTTTGACAACTATTTAATTCTGTATTTGTTTTTTCATGTCACTGAGAAAACAAGAGCATAAAGACTTCTATTTCAAAATGGCAGAATGAGTACTTGCTGCAGGTTTCTCTTGCCTCAAACACTAAAAATGGCTTAAAAGAGATTTTCATAGATCCATAATCCTACTAGGCCATAAGAAATAAATAGTGTGCTCCATGGGCCAGCAGTTACGATGAATTCTGGAAAGAAGGGAGACAAACAGTATCTGAATGAAGACTGAATCCGTAATTCAAAGTATACCATGCAGGGCACTGTTGAAAAAGGAGGGGTGCAAGGATGTTCCAAACAAGGAAGAGTTTGACATTTGTGCTGTGCAGACTCCTCGGGTAACTAAGAATAGCCAGGCATTTTGACTCCTGCATATAACCACTCCTTCCTTGGGTCAGGAAGAGAATAATAAAGATCATTTCTCCTAGGCTGGAGCAGAGAGTGAGGGCATTTGAGTTGGAGAAGTGGGGCAAAGCACTTAGAGTTGGTAATACCTAAGGGGAAAATGGATCCTCTGTGCCCAGATCAATAGCTGCTGGCACAGCCTGCCTGAAGGTTTGTCCCACCATCTACTTTACATTTAAAGAGGCGTTAAGTATCTCCCAAGCCCAGCAGCCTGGCCTCTTTCTCCTACAAACAAGTTGTATAATAAACACAGCAGACTGATAAAGAATTTTGATAGATGAGTGTACAACTGGGAATCACCCAACCTTGGAGGAAAGCCATGATCATGAATCGGAAGCACAAAACTCAACAAAGAAAAGAATATATACCAAGGAAAAGAATTAAGAGGACATCAGAAGTACAGATAATCTCAAAAACGGCAAATATTGCATTCATTAAAAAAATATTTTACATCTTGGAAGTAAAATGTTAGAATAAAAAAATCTCAATATTCTGGCTACATAGCAGAAAGAACATTGCTGAAGAGCAAATTAGTGAGCTTGAAGACAAGAAATTTTGCCAGAATCCAGCAGATTTTTAAAAGTCTAAAAGTTAGGGAAATGGAGTCTCGATCCCAAAGTTCCCAAAGTGCTTTCTCTTACTTTCTGCCTTCCCTCCTTTCCTCTTTCTCTTTCCTAGTTGTTTTTTCCTAGTTGTTTTAATTGCCCTATTTTATATGAGTTTTAATGTTGAAGGCTACTTCAGAATTATTTGGAGGTAAGGATAAATCAAAAGTGAAGTACAGTCTCATTTCGTTGAGATTCAAGAATGCCCCTTTAAAACACAAGATCCTCTCGTTATGCATAATGTTTCTCATTATTTTAACAGTGAACTTATAATTCCATTTGGTCTTATTACCAGGAAGGCTTTCATTTCCTATCGTAGGTCCTTTAGTTTTTTAGATCCTGTACTGAAGTGATAGCATACAACATCATAATTGCCATGGCGATAGGTGCATATGTTAATCAGGAATGCAGTTTTATAGCAGCACAAAGGGTCTGAGTTTCTTTGGCCTTTGATTCTAGGTACCATTGTTGGGTAGGGGCCAAGCTGCATGAGCTTAACATGACATTTCAGAAAGGCCTTTTAAAAATCTCTGTTTTCCACCTGCAAGAATCTAGGTTAGGCAGGAATGAGTTCTGACAGGCCAGATAACTGTCTGTAGGGGACTTTTATTTTCACCATTCTCCAGGTTCAATCTGATTCCTTCCGTTAAGTATTGAACACATTGATTGGCTATCCAGAACTCATTTCCTCTTCCTTCTTCCTAAACAAGCCCTCATTGGCTTTAAAAACACGCCCCTCTTCTGCCCAGCCCAAGAGAATCAGGAGACTCAGCATTCTTTCAGCTACAGCTGAATCTTAATTGGTGTAAAACCTTGACTCAAAGCCCACCTTGACAATCTAATCCTACTTGCTAATAATTGGTTTAGAAACTCAATTTTAAGCCAGTCAACACGTGGTGTCCCTATGGTTCAATGGTGGCCACTTGACCTAAGATGGCTCATTTAGACTCTTGGGGAAGCAATTTTATTTCATAGGTAAGGGAGAGGTTTTCTTCTCTCTCTCTTTGGATATGCTAAGGCAGAGTGTTCTGTTGCCAGCAGTCGTATTGGCATACTTTGCCTGGAGTCCAGTCTACCTCTAGACCTCCAAATATGGAGATTAAAAACTTCTTTATTGTTTTAAACCCGTTCAATTTGAGATTCTGTTACTGACTGCCCAAAATCATACTCAATGAAATGATACACTTTAAATATTATAAGCTGTATACATGGTTTCCTGATATAGCAAATTGGAGCGTAAATATCCTATCTGATGATGGTTTAGTTTTATTATGAAGAACAAGGAGTGTGTTTAAACAACTGATCTCTTTACTGTCATAAAAGAGAGGTTTGATATTATCTTTATGTAATGGAATAAGAAGAAATTATTAAATGGGGCTTCACAGTCTTCCTCATTCCTTTTGCTTATTTTACTTTCCGTCTGTTTTCTGCTCTTCTCCTGACTCCTACATCCTCCAATGTACCTGAGAGAAAAGGTAAGAAATAGCACTGAGGCAGAGTCTCATGGGAAAGGAAGACTGCTTGTTGCAGTGCAAAGAGAGGGTTAAAAGCAAATATCTCAGAGCAAGGTATACTAGGGGCTGAGAAGAGAGGCTGGGAGGACACAGAGGGACCAGGATGGGGGAGTGTAGGCTGATATGGGTGAGACAATGCCACTGGGAAGAAAGCAAAAGAATCCCAGGAGTATTAGAGTTTCCAAGAATAAAAGTAGACCAGAGACGTTAATAGGATTCTGAATTTGAGGGCTTCCCAAGTTTTACAAATTATCAACTGTTCAAAAATACAGTGAAAATGGAGAAGATTTGAACAAATGCTGACAGTTTGTTACATTTGATTCCATTTTAACAGAAAACCTTTATTTAAAGTCCCTTTTAAGCACTCTCCCTAATTCATCTCCTTCTTCCTGTACTAGAGACAAATCTATACTGATGTTGGTGTGTATCCTTTCCATTAATAGTTTCATAATATAAATGTGTGCATACAAACATACAGAAAATTGTTCATATGTTTTATACATTTACATAAATATCCTTCTGCAACTGTACTTTTAACATTGTCTTTGAGATTTGCATATGTTAATGCACGTGGATCTAATTTATATATTTTCATTGCTGCAAAATATTTCATTGTAAGAATATACTGCAATTTATTGTTACCCATATTAATAGATTATTCTAGATTATTTGGCCATTATAAGAAATGCTAAAGAAAAACAGATACAATTCTCTTTGTGCACCTGTGCAAGTTTCTGTAGTATACAGAAGTGTCAGTGAAATTGCTTATTTGCAAGGTATGGATGTCTTAAAGTATAAGATATTGCAAGATTGTCCTCCAGAGTGGACACACAAAGTGTGTCCACTTCCTAGAAGAGCATCAAATAGATCTATTTTGCCATATACTTAACATTTGGTACACAAGGCCTTTTACAATGTTTGCCAATCTGATAGGTATGAAATAGTATCTCATTGTAGTTTTGTTTTACCCCTATCACTAGTGAGGTTAACACATAAATGTTTATTTATCTGCAGGTTTTCCTGTGAAAGTTCATGTCTTTTAGCCATTTCTCTACTTGTTTGTATTTTGGGGGAGCTTTATGTATTATGTTTATTATGTCTGTGTGGGTTATAGGTATTGCAAGTATCTTAATAGTATTTTTATGGAGAAGCCTTTAGTATCTATGTAGTAAAGTTTTTTAATCTACCATTATAACTTTTGCTTTTTTGAATTTTAAGGAAGTCTTCCTACACTGAAATTGTAAAGATAACCTTTATTCTGAAAGTTGAAAAATTTTATTATACTATTCATATATGCATCTTTATTTATCTGTAATTTATTTTTGTGCATTATATGAGGTAGGGATCTAATTGCATTCTTTTTCCATATTATGCCAGAACAATTTATCGAGTAGCCTATTCTTCTATACTTATTTGTAGTTCCATTTCTTCCTTCTATTAAGTGTTTACATAGATGTGCTTTTAGATGTTAGATCTCTATTCTGGTTCATTGTTTTACCATTTGCATGTAATTATCTCATTATCTTAGTTACTTAATTGCCACGTCTTCTTTTATGTCTTGATATCTTGTTCTCCTTCAATATTGACTTTCACTTCCATAGGAATTGTAGAGATTAATTTATCAGTTGTCATTAAGAAAAATCCTGCTTGGGCATTCGATTGAAATTGAATTGGATCTATCTATCTACCTATTTGTCTATTGAGAATAAGGTATTGAATTTTAGCATCAATTAATCTTTAAAGTTATTCAGATTTTTAATATTTTTAATAATGCTGTGTAGTTTTATTCATGAAGAAACACCTTGCACATCTTTTGTTAGATTTATTCCTAGATGCCCTACAGTTTTGTTGATATTGAGAATGGGATCTTTGTTTTTATTACATTTTTTTCTAACTGGTTATTACAGAGGTATAAGAACTTTGTCTTTTGTCAGGTAACCCTGAGGAACAGTTCGTGTATCCTGTTGAATTTCAAATGTAGACAAACACATAATTTCCTAGTTATAACTGTACCTTTCATCCTATTTCTTATTGCTGTTCCTTATTAGCATAGTGGTTAAGAACGCAGTCTTTGAGATTAGACAGCCAAAACTCCAATCTTTATTAGCTGTGTGACCTTGGGCTTTATATTTTAGAATTCTCATCTGTATAATGAAAATAACAATATCTAATTTACATATATTTTGTGAAAATTAAATGAGTTATTATATGCAAATCACTGGAAACGTTTCATATATAGAAATAAACTTTTAATAAATAATATTATTATTTTATTTTTATTACTGTTATGGCTGAAGTATATATTAGGTCATTAAATAGGAAATGTCTGATTTCAAATCAAAAGTTTAGTTTATTATTTCTCAAACAAGAAGTAATGCAATTAATCAAAATATGTGCCTAAACTATTGACGCAGTTTTGCCTTCTTAACAGTAGCTTACTTATGCCAGGAACAAAGAAGCCTGGAGAACGAGTGATGATGAAATCATGAAAGGTGTTTTCCACAGCTTGTTGAGAATTGAATATTTTTCTTTGCAAGAAGTGGTCCAAAGCCTGGAAGAAGTGCACCGATTGGTGCAAGGCCTGGTCAATACAGTGGATGACAGAGAGTTTCCAAGTCCAGCTGCTGTAGTCTGAGCAGCATTGTTTGTGTAACATGTGGTCAAGCATTGTCTTGCAAGAGGATTGGCCTGTGTCTTTTGATCAGTCTCAGCTGCTTAATAGCAAGCATCCTCATCGTTTTGTCCAAGTGGTTGTAGTAGACATTGGCTGTAATTGATTGACCAGGTTTCATGAAGCTGTAGTGGATAATGCTAGCACTGAACCACCAGACACCATTAGCTTTTTTTGATGAATATTCAGTTTTGGACTGTGTTTCAGCACTTCATCTTTATCCAACCATTGTGCTGAACACTTCCAATTGTCAAAAAGAATCCGTTTTTCATCACAGGTAACCATACGATGTAGAAATGGTTTGCCTTTATGTCGTGACAGCAAAGGAAGGCAAGCTTCAAGATGATTTCTCTTCTGATGCTCGCTTAATTCATATGAACCCATCTATCCAGCTTCTTTACCTTGCCATTTTGTTTCAAGTGGTCCAATATTGTTGGAATAGTAACATCAAACCTTGCTGCTAATTCACGCGTAGGTGGAGATGGATTCACTTCCACTACAGCTTTCAGCTCATCATTATCCACTTTCGTCTCAGGTTGCCCACATGACTCATTTTCAAGATTGAACTCACCAGAATGGAACTTCTCAAACCATCAAGGTACTGTTCATTCATTAGACACATCCTTCCCAGACACATCATTGATATTTAGAGCTGTCTGCGCTGCATTGGTTCTGTGACTGAACTCATATTCAAAAATAACACGAATTTTTGACTTATCCATGTTTTCACAAAAATTGCTCTACAAACAATTTTGAAAGATAATCACAAGCCAAAACATGCATTTGAAAGAATGAGGATGTACCCTCACACACACACACAAAAAAGGAAAAGAAATGTCAAAGTGAAATGTCAGAGATCATCAACTGTCAAACTTAGTACTTAAGGAAATTGGCCATTCCATACTTAACAACCTAACAGCATCATACAAAAATGGAAGCTGTGATTACAGGCATCATTATATTTTCTTTACTTTAAAAAAAAATGCTGCTAAGCCAAAACCACTTTCTGTCATATGAGTTTGTCAACCTCTATGGCTTATGTAAGTTTTGGATCAGATCTAAAATCTTTTTTCCAACAAAAAAATATTGGCTTTGCTAACAAATCCCTACCTGTGGGCATAGATGGAGCAACTGCTTATCCAAAGGAGAAGCAGCTGATAGATTGTTCAGTTGTTATAAGAAAATATCAGTTTATCCACCTGCTTATTTGGTTCCAAAGCATTTGGAGCTTTCTTCAAGGCACAGTCGGTACAGAAATTTCTTTCAATCGCTGATCAGAGTGTATACCTAATTTTTCTACCATCCATCTCTTAACAAAAGCCTGAGAAAAGTTCCATTTAGGAAAAGTCAGGTACTCACTACTTTTGATATATTTAAAACGGTCATTAAAACAAATTAGATCACCAGAGTTTACCACACAAATCTGGGCCTATAGAATCACCCTCCTCAGTGGTACTAAATATTTACACAAGTACCATTTTATGAAATGACCATGTGTTTGCTATAAAAATGTTGCCACATCTAATTTTCATTGATAAAATAGGTTTCATATACATTTTCCAATGAAAAATTCAGTTTAGAATTTATAATTGGGAAATGGTTGCTGCATATGAGGAAGTAGTGAGGTTTTTCCTTCTTTTGTTTGACGTGTTTAGACTTAGCGTGTTTGGCCTTTTGTCTGGCTGTCAAGAAGTCCAGAACCACATTAGAAAATCAGTCACATAAAAAGGACTGACCTACATGGTTAGCATCTGTGAATTCCTATTTTTTTCTTGGTGCCTATTTTCCTTTTCTAATTTATTAATCTCTATTTGCAATGTCAGCATATTCTTTTTGTAAGCTCATTATTTTTGAAAGAGCTATGGTGTAGATACATTTAGGAATTAAAAATGACTTATGCCACAGGAGAAGCATTAAGGAAATATTAAGTCCACCACAATCAAAACAAAACAAAATAAAATAACACTCTTACAATCTTTGCTTTTTTCCCTCGTTTTTGCATTTGCTGATGTGAATAAAGTTTGGAAGAAGTAAATTATATAAACATATTTTAAGATTCACATTTATTGTTAAACAGAGATTTAGTAATTGAGTTAAAAATAGCTGAACTATCTGTTCCTATAGTGGGCAAAGTCAAACATAGTTCTCATTCTTTTCTCAGATGATACAACTACGTCTAAAATTTTATCATGAAGCTTTTATAAAGAAGATGCCTTTACAGACAATGTACATTGACTTTTTCCTCCCCAGGATTCTCTTCAACTAATAGCAGAGAGCTTAATTTATTTTATCTTGAGCAAAGTTTCTTTAGTTCCCAAAGGTAAGATGGTTTAAGTTGGAGACAAGGTCTCACGATTAATGCACACATCTTTTTCCATGTTACAACCTAAAATTGGCATTTATATTGGATGAGTTGTATTCAGCTCACACAGGAAAAAGAGGACTTGAAAAAAGATTTTAAAAACAAAGAATTCAAATTGGTTCAGTTTGGTAGTTAAAATTCTAGGGAAGATAGCATGGAGAACTGACTCAACTATTTTTCATTTGTTCTTCATTTCTGTATTTTTTTTTTGCCTTAAAATTATTCAGAAACTCTGCTTGTGGCAATTGGATGTCATTAAGCGACCAAGAGCACTCACCAGTCAGTTCCTTCTCCAATGAAGAGCTCCCAGTGTGTGGATTAATGTATGAATTTTCACTGCTGTATTTATTGCTCTAATGATCTGAACCATTTGCTGAGGTCCTGCTTAGCAGATATGAGCAGAACTAGTAGTGATTTTGAGCTTGTGCCATGTGCTGTGCCTTGGTGACATTGTTCCAAGAATCAGGTATTCCGAACATCATTCGATTCATCATAGCAATAAGGATGGGACCTAAGGGGAAGAATGCCTAAGAGAACTTTGGTACCCAGTGCAATTAGTATCTAGTTGGCTTACATTTTGATTCTGTCTTATTTTTTAAGGAAAATTATCAGTCCAGAAAATATAGAGCAAACAAATAACAGTTAAAAAAAGGATGCAGAGAGGGGTCGAAAACTGACGAGTAGATTCCCAAGGACTTCTGTTTTTCAGTCATAGTGTTTTCTTATCTATCCTAGGTCAATTTATTAAATCTTCTTAAAAGCAATAAAGCCCATTTCTTTTTAAAACATTACAAACAAGTCACTAATTTCCTAATTAATCTTGTGTATTTGTTTGTTTATTGATTTCTGTATAATCTGACATGTATTTGAACCTATGTGCCACAAACTAGATTAGACATGAGGGATGCAGCAGTGAACAAGAGCCTGGTCATTCCTCCTGTGCAGTTTGTACACAGCAGGGAATATACTAGCAGTGTACACTAGTTTATACACTAGCAGGGAGTACGCTAGCCATTTACACACTGGCAGGCTTTGAACAAGTAAATTCCCAGGAGTTGAGTGATATGAAGTAGATATACAAGGTATTATGGAAGCTTGTAATAAAATATTTTAGGTTGGGTTTCCCAGAAGCAGGCTCTTTTCTTGTGCAAGGGAAGTGCTTCCCAGAGAAACCAGAAAGGAAATGGGGGAAGCAAGACGGGAAAGGGAAGAAACCAAAGAAGAGCCCAATTTCTGGAGGGTAGCTTCAGCCTGATGCTGTAAGGGAACTATGGAATGTCAACTGCACTTCAGAGTTTGTCCTTAGCGAAGGCAAGAAAGCTGGGCTTTCATCCTGCCACACCATCCCTCATGCACAGAGGATGGAATGAGAGGAGAGAGTGTGGTCATGGTGGGTGTGAGAATATAAAAGCTAGACACTTCTGTGCAATAGTGGCTCTGGTAACCTGGGGCCAGCAGGACAAAGAAGAGTTACAGGTGTAGCCCTTTGGAGGCTAAAAGGCATAGAAGCTGAGAGGAGGGCAAACAGAAATGATAATGGGATGTCAGGGCATCTGTGCATAATGGGAGTGCTTACCGTTAGTGTTTTTGCATTGCTCTGATAGTTTGCAGTTTCCATCTCATATTAAGTTTACTCTGCCCTGCCAAAGCTTCCTTGAGATGGTGGTCATTATAATTTCTAGGGAAAAATTTATAAGAATGAGTGGGATGAGCCACAACTCTTGCTGCAGTTAGTCTCAAGACTATAATGGATTTTTATTATCCATCTCCTCTATCACCTGGCTCTTCCGCTGGTCCCAGTGGCTTGCCTGGTGGGCTGACCTAGATTTTCATTCATTAGCATCACCCTGTGGTCATCATGCCGTATCAGGCTGTGTTTGCTGTAATTGCCCATTCATAGTTGAAACTAGGTATGGGAGAACCTAGTTTGTGGAATGTTTTCATATCATAAATGCATACTGAATTATATCAAACATTTATCTGCATCTACTCTCTGATCATCTGAGTTTTCTCTTTTATTTGGTCATTGTGGTGAGTTGCACTTACTGTTTTCTGTATGTTGAGTCAAGTTTGCTGTCTGAGATGGGGTTCTCCAGAAGCCAGTGCTGACATGGATGCAGGGGGAAGGGTATTTTTAGGGATCAATACCGGTATAAGGAAGAGGGAGAAAGCTATATCTCTCTAAGGAATTCCCATTTATAATTACAAAATGTCTCGCTTTATATTTCATAATATTCTTTGCCTTGAAGTCTACTGGATTTGATACAAATAATAGCCATGCCAGCTTTCTAAATCTTGTTGTTTGCGTGGTGTCTTTTGCCATCTTTGTACTCTCAACTTATTTTTGTGCTGCTATTTAAAGTGTATCTCTTATAGATAGCATACAGTTGAGCCTGCTTTTTAAAATCTAGTATGACAGTCTCTATGCTTCCTGAACAATATTTTATTTCCTTTAGATTTAACAATTTCCTTAGTTTTTTTTTCATTAATGAGCTTTAATTTTTAGAGCAGCTTTAGGTTCAGAGCAAACTTGAGCAGAAAGTATAGAGGGTTTCCATTTACCCCTATTCCCACACGTGTACAACCTTCCTGCTGTCCTACACCACAGTGGTATGTTGGTTATAATCAATGAATGATTGATATATCATTATCACCCTAAGTCCCCAGTTTACATTAGGGTTTATTCCTAGTGTTGTACATTCTATGGATCTTGACAAATGTATAATGGCATGTATCTACCATTGTAGTATCATACAGAATAGTTTCACTACCCTAAAAATCCACTATGTTCTGCCTATTCATCCTTCCCTCACCCCCAACACCTGGCAACCACTGATCTTTTTACTATCCCTTAAATTTTGCCTTTTCCAAAGTGTCATATAGTTGGAATCATACAATATGCAGTCTTTTCAGACTGGCTTCTTTGACTTAATAATATTCATGTAAGGTTCCTCCATGGATTTTCATGGCTTGATAGCTCATTTCTTTTTGTCACTGAATAATATTGGATTATCTGGCTGTATCATATTGTATTTATTGATTCACCTACTGAAAGACATCTTGGTTGCTTCTAAGTTTTGGCAATTATGAATAAAGTTGCTATAAACATCATGTGCAGGTTTTTGTATAGACATAAATTTTCAATTCATTTGGGTAAATGCAAAGGAATATGATTTTTGGGTTGTATGGTAACAGTATGTTTAGTTTTTTAAGAAGGTCAAATTACCTTTGAAGGGCTGTACCCTTATGCAGTCCACTAACAGTGAATAAGAGTTCCTGTTGCTCCACATCCTCGCTAGCATTTGTTGTTGTCAGTGTTTTGAATTTTGGCCTTTCTAGTAAGTGTGTAGTGGTAACTCACTGTTTTAATTTGCAATTCACTAATGATATATGATGTTTAACATCTTTTCATATGGTTATTTGCTATCTGTGTATCTTCTTTGATGAGGTGCCTGTTCAAGCCTTTTGCCCACTTTTTAATTGTTCGTTTTGTTACTGTTGAGTTTTAAGAGTGTATTTTGTATATGTGTGTGTGTATTTTTAACAACAGTTCTTTATCAGATGTGTCTTTTGAAAATATTTTCTATCAGTCTGTGGCTTATTTTGTTATTCTTTTGACTTTGTCTTTTGCACAGCAGAGGTTTTTAATTTTTTTTTTAATTTTTTTTATTTCAGCATATTAGTGGTGTGCAAATGTTTAGGTTATGTATATTGCCCTTGCCCCACCCAAGTCAGAGCTTCAAGTATGTCCATCCATCAGATGGCGCACAACGCACTAATTACATGTGTATATGCCCATCCCCTCCTGCCCCCTCCTATCTGGCTGACACCCAATCAATGTTATTGCTATAAACTTATCAACTCTTTCTTTAATAAATCATGCCTTTGGTATTGTATCTAGTAAGTCATCGATATCCCCACAGAAGTTTTTCCAAAGAAAATAGACAAATGGCCAAAAAACATGAAAAAATCCTCAACATCTCTAATCATCAGGAAAATCCAAATTAAAACCATAATGAAATAACATCTTACCCCTATCAGAATAGCTATTATTAAAGAGCCAAAAACAATACATGCTGGCATGATGCAGAGAGAAAGGAACACTTATACACTGTTGGTGGAAATTAGTACACTGCAAATTAGAACAACGTCTGTGGAAAAAAGATGGAGATTCCTCAAAGAAATAAATGTAGACCTATCATTTGATCTAGTAATCCCACTGCTGGGGATCTATTCAAAGGAAAAGAAGTAATTTTATCAAAAAGACCTGTGAACTTGAATGTTTATTGCAGCACAATTCACAATTGCAAAGATGTGGAATGAATCTCAGTGCCCATCAATTCGTGAGAGGATAAAGAAAATGTGGTATGTCTATACCATGGAGTACTACCCAGCCATAAAAAGGAGTAAAATAATGTCTTTCACAGCAGCTTGGATGGAACTGGAGACTATAATCCTAAGTGAAGTATCTCAGGAATGGAAAAACAAACAAAACATGCTCTCACTAACAAGTGGGAGCTAAGCAATGGGTGCACACGGGCACAAAGATATGTAAAGGACATGGGAAACTAAGAAGGGGGGAGGTTGGGAAGGGAGTGAGGGATAAAAACTTACCTGTTGGGCACAATGAACATTGTCCTGCTGATGGGCACACTGAAAACCTTGACTTCAATGTTACAGAGTGTATCCATGTAACGAAAACATTTGTACCCCCTAAATATTTTGAAATAAAAAAACCCAAAAAACAAAATCTCATGCCAGTAGTGCAATAGTGTGTTTTATTACTGTAAGTGTTGATTTTACATTGTAAACTCTTCTACAAAAAGTTATTTCCATTGCATCATGTCTAATCTCTACCTCATGATATGAACTTATAAAAACAACACAATAAAATCCCCAAACCACAGAAAAACATAAAACAGAAACAATAAAACATTGTAGCATGTATATAATTAATATACACTGACTATAAATAAAAAAGTAGCTCATAGGAAGCTACACATTTTTCTCATTTTAAAATTAAACACTTTATTGCAAAGTTGTTCCATAACTCTAATGCCTTCAGAAAAGACTACCATCTAATTTTTTGCAATTAGCATTTGAAATTAAATACTCACAGCAAACTGACACTTTATATGCAAGTGTTAACTACTGTGTCAGTTCTGATTTCTTACAGAAAGATTTCAATCCCTAATGAAAGATCAATGGTATCAAGTGGGGATTCTCTTTTAATTACTCTTTCTTTCACAGTGTATAGAGACTCTTCTGACTGGAAAATCAACTAACATTTTATTTTGAAAGTTATTTGAATTATAGTAAATAATAGGAGGTTCTTACACAATACGTTTATAGTTTTGGTAAAGCAATCTGTTGAGAAATGCATTTGTGTAGCTTCATTATGACCAATTCAGCAGGGCCACTAGAAAATAGTGAAATAAAAGGGGAGCTAATAGAAGACATAAACATCATTTCATTTTTAAAGTCGTTAAAGTCGTGCCTTTGTTCTTGGATCACACTAGAGATGCTGTTACCAACCATGAATTCTTGGGCTTCCATGTAATAGAAATTGACATGAGGCAAGAAGATTCCCAGACAAGCCTGTATTGGGACTTGTGCTCAAGCGCAAGGGAGACAGCAAAGGAGGAAGAGTTCTCTGGCTGGATCTCAAGGGTAGGTCTTTGTGGTGTTTTAAGGACGGTGACATGAATAATTTATGAGGTAAATGAATGTCATTACAGGTGCCAGGTGGAGTGTAGGTGTGCAGGCACAGTAAGAAATCCTGTTAACACATACATTGCATGATTAAAACATGGCAGATAAGCCCCTCCTGGGGTGGCGATTTTAGTGGTATGAGGCAAAGCATCATGCTGAGTCATTCTTCAGGTCTTGTGCACATGTGGGTGGTAGAGTCTACTGCCTTGGGTAAGATTTATGGTGAAATGTTGCTTATCTTATCTTCTTCAGATAGCTAAGCTGGGTGTGCAAAGTCTTCTAACCAGCAGGCATGAAAGATATGTTAGTGGGATTGGGGTGCAGTGCCAACCCCACTCTGTCTCAGTTCAACTCTTTGCATTCCAGTCTTGCAACTTCTCTTGTCACTGCCAAGTAAATCCTTCTTTACTTTTCAATCATTCTCCCAAGTTTTCCAAAAAATTGTAAGTAAAAACAATAATAACAGCTTCCCTGTGAGCATGTGTGTTTTGGAGCAACTATTGTGAAGTCTCTGGTCTCTCTCCTCATTTATGACCAATTCTGAAATTTTTCTTGGAAGTCTCTTGCAGGTCACATCAATTACTCCATGGTGGCACCTGTGAGGCTCCATGGCCATTTCTCAAGCCCATCACCCAACATACCAAAGCTGTATGGGGATTTAGTGCTAAATGGGGTAGGATTTGGTGCTCTCTTTTATATGTGGTTTTCTCTGTTACACAAAAGCAGCCTCTATTGCATACCAATTCCTCATAAGTACTTAATCTTTCCAAAGTTGCCCCTGTCAACTTCCACTACCAGAGGATTAGAGTGGATGGCAGCTGGGACGACAGGCAAAGGTGAATACAAAACCCCGCACTGTGATGAAGACCTTGTTAATGCTGCAAGTTTGCTGTGACTGGTTTCTTCTTCCCTTAGAGATGAAGTTGTTAACCTGAGTCCAGGGTCCTGACTGAATCTAAGTGTACTGCAGGGGATTGTGAATTTGTAGAAATATTTTATGGGTATGGAAATTTAACTAGGGTTTTTTAAAAATCCCCCAAATGTCAATAATCAAAGAAAATTAGCTTTTTGTCACCTCATGAGAATATATAGCTAGTACTTCCATCCTACCAGTTTTGCAGACATGCTGGAAAATATCTGAATTCTGCAAGTTTTGCTTCACATTGAGACAATTCTCCACTTCTGCTTACATCCCAGACACTGCATTAGTACAAAGTACTTGGTAAGAAGTTAGTTACAGCAAGAGGTGATATCTGATAATGGTTAGATGTACTGCTTTGGAGCCATGCAGAGCTGGACTTAAGTGCCAGCTTTACCACTTTCTGATAACTACCCTTTGGCAGGTTATATAACACATCTAAGCCCAAGTTATAAAATGGACATAAGAAGTATATCTGTTTCATACGGTGATTGTGAGGTATGTGAAAAATGCATGGAAAAGTACTTGCTTGGAATGCATGGTAAAGTTCATGCTTTGGAATAAAAATAAGTATAGTTGAAAGTACATTGATGGAATGATTAACTAACTAAACCACTTTTTATATCTCTTCCCTACTTTTCACATTTCTTTAGTAGTACTCAAAAGACAGAGAGAAAATAACAGTTGAAGACTGGATCCAGATAGAAAATGTCCCCTGTACCTACAAAGCTTTCCAGTCCTCACACATAAAGCAGAAAAAGAGATGTTCTGAGAGCTGAGCACTAGATATTTGGAAATATATATACATGCTTTCTCTGTCTTTAAGAAACTGAAATCCCCCTGGATTGGGCTGCTCTTTTATTTCATTGGTTTGTATGTGTAAAATACTATCAGTAATAGATTGTAACACATTTAGAGCAAACATAGAATTTTTTCATACATATAAATATATATATATGCTGTTCATAAAATATCCAGCCATGGATATAATGGGTACATGGATACAAAGGCTGGATACTTTCCAGACAGCTCTTTATAAATATATACTTTCCAGAGAGGCAATATATACATAAAGGGCTGTCTGGAGAGAGTGTGTGTGTCTGTGTGTGTCTGTGTGTGTATATATTTTACTGTGAAGTACCAAGCAAATTGTCTTAATAAAAGTCAAACAACACTTACTGAGTTCTGATACAGTGAAAGGCACGTGTGAGTATTAAATATTATTGAATATTACTAAGTATCAAAGTATTTCTAGAAAAAAGTGAATGAGATAATATTGGTGGTTAATAGAGATTGCCTTTTAAAGACAGGCTCTTTTTAAAATGTCATTATTATTGGGGAGCCCAAGTGTCCCTGTGTTTAAGAGAATTGGAAGGAGATGAAGCTTCCCAGCTGGATGATCCTGGTTTTAATATTCAATTTGATGGGCAGCTCTTCAGGCCAAGCACGAATATCCTTGTATTGGTGCCAGTGGCGGCTGTCTCAGCCTAGCCACAAATAATACTGCACCCTCTGTTCTGAGAAACCTTGATTACAGATAGTTACCTCAGAGTAAAATGACACATCTTGTGATTAAGGAAGAAAATTATATTCCAATTTGAATTATATTTCTTCCACTTGGCTGATTCTACCAGCATGCTATGTATCATTGCATCTTCTATGTTGGCTACCTTGTTATCCTCAACTTCTTTCTTGGTCTATACCTTTGTTTTCCCAAGATCCTTACAGCTGTCTCTATGGACATCGCCACATAAGGACTCAATCTGAGGTCCAGTTCCTGACTGAAGGAGGAAATACATCAGTTCTATCTCACTGAGGCCCAGTCTTAACTACTCGACTCATGCAACTTTGAAGTGAATCAGATCCAGGGTATCGTAACCCAGGGGCATACCTTTGGATCTATTCCACAGGGCCAAACTTTTGTTTAGATTTATCACCATTGTTACCAAATATCTCTCTAGAACTTGAAGTTATAATTGCTGATTAGATTTTAGTTTAACAGTTTGTCCAAAATAGGTTTTCATTGTAATCTATTTTGATACCATGTTGTAGAAATCTTGAGTACATTGGATTAGATTTGGACAAGAGATATAAATCAGATTTAACATCTGATTTTGTTTGATTAGGAGCTTGGAGAATAAGAAATTTTCAGTTTTCTTCTATTTTAGTAAATTTACCTTTTATATATGAGTTTTATTTTATTTGAAGAGATTCACTAAGGATTTGGATTAGGACATATATCATGGTCCATGAATAATGGTATGTGGTTCAGTTTAGATCAAATACTTAGATGGACAACTTTTATACAGATGGTACAGATAGCTCCTTCTGTCCTTCCTTGTTCCCTATTCTTTCTACCTGCATCACAAATACATGACCTCAAATTGTCAGGATGGCTCACATTCCTGGTCAGGCAGACCTAGTACTCTGAGGTCACAAAAATCACAAATGGCACATCGATGCCTTGAAAATCTGGTCTTAGAATGAAAAGAAATAGAAGCTTGTTTTAATCTGAAGGGGTTACCTTCCTTTCAAAGAGCAAGCACCTGGTGTTCTTCATGAATTTTTGCTTTTTTGGTTAAACGTTACCAAAAGAAGTGGTAAGACCTTTTTATGTTGTTCAGAGAGCTCCACTGGTACTTCCATTGCTGGCGTAAATTGAAAAGCTGAATTCCTCAGAGACACAATACAAAGCATAAACCCAGCAAATGTCTTGGGGAGCTTCAGAGCGTCACTCTCTGGAAAGCCGTGGATTGAGGGGAGCACTGCAGAACAGGGCAGGAGCTGAGCCTTGGTGTCTGCTGTTTACCTTTTCAGATGATCCTCTTGAGGACAGATATGGCATTGGTGAGCTGAGGGCCCCAAGAGAGGCTGGTTCCAACACCCAAGATGAAACGGAGGAATCAGAACTCTTCTTCCAGCCTGGCTTTTGATATATCTAGAGAGCCTCAGGTATTTCCCAGTGGAATGCTGTGGCCCTCAGCATGAGTTCGGAATCAGAACTAAAAAGGGAAAAAAAACTTTTTTGATTATGAAGTTGTTGATTTTAGTGAGATTCTTCTGGGAACCCACCCAGATCAGGAAAGGCTGTTGTCTAAGATCAGCAATTCTTGTTTATTTTAATTAAACTAAATTTAATTTAATTTTACTTTATTTCAGAGTATTACAGGGATACAAACATTTTGGTTACATAAATTGCTTTTGTACAGTTTGAGTCAAAGTTAGAAGTCTGCCCAGCACCCAGATAGTGTGCATTGTACCTATTAGGTGTGAATTTACTCATCCTCTCCACCCCCCTCCCACCTACTTGATTTTTATTTCCGTATGTGCAGATAGGATTAGTTGGATTGTTGGATTAGTTCCAATTTAATGGTGAGTACATATGATGTTTGTTTTTCCATTCTGTGACACTTCACTTAGAAGAGATGTGAGGCCCATTTGACAAATGACTCAAGTGATTTTTCTGCACAGGAACATTTAAGAACTACTACAGTAGTAGTGATAGTGGGCCTCTATGGGGTACCAAGAAAATAAGACATATTCTGGGAAGTCTATTTTAACCTGTAGAGCCCAACATATCATTTTGAATTTTGTGGTGTCTGATTTTGAGAGGATTTTTCACAATCTATCTAATCCAATTCCTATTAAAACACAAAGCACAATAAAAGTAATCCACTGAAGCTGTGAGAGATATCTAAGTGCAGTGACGTTTTCCTGAGGATGAGGGAAGATGGGTTTGAGCCTCTCGGGGCTTCATTAAGTGTTTTCACTGGTTGTTGGTTCCCTGATCCACTCTGAACACGGAACAGGCCCAGCGACGTTGATTAGATTTCAGGGGACTTTCCCATCAAGTGAGGGCCGTGAGAGGCCACTTAGCCCTAACCTTGGTGGAAACCCTGTTGCCAGGCTCTGGCTTCTACTGCCATAATCGTAACTCATTCTTAAATTGGTGTTGTTGGAGTGAATAAGGCAAATATCAGACTTCTCTAGAAGCTTTCCAAGTGTAGGCTATACTTTGCCAGAGCTCACCTCAAAGAGGATCTATTCCCAAAGCTCTGACATGAATTCAAGTACAGTCATATATTGCTTAACAGGGACATGTTCTGAGAAATGCGTCACTAGGTGATTTCATCATTGTGCAAACATCATAGAGTGTACTTACACAAACCTAGATGGTATAGCGTCCTGCACACTTAGGCTATATGGTATAACCATATTTGCTCCTAAGATGCAAACCTGTACAGCACCTTACTGTACTGAATACTGTAAGCAATTATAATGTAATGAGAAGTACACATGTATCTGAACATACCTAAACATAGAAAAACTACGGTAAAAATACACTACAAAAGACAAAAAACAGAACATCTGTATAGAGCACTTACCGTGAATGGAGCTTGCAAGACTGGAAGTTGCTTTGAGTGAGTCAGTGAGTGAGTGGTGAGTGAATGTGTATATATACCATATACCACTATAAACTATAAACACTGGACACTTAGGCTACACTAAATTTGTCAAAACAGTTTTGTTCTGCAATAAGAAATTAAACTTAGCTTACTGTAACTTTTTAATTTTATACATTTATCATTTTAAAAAAACTGTTTGGCTCTTTTGTAATAATACTTAGCTTAAAACACAATCATATTATACAGCTATACAAAAATATTTTCTTTCTTTATATCTTTAGCTTATAAACCTTTTCTATTTATTTATTTAGTTTTTACTTTTTAAACTTTTTCGTTAAACACCAAAGCAGAAACACACACATTAGCCTAGGCCCACACAGAATGAGGATCATCAACATCACTGTCTTCTGCGTCGACACCTTGTCTCACTGGAAGGTCTTCAGGGTCAGTAACACTCATGGAGCTGTGATCTCCATGACAACGATGCCTCCTTCTGGAATACCTCCTGAAGGAACTGTCAGAGGCTGTTTTACAGTTAACTATTTTTTTAAATTAAGTAGAAGAAGTATACTCTAAGATACTGATAAAAAATATAATGTAGTAAATACATAAAACAGTAACATAGTCATTTATTATTATTAAATATTATATACTATACATAAAGATACATGTTATACTGATAAAAAATATAATGTAGTAAATACATAAAACAGTAACATAGTCATTTATTATTATCAAATATTATATACTATACATAAAGATACATGTTATATTTTTATATCACCGGCAGTGCAGTAGGTTTGTTTACACCAGTGTCGCCACAAACTCGTGGGTAATGCATTATGCTATGATGTGTAAGATGGTCATTATGTCACTAGGTGATAGGAATTTTTCAGCTCCGTTATAATCCTATGGGACCACCATCGTATATGCAGTCCATCATTGACTAAAATGTCCTTACACAGCGTATGGCTGTGAATGAAATCTCACCTTCTGCTGGAATGGGCTGAGTCACCACACACTGCCTAAGGTAAGGCAATTGCCTACATATCGTACTCTGATAAGCTCTGCTTCTCCCCTTTCGCCCAAGGAGACTCCAAGTATTTCTGTCACAGTCTCTAAATTTGTACCTTCCATCCTTAATGGGGTGGCAGATGGGCTTTGAAGGCTACAGTTAAGTTGAGGTCACAGGCAATCGAGTGCTTGTGAGTGCTGGACGGTGGGAATCACAAATGCCTTGAGGGAGCAGGGTGGAGAAAGATGCTAAAATCGCTTCACTGTCTAGTGCACCTCTGTGGCTTTTACCCTCACAGCAGCCCTTCCCCTCTTTGGTATCTGAAATCACAGAGCAATGGGTGACCTGTCCTCACTCTTGATTCCTAACTCTGTGATGGTAACTTGTCCTTTCTTGGGATTGATGTCACCGATGAAAACCAGATGCTGATGATGACAGAATGTGTCTTAGAAGGAAACAAACACGGAGGTAAGAGGACAGAGGGGGAGTGAGAGACCCGAGGATTCCTCTGTGCTTGAACCCAACCTGTCCCTTGGCCTTCCAGATGGCATGAGCCAGCCGGTCTCTTTTTTGCCCAAGCTGAGTGAGTGGGGTTACTGTCAAAGAAAGTTCCAATATAACCCATTTCACAATTTTGATAAGAACTGGCCTTCCACAGGCAGTAACAATAAATTTTTTTTCCTCAAAGTTATCTTGAGTAGGTTGCCCCTCTTAACAGGAAATTCCTTGACTGGGACAGTTCACCTGGAACTACTCCATTTGTAGATATTTTTCTATGGTCTTGTCCTCACATTTATCCCACGCTTGTTAGATTAAAAGCTCAAGCTTAGATTAAAAGCAGTCCAGATTTAGGCCCAGGACACCTGAACTCAGTATAATACAGGCCTCGGTCCAGCCCAGTTTCATTCTTTTCAGCTGAGGCGGCTCCTTCACTTAAGCGCTGCCTGGCAACTGGAGCGTGCACAAAAGGTGAGAGAAATCGGAGTCAGGACTAGAGCGACCCCCACGTCTGATGATCAGAAGCCCTTCCTCATCTTTCCTACTTCCTCTTCACAGCAACTCAGGGCTGACATTTTTGGATCCAGGAACTAAAATAATCCACCCAGGGTTTTTCTCTAGGGGTAGAGAGGGATTTTTAAAAAGAGACATACTATAGATTATTGTGGCTGGATAGAGCTAATTGGATGCTTTCGAGGAAGAGCACTGAAAATAAGTTTTCAAAGAATTTAATGCGCCCGTTCACACATCCCCTGGTGCTGGAGCGGGTGTACACGCTTGTTAGGAATTGATCTGGGAGAGGCACGATTTAGGAGAAGCAGCTTTCCAAGCAGTCCAGGCCAGGAAGGGTCATACAGTAAATGTCAGGCTGAGAAGTGATTCTTAACCAGGAGGGATTTAGCCCTCCAGGGGACATATGCAATGTCTGGAGATATTTTGGTTGTCATAACTACAGAGGATGTTGCTACTGCTATCAGTAAGTAGAGGCAGAGATGCAGCTAAGCATCCTAAAGTGCACAGGACAGCCCCACAGTTATCTGGTCCAGAATGTCAATAGTGCTGCAGGTGAGAAACTGGGCTAATCCCATTAGTGATACCTGGGAGATATGGGGAGATCAAGCACAGACCCTCTTCCCAGAAGATCAGAGGTAGGATCAATACCAGGACCAAGCAAGAGCTTGCAGTTAGGGGAAGAAAGTGTTCAGAGGACAGGTCAGGAAATAGAAGTCTGTATTACAGTGAGGCATCTGTGTTGGTTGTTTTTATGAGGGAAGGTTGAGCTCACTTAAAGGTATAGATGAGTAAACTTCCTTTCATTGTTTCATTCATAGTTAATATACTAAAGTAATTCACATGGAGGGCAGGGGCAGCTTTTTATTTTTTTCTGTGTCCTCAGTACCTGCCATAGAGGAAACTCAATAAATGGCTGTTAATTAAATAGAAATGAATGCAATGATGTGTCTCTCCTCTAAGAAATATACCTACATTTTTATATATGAATATAAAGGTATTTACATACATATATGCATGTACATTGTTTTGCAATGTAAGCACACATATTTTGGAGGCATAAAATCTGAGCTAACCAGCTATGCAGGTCACTTATAATTCATAATTTTAGTTGAAAATACAAGAAAAGATAATATTGATACGATCTTACAAGATTTTTTCATCTTTAAAAATTGAGATATAATTTATGTACCACAAATTTAACTTTTTAAAATGGACAATTCAGTGGTTTTTAATGTATTCATACAGTTGTGCAGCCATCATCTCTGTCTAATTCAAGTACATTTTCATCACCCTAAAGGAAATGTGTACCTATTAGTAGTGTCTAAGGGGCCCCATGCCCCCATTCCCCATCTCCTAGCCACCACTAATCCACTTCTTTTCTCTGTGGATTTCCCTATTATGGATGTTTCATAAAAAAGGAATCATATAATATATGGCCTTTGGTATCTGGCTTGTTTCACTTAGCATGGTTTCAAATTTCATTGATATTGAAGAATGTATCAGAAATTCATTCCATTTGAAGGCTGAATAATAGGCCATTGTGTGGATATACCATGTTTTGTTTATCTGTTCATCAGTTGATAGACATTTGGATCATTATCATTTCTTGGCTATTTATGAACATGGGGCTCTGAGCATTTATGTACAAATTGTTCTTTAGACAAATGTTTTCTATTCTTTTTGGTATCTACCTAGGAGTGGAATTCCTGGGTCATGTAGTAACTCTATATTTAATCTTTTGAGCAACTGTTTTCCACAGCAGCTGTACCATTTTACAGTTCTACCTGCAAAATATGAGGGTTCTAGTTTCTCTACATTCTTACCACTTGTTTTTGTCCATCTTTTTGATTATAGCCATCCTACTGAGGGTGAAGTTGTATCTCATTGTGGTTTTAATTTGTATTTCCCTGATGACTAATGATGTTGAACATTTTTTCATGTTATTTTTGGCCATTTGTTTATCACTTTTGGAGAAAAGTCTACTCAAGTCCTTTGCCTATTTTTTAATTGGTTTG
The DNA here is from genome assembly GCF_020740605.2 of Lemur catta. Taxonomy (NCBI): domain Eukaryota; kingdom Metazoa; phylum Chordata; class Mammalia; order Primates; family Lemuridae; genus Lemur; species Lemur catta. Next base: position 43,168,030 of record NC_059131.1, read on the forward strand.
CTTATATTGCTGTTGTAGAGTTCTGTATACATTCTAGATCCTAATCCTTTATCAGATATATGCTTTGCAAATATTTTTTTCCACTCTGAGGGTTGTCTTTTCACTTTCTTGATAGTCTCCTGTAAAACACTAATGTTTTTAATTTTGATGTTTAATTCTTTTTTATTTTGGTTGTTTAGCTTTTTAAGTCATGTCTAAGAAATCACTATGTAATCAAAGGTCATGAAGATTTGAGCCTATGCTTGCTTTCAAGAGTTTTATAGTTTTAGCATTTACATTTAGGTTTGTGATCTATTTCAAGCAATTTTTGTGTATGTTGTGAAGTATGGGTTCAATTCTATTTTTGTGTTTGGGCATCCATTTAATTTAGACCTATTTATTAAAAAGACAATACTTTGTTTCTCAGTAAATTTTATTTTCACTCTTATCAAAAATCAATTGACCATAAATGCATGGGTTTATTTCTGGAGTCTATTCCATTATATGCCTACCCTATACCAGTACTATACAGTCTTTATTAGAGTAGTTTTGTTGTAACTTTAGAAATTGATAATTCTTCCTAATTTATTCTTCATTTTCAATGTTGTTTTTGCTATTCTGAGTCTCTTGCAATTCCATGTGAATATTAGAATCAGCTTCTCATTTTCTTCAAAAAGCAAAACAGCTAGGATTTTGATTAGGTATGTGCTGAATCTGTAGGTCAGTTTGGGGAATGTTGTTATCATAATACTGTTAAGTCTTCCAACCTATAAACATGGGATGCCTTTCTATTAAATTTCCATTAAAGTTTTTTTTCTTTACTGTCTTAAAGTGATACTTTGCAGTTGTCAGTGCATAAATCTTGCACCTCTTTTGTTAAATTTATTCCTAAGTATTTTATTTTGTTGATGCTATTATAAATGGAATTGTTTTCTCAATTTCATTTTCATTTGTTCATTTCTACTTTGGCGAGTGTTTTATCATGAAAGTAAGTTGGATTTTTGTCAATTTTTTTTTTCTACATCTATTGGTATAATTACATTTTTTGTTCTTTATTTCACTAATGTGGTATGATCACACTGATTAGTTTTTATGTATTGAACCAACGTTGAATTCCTGCAACAAATTCCACTTGGTCATGATATATAAGCCTTTTTATATGTTGATGGACTTAGTTTGTAAGTGTTTTGTTGAGAATAGTTGCCTCTATATTAATAAGTGATATTGTTCTGTAGTTTTCCTGTGATGTCTTCTTCTGTCTTGAGTATCAGGATAATACAGGCTTCATTAAATGATTTGGAAATTATTTCCTACTCTTTTATTTTTTGGAATGATTGATATTAATTTTTCTTTTCAAGTTTGTAAAAACTCACTAGTGAAAATACCTGGTCCTAGGACATTTTCTGGGAATTTTTTTTCTAATTACTAATGGAATTACTTTAATTGTTATAAGTCTATTCAGACTATTCATTTCTTCTTGAGTAAGTTTTGGTAACTTGTGAGGTTTTAGAAATTAGTGGATTTCATTTAGGTTATCTAACTTATCGTCAATTATTCACAGCATTCTCTTCTAATTGAATATGTCATTGCATTGTCTTCTGGCCTCCATGGTTTCTGATGAGAAATTATCTGTTGATGAGTAGCCTCTCTCTTCCTGCTTACAAGATTCCTTCTTTGGCTTTGGCTTTTACAGTTTAATTATAATGTGTTTATGTGTGGTTCTCTGAGTTTATCTTGCAGAGAATTCATTGGATTTCTTGAATATATAGATAATTTTTTTCACCATGTGAAAGGTTTTTGTTTTTCTGTTTGGCCATTACTTCATGTATTCTTTCTGTTCCTTTCTCTCTCTCCTCTTGTTCTGAGACCCCCATCATGAGCATGTCTGTAAGCTTGATCCTTTGAGAATCATTTTTTTTTCTTTATTTTTCTTTTTGTTTCTCAGATGGGATAATCTCAATTCATCCTCTTTAAGTTTAGTAATTCTTTCTGTTCATGGTTCTGTGGGTACTGTTGCCACGTACATAATAACTGGATACACCATCTTCAACACAAACATTTAATGCTGGAGAGCTTCCTCTCACAGTGGGAAGTGACCCATGAGAATGACAATGTATTTGCAATTGTTGCAGAACAATCTAAGAGTAGAAAAATTGAGTTTCAGATTTGTAGCTCCTCCTCATTAACTGTATAAATGTGAACCAGAAAAACAGACTCAATTTTCTTTTCAACAAAATTAGTTATGTGATAAAACTTTTGGGTGCTGGGAACTGCTTTGTTCAAGGAAGTCAATGATCTTGTTACAACAAGATTAGTGATGACAGGACTAATTTTAAATTGTATTTTTCTCCTCCTTATACTACTAGAGGTGTCTAAATCTCTCCACAGGGAGAGAACTTTGTAGACTAGAGCCAGGGCATATGGTTCCAGAGGAAATAAAAGGAGAAATAAAGTATTTACTCTAATTTTTATTGTAATTCAGCTCAATTTGATGATCAAAAGCTCTTCATTCCAGAATAATAATAGCTAGTGAATGTGGAAGGCATGATTAAAGTAGATATTCATCATTTTGCCACTCTTAGTGAAATAAGCATAGTTCAATAATAAATGTTCTGCATTTAAGTGAGTGGCCATTAGGGAACAAACTCATTTTCAAGTAGCAAAGAAATTCACAGATTACTTGATAATTCCAAAAAGAAAAATAGACCTTTTCAATGGAGACATCTGGCTGTTACCAACTTACCCAAGTAATCACACTTAATATCTAATGGTAGGACAACCTGACATTATGACTTCCCTGATGTGATATATTATGGAGTACATGACATCTTGTCAAGAAAATATCAAACCTGAATATAATTAATGCTTTTAGCCCTAATTTAGAGTTTATAGGAAATACAGGAGATAGAGAATCAAAATAAATGAACCACTGATAAACAACTAGACAAACCTAGACTATGGAATGCTCACATGCAACTTGTTTAACTTCTTAAAAAAATTCATAATTCATTTAAAAGGAAAGGTAAAATGAGGATGACAGTTTTAGATGAGAAAAAACTAAAAGGTCAGACCAACCAAATATAAAGCATAACTGATTAGATTCGTATTGAAAAATATTTTTTTTAAAGTTTTTTTTGGCAATTAGGAAAATTTAGGTATGAAGTAGATAGTGGGTTTAATTATTGCTATTAGGTTATTAAGTATGAAATGTCTGATTTCCTGGCCAGGGCATCTCGGTTCTATTCTAAGTGGCTAACTTAAATTTCTTCATAGCATATGGTCTCAAAAAAGCACTTAAACAGGGAGCAACACATTCTACGACCATGGAAACAGAAATTGCAGGGCATTTTAAAGCCTAGCCTTAGAAACAACACAATGTCACTTCTGCTGCATTTTATTGGTGAGCGCACATTGGTGAGCGTACAAACTCAGATTCAAGGAAAGGAGAAATAAACTCCATATTTTGGTGTGAGAAGTAGCAAAATTCCATTATAAAGGGAATCCTGGATGAAAGATATTGGTGCAGCCACTTTTGCAAATACTCCACAACAATATTAGATAATTAGTCAATTATTATAAACTTCAGTTATTTGATAATTAGTTATAGTGTTGAGGTTATTTAGGAGAATGTCCTCATTATGACTTTCAAATATTTTACACACATGCATACATGCATGCACACATACACATACGTGTGGCTAGATATATACATAAAGCAAATATTGAAGTATTAATGAAAGTTGAATGTAGGTGATAAATATATGGTTAGTCATTGTATAGTTCTTTGTCTTCTGTGGTTGAAAAAAACTCAATTAAATATTGAAAAACAACAAGTAGTTGGTGAGAACAAAGTTTAGAAGTTTTATAACTCTTTAGAGTAAGTAACATTACAATTATAACAGCTCATTTTTATTTGCTGGTTGGGTTCTAGTGGTTGTGCACATTGTGTTGACATACAGACACAAAGTTTTGAATGTACTTTCACTTTTTCAGAGTCTGAATTATGATCAAGACTTAAAACAGCATGACAGGGCTGATTTCCTGGGTACAAAGTTTGTGCCTGTCTTATAGAAAAGAGAACATTTCAGACCATGGAAGAAGAATGAGGAAATATATAATCAAGACACAGAAATTAAAAAAATTTGGCTGAAAGAGCAGGCTTATGTAGCATAGCAGTAGGAAATGTTAAATAGGTTTGTGGCAGATTTTGGAGGAGAGGAATCAGGGAAATAAACGAAAGCTATAGACCTTAGGTGTGACATGATCTAGGTAGAACAAAGGCTGTATTAGAGAGAAGGCAAAGTACAGATAATATGCTTGATAGGAAGCTCATCCAATTATTCAGCTGCTGAGTGATGAGCTTGAATAGTGGAGAAGAATGGATAAGCCCAAGAGGGTAAGGTTTGGCAGTCCTGGCTAATGTGGCAGTGGGAAGAGACAAATGTGACTGAAGATCTGTATCTAAGAGTTATTAGATAACAGAGATATAATTGAGAATAAAAAGCAATGAAAAGGAGCCAATTTTATGTAAGGAAGAGAGCTGATTTTTGATATTGCATTTGAATCTTTTGAGAAGGAGATAGGATTTGGGAATATAAACCTAAGAATTGAATTCTTGGAATTGGTGACTTGTCCTAAGGAGTATAGGAAGAATAAAAGTGAAGGCATTTGATCAACTGGAGTCAGGAGGAGTGATAATAATATTAATAACAAAATAATTGCTAAAATGTACTGTGTACCTTCTAAGGGTCAGGCACTATAGGAATTTTACGTATATTATATTTTCTTACTGAATTCTCAGAGTAATGTTATATTATTAACTACATTTAAGGGTAAGGAAATTGAGGCTCAGCAAAATTAACTGACTGGTCCAGATGGAGATAATTTTAAGTACTAGGTGGACAACTACGAGGCACACTAATGATGCAATCATGTCCAACCAGTTACTAATATCTCCACTGGTGCTGACTGCCAGCATTGAGAAGAGTGCTATATTACCTGCAGAACTAAACAAAATTTAAAAGGTGCCCAGAGATCATTTAAATGTCAAACCCCAGTTTTGCAGAACCAATAAACCTGATTCTTATCCACCTGTATCTCCCTCCAAAAATATTGGTACAGTTGTTGCAATCTGAGATTATAAACCTGTTTATCACCTCATCATCAGGGCATCATCCTTTGAGTCCTTTCTTGGCTGAATTCCAGGGACCAGATGTTTCACCAACGACTACCAACACTCATTTGAATCCAGAGGGTCGGACCTTATGATGTTATCATAATTTGTGAACTTTTGAGTTAAAATAAACTAACTTTTGCCTAGGTGACATATTTCTTGCATTGTTACATGTAATTGGAAGAAATTTATAAAAAATAATAGTTGCCACATACAGTGTGATATGGAAGACAGCTTCAGTAGGATATAAGTTAAAAGAGGGGGCACGTGGCCAAGGACATCATTGTATAGCCTTTCCCTGATGGACAGAGGTCACCAGCTATCCTCCACAGAGCTGTGGTTTCAGGATCCAAAGGATGGAAATCTATGTATGACAATGATTTGCCATGTGAAGGGAATGGTACCTGGAGATAGGAAGAATTTGCTCAAAGTTACACATGATTTGGTCTTAGACCAAGGCCTCCTGACTCCCCAGTTCTGTGTTCATGCCATCTTGTCATACATTTCTACTTATTTCAAAAAGATTTGATGATACAACATTCTAGTTCATACAAATGAGCCTTGGAGGTTTGTTAAAATAGAAAATCTCAGAAAGGATATTTGAGTTGTTGCTGTCTGGGGCTCAAGTTAAGGGAAAGAGAGTTTCATCAATGTCATGAACAAAACAGTTATACTGTGACCAAACAGAAACATATATCATCTCCTAATGGCTCCATGACTGGCCCCTCTCTGGGGCCCAGGCATCTCTTCAGGCCACCATTTTGTCCTTAACTCCTTGACAGCCAATCTAAGCTATTGGGGCTGTCTTTCATCAGCTTATTCTGGTCTCTGCTACAGAGGATGCAGAGGTGACGCTATCTTCCTCTGCCTTGTGATGCAGAACTATCAGGGAACCTCTCCACTAAAAGGAACAGAGGTTGGCTTGCCTCAAGGGTAAGGACTCAAAATTTAACCACCTCGTTCCAGGTTTCATGCCCTTCCTTGGTTTAGGTTGCCTGAAGATTGTAACTCAAGACTGACTTTTGACCAGACCTGAGAGGACACGTGCTGTTGAAGAAAGAGCATGACCTGGGGTCAGTTCTGTTGCTTACTATCTTGGTGTCCTTTGGGATATTGTTTTGCACCTCTGGATCTTTATAATAAGGATAATAATGCCTACAATATTATGAGGATTAAACAAGATTGTGTATGTGAAGAACCTAGCAAAGTGTTCGGTGTGTATGCGTAACACACTAGTTTTACCCTCCATCCTTGTAAAACATCAATTTGTGGAAATTATTTAGCTCTCATCCACTTTCACATGCAAAGTAAGGAACCAGTTTAAGTATTTCAAACCTGCTCAGAATGGACATATTTTCATTTGATTTTTTTCCTTGATAATGGTTATCTTGGCAGTTTTTTAGTTGACATCAGAGCTGATCTAAGGCCAGAGAACTAGAATAGGAAGAAGGGAAGAGAAGACCAAGCAACTTAAATCTGTGATATCCACCAAGGATCACAGTGAGAAATAAGAGAAAGTTTGGGGCTCAAGTTCAAATACAACATTCAATCATTCCTTTGGCAATATTTATTGAGCACTTCTTACAACCTAACCACTAGGCTTGACACTGGGGCTATAGTCACAAATGAGTCAGTTTGTGGTAGATTAATTGCTGAATTGCCTCCAATTTCCACACCTCCTTGTATCTGTACCCTTTGCAATGGGACCTTGCAGCTACATTCTTTATGAAGTTGAGAATATTTTTCTACCTGTTGAATCCAACCTGGCCTGGGGACTCTCTTAGGCTGACAAAGTACAGCAAAGGCAAAAATGAGACAGTCCTGAAACTATGCCCCAAGAGGCCTTGTGCCCATTCCCTTGATGGAGGATGAGAGACCACCTAGAGAGAAACAAGGGACCCCAGCCCATAGCCAGTGATCTTCCAGAGAAGAGCTGCCCAGTTGACCTTCAGTTGACTACAGGTGGCTAAGAAAGCCCAGCTGACATTAGAAGAACTACCCAGCAACTTGTAGAATCATGAGCTGTTGCTTTAAGCTATTAGGTTTTGGTGTGGTTTATTATGTAGCAAGAGCAAACTGATCCGTAGTTCCTGACCTCAAGAAGCTTAGAATCCTGTGGCTGCAGAAGCCAAACTCAGGTTTTTAGAAAAAGAAAATCCTACCATTACCTCTCAGAAGACAATATAGAACCATGGCACTTTCCTGATATAGTGTTCAATGGCCAGGCTGTTAGGTGTGACCAAATCAAAGAGGCATGCACAGGCTGAGAAAAGATTTATTCCTTTTTTTATAGGGAGAGAAAGCAGAAAAATACCATGAAAGAAGGAAACGTTAGAGCATGTTGTATTATTAAATACCCTATGGTGTGTGCTTAGTAATATTCTTGCAAACAGGTGGTGCTCATGGGCATAATTTCAGAACTGTTGCCTAGGTCCCCTGATCCTAGAAGTTTCTTGGATTGAGTGCTGCTCTTTCTAGTGTTAGTTGAGCTTCAAGATCTGGAGACTTTCTTTATGAGCTTGCATTGTGGATTTTAAGTGCTGTAGTAAGTTCTTTTTTGAAAGAAGACAGGACATTTTAAATTAATTTAAATTAATATAGTCAGTGAAGTAACATATTTTGATCCTCATGATAGTTCAATGCAAACATCAAGTCTACTCCAAATATGGCCTGACTTCCTAATAATATCTCAGCTACTGCAGCTCCTCCCTAATTCATGGAATTGGGTCAAGCAGACTTCCAGGGAGTAACAGCCTAAGCCTCTTGTAATACTAAAGCCCATTGTGATAGGCAAAGTTCAGATAATAAAAAAGAGGATGATTGAGGTTGAGAAGATTTTCATTTTACAGGGATTTTCATTTTTAATAGTGTTTGTTGTTGAAGCATTTGGCCAATATACCAATTTTGAGGCTCAAATTTCTTTCACTTGAATGTAAAATTGCTCTACACTGCGTTTAAATACTATTATCACTGCAACTACTACCACTACACACACACATACAGGCACACCCCTGCTCTTTTACACTATTATGTCTTGTGCTGTGCTGTTTACATACTATCTCATTTATCCTTATAATAATCTTTTGAGGTTGTATAGTGTTGTTATTCTCGCTTGGCATATGAGGAAATTAAGGTTTAGAACAATTTAGGAACTCACTTAGAATTATACAGCTAATCAAAGTTTGAACCAATATGTAAAGTCAGGATTTCTGGGTCCAAGTTCAATTTTTCTCCCCGCTACACTGCTGACTTTTCTGTAAAATGGAGATAGGATATCTCTCCTGCCATCCTCATCAGGCAAATTATATAAATGTTTTAAAATATTATTTGAACACAATATATTAAATGAGTCTGACAAGAGACTTTAAGAGTTCATCAAATGAAGAACATATATGAAGAGAGAGAAAAGGAGATACCAATAATGAAAATAGGAGACAACCGAATGTTTAATCATTAATTCATTCATTCAGCATGTATCCACTGAGCATTCATTATGTGCCAAGTACTCTTTCAGGCACTGAGAATACAGTGAAGACCCAGAGAAAAAGGGGGCCAGTCTTCCTGGAACTAACATTATAAGAAGAAGAACTAGACTGTAAACATTGAAATAGGATATTAACCAACTATGATAAATTCTTTATATAAAATAAGTAGGATGATGTGATACAGACCAGTTGGGGGGGGGCGACTTTAATAGTCAGAGATGACCTCTTATAAGAGGGGATATTTGAGCCCCTATAAAAAAGTTTCCTTTGTAATAAGAGTAATGATAATGGCAGTTTATGCAACTGACCACCATCTTCTTCTTGATATTGATCCTCTCCTTTTTTTTTAGCTTCTTAGTTTCATGCTTATGTGAATTTCCTTCTCTCTTAGTCACTTTGCTAAAACCTCTTCCTCTACCCAATCTCTAAATGTTGGTGAATTTCAGGAATATGTACAGACAGAACTCTAATTTTACTCGAAAAGCTGTTTTCTCCACATTTTCCATATTTCAGAAGGTGGCAGGGCAGCCACCCCCTCAAACCAGGAGTCATTCTTGATACCTCCTGCCCTTCCTTCTCATATCCCATCCATCTGGAGGTCCTGTCCCTTCCCCTCCTCAGCACATCTCCACTCTGTCGTCTGTTTGCTCTTACCTTTCTAAACGACAGTGACACATCTCTTTGCTGGACCTCTTCAGTGGTTCCCCAAATGGCTTTCTGCTTCCTTTCTTGCCCGCTTCCATTCACTCAACAGCCCTTTAAATGTATAAACCTGATTATGTCACTCCCCTGTTTGAAATCCATTAAACATTTTCCTTTCACTAGGAACAAAATCAACTTCCTCATGATGGTTTCAAAGGTCGTATGTAATCTAGAAGTCTGTCTGACTTCATCTTCTATCACTTTCCCCTTTGCTCATCATACTTCAGCCAGTGAACTTTCATTTCAAGAAAAAGTCTGCACCAGTCTTTTCTTTTGCTCTTGGTTTTTACATGCCTGGCTCCTTCTCATCCTTAAGGAGGTATCATCTTAGAGAAGCCTTACCTGAATGTACCAGCTAATGCAGACTCCTCCTTCATTCTGAATTCCAGCACTATTTGTTTCTTTCATAGGATTACTTATGACTTATCATTTAGTTACTGGTTCAATTACTTACATATTATCTTGCTTCTCCATTAGGTTATAAAATCAGTGAGGGAAGGTACTGTAGCTCTCTTGGTCACTAGTTTCTTGTTAACATTGGCTGTAGTGTCTGACACATAGGTATGCCCATAATTAAGTTGAAGGAATGACAGAATAAAATCCATGCTGTATGCCAGGCACCATCTCAAGCCCTCATATAGTCTTTTTCAATCCTCCAAAGTTTTGATATAGTAAATATTGATATGACTCTCAATTCATAGATGAGGGAAGAGTAGAATAGCCTAAGTGACCTCTTCAATAATATGTGGTTAGTAAGTAACAGAGATAGAACCTCAGTGGTGGTCTTTTTCATTCCAAAGCTCAAAATCTTAGCCATTGTATTTCTGTCCCAGCCTGCCAACTTTGGGGCATTTCTTTTTATTGGTTATATCTGTCTCTACTTTGCTTTTTTCTTTAGATTCTCATATCCTTGTACTTTTTCCTTCTATATTTTTCAAGGTAACTTCCCCAAGCAGAATATATGCTTGTACATGTGCATGGATGGTGGTGGTAAAAATCTTGAGTTTTTGCAAGTGGCCAACTCAGAAACTTATTCTTTTAACCTGAGCTGCTTTTTGAAGATCTTTCTCAGGACCATGTGTTGCTGGAGAGGACTGACTAAAACCACAGCACTGTGTATATTATTCATTTGAAAGGCTGCTAGATTCCAGACATGGAACTGAGAGATTTTACTTACATTATTTCTTTATTTTTTTATTTTCAATTGACACATAATAAATGTACAAATTTATGGGGTACATACAGAGTGATATTTTGCTACACGTATATAATGTATAATGATTAAATTAGGGTAATTACCCTATCCATCACGTCAAACATTTATAATTTCTTTGTATTGGGAACATTCAAAATCCTCTCTTCTAGCTATTTGAAAATATACAGTAAATTATTGTTGACTATAGTCACCCTACAGTGCTACAGAACCTTAGAACTTGTTCCTCCTATCTAGCTATAATTTTGTATCCATTAACCCACCTCACCCTATCCCCCTATGTTCCCAGCCTCTAGGAACCACTATTCTACTCTATTTCTATGGGCTCAACGTTTTTAGCTCCCACATGTGAGTGAGAATGTATAGTATTTATCTTTCTTTACCTGACTTATTTTAGTTAACATAATGTCCTCCAGGCTATTCCATGTTGCTTGAATGACAGGACTTAATTTTTTTTATGGCTGAATAGTATTTCATTGTGTGTATATACCACATTTTCTTTTTCCATTCACTATTTACAATTGCCAAGATAAGCAATCAACCTAAGGGTTCATCAACAGATGCACGGATACTTAAATTATTTCTAATCCTTCCTCTGACTTGAATGAAGTGGGTATTTTCATTTCCATTTCACAGTTGAGAACTCAAGACTCAGAGAGGCTAAGTGATGTGTTTACAGTTGCACAGCTGCTATAATAAGAACTAAAGCTAGGTATTGCTCCCAGTTTTTGTCAGAATCCAAAGTTAATGCTCTTTCCAATGTTGTTATATATCTTCCCTTGATCCTCTCTATGCACCAGCCTTCCTTTCCTAAAAATTTAAAACTAAATAGTTATCTGTGCAAATGTAGTTTCATTAAATATATATATTCTTTTCACCTCATTTTCAAGCAGAAATATTTTGAGAGATAATTTATCCACGTTTGTATTTTCTGTTTATAATTTATAACAAATAAATTATAATTTAATTACAAATAATTAAAATGTTAAAATCAGACAGATTAAGGATTGTCAAACTCTTCTGTAAAGGACCAGACAGTAAATATTTCAGGCTTTGTGGGCTATATGGTTTCTGTCACAACTTCTCAACTCTGCTGGTATAGTGCGAAAGCTTCCATTGATAATATGTAAATAAATGAGACTTTCTGTGTTCCAGTAAAACTTTATTGACATCAGAGTTTGAATTTTACATGAATTTTTCATGAATCACGCAATATTCTTTTTTAGTTTATTTTTTAAACTATTAAAAAATGTAAAAATTATTCTTAGCTCATGAACTGTACTAAAAAAGGGAGTGGGCCCAATTTGGCCCATGGGTCATGGTTTCTTACCCTTGAACTAGATCAATATTCTGTAGGTTGCAAGAGGATTTTGTTTTTCTTAATTTTTATTAGAATTCCAAATGCTCTTGGACATGTTTTGAAATCTTTAACTCAACAATTAAGTATATTCTTAATTAAAGACATATGATTTTTCTTGGACATAAACATCACATTTGCTCTTCAGTTATAAAAGTAGACAAAGCATTAGGGAAAAATATTTTAATGATTAAAATTCAATTATGGTACCATTATCAATGCCACCTACTGCTTAGAAGAGTCAATGACTTTATAACATTTAGATAATACCCTTCCCACAGAGCCCTTTTACCTTTTTCTTAACACATTGAATATAAAATGTGTCAGTGAAAGTGAGTGGAATAAAAAGTGAAATAGTTACTAAAATTAAAAATGTCCATCATGGAATTATGTGGCATTGATGAGGTAAGTGAAGTCTCATATGGGCTTTGCTTTTCATTGCTAGGAAGAATTTGCTGCTTGAACTTTGGTCATTTTCTTCAGATATTTTTGCCTGTACAATGGTGTACTGTTAGCTTTAAAGAGATAGATATTTTAACTTCTGGTGACAGAAGTCCTAGCAGAAACAACTTGAAGTTCAGTCTGGCTGTGTGCAATGCACTGGAGGTCTAGCAGGGCTCAGGCTACTCAGCAGGTGCTGATTTGCTTGGCAGGGGGATGTTGTGCCCGAGAAAGTGGAAGGGGGAGTGAGCTGCTGCCTCTCTCCAGCCCGCGAACTCCTGAAGTCTAGTCTGAGCTCTAGCAGAAGAAATTTTTCTTCTATGTTTTTGCAGAACACAGCATGATTCAGCTCCTTGAGGCTTGAAATGAACAGCATGTCTTATCATGTGGAGGGTCTTCCAACTAGTGCAGCACCAGGACACTGGGGCAGAGCAGTGATTCCATGGAGGGCCTGGGCAGCAGTAGCAGCTGCAGGGGCAAGTCTCTGCCCTCCAGTAGCTCTGAGGGGAGCAGATAACCCCAAAGAGACAGGAAGAGGAAGAAGTGAGCAGAGTTCAGAGCGAGCCCATGCTGGGATGCCCAAGGCTCTCAGAAGGTGTCGGGTGAGATTACCTCCGTTGTGTATGTTAGGATGACAAGCCAGATCTCCTGGGTGTAAATGCCTGATAGGAATTTATTTAATCCCATAGGTTGGAATTGGGGCTTATTGTGTCAAAAAGCAGACAAGAAAGCAAAAGCCAGGAGCCTAGCTTTTGGGCTAGATAAAAGAAAACTTAAAAAAAAAAAAAAAAGCAACAATGACCACCAAAAAAACACTTAATGTTTTTCTAAAGAATCTGCATTTAAGAAGACTGGCAATGGTTAGGTTTGACCTTTTTAAACTCAGTTTCTTTATTTCTGAAATGTGCACAATAATAGTATTTAACTTACAGAGCTTTTAGAATATTTAAATTATGCCAATGAAGAGCTGAGCATAGTTCTTGGATATACAGGTTTTCATTTAAAGCTAATTATTATTCTATGATTACTATTATTAACATTTGTAGTGAGATTTTTGCCTATATTGTCTATACTGACCCTTAGAAGGTAGCTAGAACTCCTGTCAAGATCTTATCCACTAGCAATTTAGATAAATTGTTTCCAGGCAAAGTTAGTTGAAAATCAGAAAAATATGTGGCCCAGGTGGATGTCAGAACTTTTTATCTTAAAGGCAATTATATGGAATGAGACATTCCTAACCTCATATTCCATCTGTGCACAGATATATTATTTTCAGATTATGACAAATTTTATAAGAATGAATGCCCTGAATTCATAATATCTCTACCTTCCAAATTATTGTCCTTAATTATCATTGTAATTCACAAGCAGAGAAGAGGATTAGGAGAAGCACAGTTTTCCAAAGAGAGAAGTTGGACAGGAAGAGCTTAAATAGGGTAGGATGTACATATTAATAAAAAGGCAAGGACAAATTCATGTGAGGCTAGTCAGCCCCATAGTTAGCAGGTCCCTATCACTCTTCTTAGACACCGTGAATGAATCTGTTGGCTTGGGCAAATGTGCAGGAACTAACCTCCACAAGTTACTGGTGTAGAATTTACGTCTTCCTCTCTGTCCAATGATTTCTCTTCATTTCCAATTACATTGAGACTCTTAAGTTTATACCATTACAGGCATTTATTTTTAATTGCTTTTAAAACTTATTTTTTATTTTGATAATATGTTCATTGTAGATATTCATTGGAATAGGCACAAAAGCTTGAAAATCATACACAATTCCAACCCTCAATATAGAAATGAAAATTGTTGCCATTCTAATCTATGTTCCATATGAAGACACCAATATTACATATAAATGTATTTTTCTTTGCAAAATGGTATCCTGTGCACATACTTTTTTTCTGCCTGCTGCTTATTTTCCTTCTATGATGCATAATGAACCACAGCATTTCTACACCATTTAATATTCTTCTAGAGCATGATTTTTCATGGCTACTTTATATGAACACACAATTTATATAACCAATTCCCTACTGTTGGACATTTAGTTTGTTCCAAATTTTTACTATAATGACTAATGTTTGGATGGAGACTGATGTAGATAAACATTTGTGCATATCCTTGATTATTTTCTTAGTTTTCTGAAAATGAATTTTTTGAAAGAAAGGTTATATATACATTTCAGGTCTTATTCCAAAAGTGTTGAATCAATGTACATTTTCTCCAGCATCAGATGAGAGCATTTACTTCCTCATACTTTTGTTAACACTGGTAACTGCATATACATTATATTTAATTACCAATTCTTCAGGCAGCAAATGGTATTTTATTGTTTATATATTTTTACTTTGGTTACCAGTGAGATAGATATTTTCAACATTTAACAGTCATTTGTATTTCTTCCTTTGTACATTGCTAGGCTGGTTCCTTTGATTATTTTCCCATTGTTATATTTATTTAATTATTGGTCTTCATGAGCTTTTATATGTGAAACTTATTAGCTGCTATTTGCCATATATCTTACAATAAAATTCATATATTTTATTTCCCACAAATTCTCATTGCATTTTACTTTTTCTTATGGTAGTATTTTGCTGTACAGAAGTTTTAAAATATATGTAGTAAAAGTGTCATACCTCCTTTCTGGGTTCCTTCTCTGCTTTCAATCTTAAAAAGGCTTTTATCGACTCGATAGAAGACAAACATCACTTCTATTCTATCTGCTGTTTTATTAGATACATTTTTTCACTATTTAGCTCTTAAGTCCATAAAATTATTTTACGACAATGGATTGCCTCTTCTTTTTACATAAGTAGATTGTGTTTGAGTCTGCTCCATCTTTAGCATCTTTCTTACTCACCTTATGTGCTGTCAGTGCTATAGGGATGTTCTTGTACTGCACTATTGTCCATATTTCTGAATTGTCACTATTTCCCCTTACTTATCAAATTGACTGGCTTCTTTAAATTCCCCTAAAGTTGCAATCTTGAAAATGCAATCCCACATCCTTTCTTCTGTATTTTTTCCTGCTTAACAGAGTGTCTCGTGGAATGGCTTTATTGATGCTTCCGTACCTGTCTTGCGGCATTGTAAAGTTGGTGGTGATTCTAGTCTTCTTCAGGGGCATCCGCTCTCCTGAGCAGCCCAATCCATCACCTTGACAGGCATGTGGATAGGTCTCAAAATGTCCAATATTCTCGTCTCTTTTTCAACAATTATGTTTGTAAGTCTTTTATTACTTCACAGGCAGTTAAAACTGCCTCAATAGTAGCCTAAGCACCTTTTATTCTTATTTAATTATAGTCCAGGGTCACACAAAAGATTCCAAAATCTCATTTATATGAGGATCCAAACCTATTTAGAGAACATAAGAGAATAATTTTGGAGGATGTTTAGGTCCAGATAGTTGTCATAGTCTGAATTCTAAAAAAATGCTTTCCCTTCTATAATATTTTCTTCCTTAATGCCTATGGCTTTGAATCTGATAAGATATCACAGCCATGAAAATATTATGTTACCTGTTTAAAAGGGCTTTGAAGATGTAATTAATATTACTAATCAGTTGACCTTAAAATAGGGAGCTTATCCTGAATTATCATTTGGGCCTAATCTAATCGCATAAACCCTTATCAAGCAGAAAATCTTTGGCTAGGAGCAGAAGACAAGTCAGAGCTTTAAAGTGCAAAGGTGATTTGATGTACCAGACCTGACTTCGAAGACGAAGACGGAGGGGGCCATGTGCTAAGGAAACGCACTTGGCCTTGAGGAACAGAAAGAAGCCCCCAGCTGACAGCTAGCAAGGAAACGGAGACCACAACCTTACAACTGCAAGGAACTGAATTTGCCTAATTATCTAAATGAAGCTGGAAGTGGGTTCTTCCCCCAAATCTTTAGAGTCGAAAAGCCAAGCTTGTCTGACACCTTCATTTTGGCCTGTGATACCCTAAGCAGAAAACCAAACCACACTGTGCTGTACTTCTGACCTGCAGAAATTATGAGATAATAAAATAGTGTTGTTTTAAGCCACGACGTTTGTGGTAATACTTTATGCAGCTGCAATAGAACCCTCCAAAAAATACGTGTTGGGGCTCTTATTTTCACAAGGGCATCGATGACATATCACAGTGGCTGGGGAGGGTGGACTCTGATGCAGGGTCCGTGTTCTCACCAAAGGAGAACCCCTGGCCCCTGCACTGAAGAAAGATGGATGGGACCGGAGCACCTTGAGGAATGGGGAAACGGCACCCCTCTTTAGATTTTTCTCCCGCTGATGGGCAGCCCTATAACCTAAACAGCGGTAGGCCACCTGCTGGAAATATGCGTGCTCCACCCAGTGGTTGCAGTCACAATTTCTGGAGGCTGAATGAGGCTGTACCACCCACCACCAGCAGTGTGCTTGTTGGTACTGAGAAATAGCCTTATCTGCGGTTAGTACCAGGACGACCATGCAAGTAAAACAGTGTGGCAGCTGCTCTGATCCATGACTGCACCGGGCACGATTGAACTGCCGGCCCAGGTGCTGCTTCTCTGAAACCCGCCACAGCCTTCCCGGTAACACCACCTTCCCAGGCTGCTCCCAGCCAGGGACTGAGCGCCTCAGGGAGACTCAGCTGCATCCTGGAAGATACTGTTTTCTTTTGACGGAAGAATTCCCTTTGAGCACAACCCAGTGGCCTCGCTGACGCCTTGGAACTGCACTGCAGGGTAAGACTCTTCCAACCTTCCTTCCTTCCCTCTCTCCTCCCTTGGAGTCAGACCTGCCTTGCTGTCTCATGCTGAGTTCTCCCAGCCTCTCCCCATTTTCGTTTTCCTTCTTGCTCTCACTCTCAGGCATTTTCCTTAGTAGATTTCTTTACGTTTACTCCTGTCTTGATATCCGGTGGTTTCTTGGAGGATTCAGACTAACATGCAAAATAGGAGTGAAGCAGTTCCTTGAAAATGAGGCTGTAGCTCACTTTGATTCATCAAGGACCACAAGGGTTACACAGATACAGGAAAGCTTTTAGGTCTGAGTAGAGGGGCCTCAGCCACGAGCCTCAAATTTTCTAGGGTCCTGAAGAACATAAGCCCTGACACTATGGTAGGCGAAACTGTACTTTTATCCCAGGCCCTACGAATATTACAAGCAGGCCTGCACATGGATGAGAAGGATCGGACGCACTTCCCCATTCCCAATTGTACGTTTTCATCATATAAAAGGACAGAGAAAAACCATTCTTTTGGTAGCTATGTGTTGTTGGGCCCCAGAAACTTTGTTTGTGGGTTTTCTCCAAAATGACTATAGCCTGAGATTGAATCTTTGATTTTGGGGTGTCAGGGAAGGTCTGATGAACCAAGATAACTTAATGAGGATAATTAGTGTTTGTCAGGCTTCCTTAACTAGGCGGGAATAGTTGCTTAAACGGACCATGGGGTAATGCTTTGCAGAGGGCATCATTATGCAGTTTCTGACACTGAAGGGTTTGGTGGTTGCGGTGCTCAGCCTGCTTTCATTCTGCTAAAGAAGGAGAGAGTCAGGGAGACCTACAGATGTTTCTCATGGAGGACATACCACAGCATCACAGAATTTTTGCACAAAAATGGAGACCACTTTACAGTTGTGAAACCTGAGGTTCAGAGAAGTTAACTGACATGGAGTAAGTCACACAGCTGATTAGTGATATAGCAGAGGCTGAAGGCCATTGCCTGTCAGATAATGATTCACTGAGCGCTCTCACATGCTCTCCAATTGAAGGCACATTCGGTTAGAGCCAACTTGAACAAATGAGCCGTAGGTCAGAGGCGACGTAGAAGGGAGTGTTATTTAGAGTCTGGTGTCATTTTCTGCACGATTACTTCAGCTCTGTCACTGGGGTCACCATAAAACCATCCGCTGATTTACTCTGGGCTCCTGCCCCTGCCTCATGAAGGCATCTTTGTAATTCTCACCAGAGATCATCCTCTGGGATGACAAATAACATCGATCATTAAAAATGACATCCGTAATTTTGCAGCCAGAGAAGACGATCTTTTAAAGCTGTCAGTGAAACAAAAGGGATTTTAGGAGATGCTGATGCAATCTCTTTAAAATCTTTGGAAATGCTAAGGCATGAAGATGAACTGTCCATTTTGGAACTGCAGGATTAATCGTGCGCTAAGGCATGCCCCGCGCATGCCCACTGCGTTGGTGGAGGTGAGGTATGAGGCAACCAGGGCTCCCTGCCGCTCAGCCATTAACTTGCTGAATGACCTAAAAGTCAAAGGAGTTAATGGGCTTCATCCAGAGCTGCAGAAGTGGAGGGCAGGCAGAGAGACAAAACACACTGTCTGTTGTAGGAGGAGAAGGTGGGAAGCAGAGCCACAAAGGGAGATGTGACGCTCAGGAGGCGCCAGCTCCACTTTGGGGCTGGCGGTCATTTAAGCACTGAAACTAACCTGTGCTGCAAACCTGCTATTTTACAGGAGCTGAAGTCCCCCTAACAAATAGTGTTATCTCCCTCTCCTCTCCATTTAATTTTCCAGAACTGCAAGATTGCCGAATCATCCACATGTCAGTCTCTACATACAGCTTTGCAAAAAAAAAAAAAAAAAATTAATGTCCATTTTCCAAAAAAAAAAAAAAAAAAATGAAAAAAAGGAGAGGGAAGAAGAGAGGAGTGAGCCTGGATCTTGTCCTTTTCTCACCACGGGCAGGAAGCTAATTAGTCTAAATAAGTAGAAGCTCAGAGCACCAAGACTAATGAACAGACTTGCTCTCTCCAAGTGGAGAGCAGGAATTCTGCAAACAACTGAAACTGCAAAAAGAGCTGAGGGGGTGGAGGTGGCCTGTCCCAGCAGGGGTGATGGTGCATATGAAGGAGATATCTCTACCTGCAGTCCACATATCTGAGTCAACATTCAAGGTGAGCTGGAGTAGCATTGCAGTCTATGGACTCGATGCACATATTCACACCAGTTTTGCTTCTCCATGCCAATTCTAAACATGGTTTCTACTTATTCCATTGGTTTTATTTTAGAGAAAATTCTAACTGCAGCAGTTATTGCACAAGAGTCTGATAAACTGATGACCTACATTATTAGCTGCACTGGGTTCCTTGAAAGATTTCCCTGCTTTGTAACCTGGTTTGACATTTTCTTTCTCTGTTCTTGGTCTGTAGGGAATTGTGGGCTTGCTACCCATCCCCCGCAGTCCTTGGGATTCCCAGTCTGGGGAGCAGAGACGTGTGTAGTCAGCATGTCAGATTCTGGGGTGGAAATCAGCACAAGAGGGCGGAATAATTTTCCTGTGCCATTGCTTGCTGACTTGGCATTTAGTGTAAATAGCTCCTGGTTCCAAGATACCTCTTCCATAATTACCAACCGTGATTCTATTTTCAGTGCAATAGCTGAGAGGGTGTAATTGGAAACCACAGAGGCAGATTATTTTCTCTTTCTTTAAGGGGCTTTTTTTCTATCATCATATAATCTTTTGCTCCCACTCACTCATACCAGGTGCTTCTCATGCTGAATTAGAACAGCGCTGGTTCTGAGACTTTTCCTGTTTATAGGTTATGTTGCTTGAAATCTGCAAAAGTAGTGAAACATGGTTAACTACACGGCATTAATGTTCCTCTCAGCTTGACTAAACTTTAGATAGGTTTTCATAGGCCCCCAACTTCCCTTTTCTTAGATCATCTACTTTAGAAAACTTGGATTTGTAAATTCTTTCTCTGCCCTTTTGAGATGTAAGCCTTCTTCAACCCAGGAATCTTTCTCAAGGGCCTGGGAGACATCTTTTGAAAGATAATCAACAAGAAAGACAGTGCCCTTCTCTCCCAGTCTCTGGGATTATGGAAGCCTAGCTTCATAAGCTCCAGTAAGCAAGCAGGGACAGTCTAATGATATTAACCAACCTCGTTCCTAAGTTTCTACAATACTTTTCCACTAGCTCACCCCAGTGATTAGAAAATCCTCTGCCTTTTGTTATAATGGAGTTGAGGTCAAGTTCTCTCTCTTATTGCAACAGTTTTAAATGAAATCATCCTTGCTTGTTTAACTTGGAATTTGGCTCAGGCCTATACTGAAGTCACTGTCCTCTACTTCAGTAGCTCAAATAAAATCTGGCCATTTTTAACACTTTTCTTTATTTTTTTTAGAGACAGGGTCTCGCTCTTGCTCAGGCTGGTCTCGAATTCCGGAGCTCAAGCGATCTGCCCACCCTGGCCTCCCAGAGTGGTAGGATTACAGGCATAAGCCATCGCACCTGGACATTTTTAACAGTTTTCCAGGGCAAATTCTCTTTAACATGGTGCACCTGGA
The DNA here is from genome assembly GCF_020740605.2 of Lemur catta. Lineage (NCBI taxonomy): Eukaryota > Metazoa > Chordata > Mammalia > Primates > Lemuridae > Lemur > Lemur catta. Next base: position 43,188,657 of record NC_059131.1, read on the forward strand.
ATGTCACTTTTTTTTTTTCCCATACAATATGTGAAGGCACATCGTGGGTATTATTTGTTAATTTATAAAGCCAACCCTTGTCTAAGCTATCCAACTGCCATGAGTTAGGGACATTTATTTTCCAGTATAAAATATATTTGCTCAAAAAATATCTATTGAATTTCTACCACATACTCACCCCTGGGGATACAATTGTGAGTAAAAATAGACACAGTTCCTGTTCTTACTGGATTTATTGCATCAGGGGAACATAAACATTAATTGAGGAATCACACAACTAAATATAAAATTGTGATTGTGAGAAGTGCGATAAAGGGAAAGTGTATGGTTCTATAAGAATGTACGATAGGGTGAGGTGACCTCTCAGGGAGGTCAAGGTTCCCTGAGAGATTTAACTGAGTTTGAAAGAAGAGTGAGAGAGTATATGCAGGCAGAGGGAATAGCATGTGTATAAGTCCCCTTTAAGAATTTTGAGAAGGAAATTTGAGATGGAGAGTCAGTGAGGCTGGAGTGCAGTCTATATCCATGTCGGTGATGATCGATACTATCTGGTCTGGTCGTTGGTCAATTGTCCACCCTCCCCAACACCTTCCTTCTCACTGACATGCATGCTTCCTCGGGGACTCTCTCCAGGTCCTTCCCTCCTCAATTTAGTCAGCTGTTGACCCAGTGCTTTGGAGTCAGCTCTTGTTCTCCACTCATCCTTGATGACATAATGCTTTTCACCCCGATGATTTGATATTTTAGGTGATGTGCTGGTTACACTCCCTTTGACCTCTCGTCTCCCAAACCCTGGGTCTGCTCTGTATCCTGATTCACTTAGTTCTGGGCTCCCTTGTCTTTGGCTGGTGGAGTTCAGCCAAAGGAAAGCCCCTGCTAAAAGTGGACAGGCAAGAGGAGAGGGAGGTTGGAGCTGGGTGTGAAGGAAATCAAAATACTTTACCCCAACGTATATTCTTTGACATGTTTTGAAGTGGTCCTGCAAGGCTGTCTTTTGTGGGGGACATTTGCAACTGTAGATCTGTGGAGAATCTGCACTAATGCAGCCAGCCCTTCCCTTATCTGGATCTATGAAAGATTAGTTGAGAGTCTGACAGCTTTAAAGATCTGAAAAGAGACATTTACCGTCTATTTTCTCTGAGGGCTGCTACCTGTGAGGTTTCATCTACATCACAAGACCACTTAGGGAAGTCTCCTCTTCCTTTTACCCTCCCATAACTTGTCCACCTTAACCTGTTTTTTGGCCATGCTTTGAGCTCACACTTTTTTCCTGTAACCCACTGGGAGGTTGGGTTTTTATTCTGAAGGCTCCCAGGTATACACATTAAATAAATGTGTATGCCTTTTTTCCTATCAATCAATCTGCCTTATGTCAGTGATTTTCAGTGAAGGTTTAGGGGGTCAGGGGCCTTGGCCCCCCAGGTGCTTGCTTTGGGCTGAGTTTCTAGCAGCAGCTGTGTCCTGTTCATCATTATAGTGCTTATCAGGGAGGTTCCAGTGCTAATGAGCTTCTATAGCTCTGTTTCTGCCTCTTGTTTTCTCAAGCCTGGGACGATAATGGCTTCCTGCTATTGACAGTCTCTGGGCACCTCAATATCCTTTGTGTTTTAATAGTGTCTATATGTCTATGAATATTCCTTTTATTAAAGTTTCTTGTGCCATCTGAATTGGATTTTGTTTCTTTATGGGAGGCTTACTGATACAGATGGTTTCACTAAAGCGATCTCTGTTTAGAATGGTAAACGTAGTTCTCTCTTGCTCTACCTCTGTCGACAGAAAAGAATCCAAATTCTGTAAAATAATTTAAAGAGGTTTATTCTGAGTCATGTTTGAGGACCATGACCCGGAACCACACTCAAGAAGCCTTGAGCAAGTGGACTTGCGTGGCCGGGTTACAGTTTGGTTTTATACATTTCAGGGAGAGAGGGGTTACAGGTAAAGTCATAAATCAATACATGGAAGGCGTACATTGGTTTGGCCCAAAAAGATGGGCCAACTTGTAGCCTGAGGGGAGGGAGCTTACAGATTATAGGTGGGTTTAAAGATTCTTTGACTTATAATTGGTTAAAGACATGAAGCTTTGTCTAAAGGCTTAGAATGTTTTTAAGACAAGGAGGTCTATTAATCAGAGGCAAGCTAAGCTACAGGACATATATTTGTTGTATAAATTGAGGACCTGCAGGTTTGTCTTGCATAGCTTTAGGCCTATTAATAAGTTACAAAGGATGTCTCCAAGAAGGGAGGGGGGCATGATGAGGCATGTCTGACCTCCCTCCTCATGGCAGGCAATTTAGTTTTAGGATATCCCCTTGGCCAGGAGGGGGTCCATTCAGTCAGTTTGCGAGGAGGAAGCCTTAAGATTTTATTTTAGGTCACAACTCCAAAGATGCGATTATCCCTGATCATTCATATACCCAATGCTGACTCTAGGGTACCCCAATCTAGGTTTTATCACCAAGCCTCACCTAGCCCAGGAAGGGAGATTGGGTAGTTCAATGATGGTCTCCAACTGGTGTGCCAGTTCCAAAGATGCCTCCGGGAGAGACTGCTCCTACTATCTTCATTCTCCCCTCAAAATTCCATTTGCTCCCGAGCCCAGGAATCCCCACCTGTCCTGAGGATAATTTTAGGGTTTCCATTATTTAGGAATATCTTACTCCCCAGACATCTTAGAGCTATTACTGGCTTGGCAATTTAATAATCCATTTGGATTACATAATTCAGGATTGCCTTTCAGGGCAGTGCCTCAGTTTGGGGTTTCTTTGTAACTTTCCATTACCCACTTGCCTGCAGGGGGATGAAAAAGCTTACTAGTCTCAAATTTCATTCCCAAGGAATCCTGTCTTTAGGCGGTTGTCTAGAAAGAATGCTAGATGAATTCAGATGGAAGTATTAAGAACTACTGTTCTCAACACATTTATATACAGCAGATGGAAAGCTCTTGTATGCAACAGATGGAAAAAATGCCCTAATCCCCCCAAACAATTTCCAATGTGTAAAATTTTCAGCATTGTGGCAGGCTAGTAGAAGTAATAACAGAATGAAAGGACTAAGAGTCTATGCAAGAGGGACTTCTCGGTGAGGCAGATGAAATGTCTACTCTACCTGTTTCCTGTTTGGAAAAAAACTTTACTTTCTGTTACTAAGTCAGAGGGAGACTAGGATGTTTCATCCTTCTCTAGATTCTTCTTTCCTAAGAATTGTCTGCCTCATATTCTAGCTGAAAAAGAAAAAAAAAGTACTAGAAAACTTACAAAGAAAACTGAGCTCCAATTTCTGTAAACTGTGATGCTATTGATATAATTTGGAACTTAATATTTGATAATACCAGTACATGTAAGAACTCATATTATATTTTTATCCATGAACCTATACCCATCCCAAGGATTAGAGCATGGCTGATGCTTTATAATTTTCCATTTGCTCCTCTCTCACCCCATGTCTGCTTCCCTATTAAAAGTAACTACTGTCCTTTATGGACTGCAGCTTCGCCCCTGTGTCCAGCCAGCCATCCTATGTCTTCTTCCTTGGTCCCTTCTATGACCTGTCCCTCCCTGTGATTCTTCTCTTCCTAATGAAAATAGAGGTGACCATGTTTACAAAATTGAAATGAGTGTATCTAGTTTCCTTTTATCTGCCATCCTATGTCTTCTTCCCTGGTCCCTTCTATGACCTGTCCCTCCCTGTGATTCTTCTCTTCCTAATGAAAATAGAGGTGACCATGTTTACAAAATTGAAATGAGTGTAGCTAGTTTCTTTTAATCTAATTATTAAAAATTAATCAATTTTTAATGTAGCATATGAAAAGGAAATCCCCTCTTTGGATTGTGTGAGGAAGTTTTTGCTATCCAGTGCTATTTGATTTTTGGGAGTATCCTTGCTGCTTCTGTGATATATTGTATATGACTCAACTGACGCTATACAATTAGCCACTGATGCCCATCATGGGAGCAAAGGTCAAAGAAAAAGTAACAGTAAGACAAATGCTGAATTATATATCATACATAATAACTGTTATCTAAAATATTTTCATGACAGTAAAAGTAAATCAAGTTCATAAGTCAAAGTGATTGTAACATGATGGCACAACTGGTCTAATTATCTTACACAATAGGATTTGTATGGATTCAAGGATCCAGGAAAGAGGGAAGATGAAGAAGTTGTCTGACTGAATTATTAATCCAAATGACTTTGAAATGCAACATAGTTTCCACTCCATTCTGTCCTCTCTAATTTCAAGGCAAAAAAATTTAAATTTTTTCTGTAATTTCAAAACAAAAAACCATAAAACCAAACCAAACAAACAACAACAACAACTACAACAACAACAACAACAAAAAAAACCAGGAAAAAAACCATACTACTAGGCTTAACCTGTGGATGAATTAATGACAGTACAATAGAATCCTTATTGTCAATTTGCTCTTCATTCATCAATGTTCTTGAAGAAAATTAAGAATAAACAAAGTTTAGGAGAAAAAAGTTTATCTACAGAGAAATCATTTAAAGAACTATATGTATTTTAGGTAAGTTTCTAAGGTTTGTGTCCAGATGGAATAATTTTTTAAAGTCTTGTTTTTCATAGTTTACCATGTAAGTGGTCAATGCATCATATATCTGTCAACAGAGGGACATAGTAAATGACTCACTCAGAAAGGCTCTGTGTTCAACATTCTGAATGGATTCTGTGAATAAGCACAATGCATTCTCTTCTCCTGTCATGCATACAATGCTCTTATCCACATACACACTCACCTTTCCATTTTCCTGCCTCGAAAATGAGTACAATAGTAGCCTGATTCCTGAGTATTATATCAGGGTTAAATAAATAATTGAGTGATTGGAGAAAAAGGGCTATGGAAGTATAAAAGTGTGAAATTAGACTGTAAAGCTATATAGACTGTGAAGGCAAAAGGCAGATTTAAGTGCCGAATGAAATATTGTAACACAAACAGGGAACCCATTAGTTCATAAAAATGCCCTTGAAATTCCAGGAGAACTCAAGGGTCTTTGGGTTGTGATGTGAGACTCCCTTTCCCAGTGAAATAATATATATTTCAAGAAGCAGGACTAATATTTATTACGAGAAATTGCTCTGTTCTTGAGGAGATGAAATATCAGAGGGTGATGATGAGGTTTTTTTTATGGCTGCAGACTTGCCAGGAAAAACGGCAGCAGCTACAACTAGTTGGCATATGGCAGTAAGAAAAAAGAAATCTCAGGTAATCAAGGGTGTATTCTTTAGCTTAGGAGGTGTCAGACTAGGAGGCCAGCGTTGAGAAAGAGACCTTCAAGAGTTTCCCAACCATGGGCAGCTGCACACACATATGTGGTGTGGGAAAGGCTGTGCCTTGGAATCTAACTCTCCAAAGATGACACTGTCTTTCTCATGGGAACCTATCAGAAGGTGGCATGGTCTTCCTCTGCAGGCTCTGGAAAGAGGAAGCATGCATGTGCCCAAACAGCACTGCCTAATGCTCCATAATTTTGAGAACCCCCTAGACTGTGGCCCAGTCCACAGGTGTGTCACTGAGCTGCATAGGGATATCACCGCCACCCAGCTCCCATCATGCTGTCCCCTGCTTCTTTGCCGTTCTTCAAAGGGAAAAAACACAAGATGACCCATTTTATCCTTGTCAAACATGTGCCCTCCCTGGCATGAAAGGAGAAGAAAAAAAATTTCAGTTACTTTAAGGATGGGAAAAGTCTTGAGGTTATCTGAACTCAATTAAGTTCACTTACCAAGCTGCTTTGATTTTGCCAGTTTTGAAAATGGTGATAAAGTTTGGCTGCATCCCTCATGCTTGATCTTAATCAATATGATTTTGTACATTCTTTTGCTCTTATGCATCAGAAAATAAGACAGGAAATCATTGAAAAGTTTTCCATGGCTACTTTGTGCTGAAAAATCTATTATTTCACCTCTGTGGGGAAGAAGAATGCAACTTGCAGGGAAGGCATAATAATTCTAGAAAGACTTCTCATCGTGAGTAAGCAATCAACATAGCGTGTATTCCATAAATAATTTTTGGAGAAAATAAAATTTCCTTCATTTTGACAAAATGATTTGATAACAAATAATGTGAATAGCAATAGATATTTCTTTGTTAGTCAGCCATGCTGCTATAGTTGGGAGACCATAGTGCTGGGCGGAGTGGCCTAACTCCGCACTTTGGGATTAGATCAAGCCTTTGTTTTTAGATTGAAACTCTTAACAGAGCCATCTTCTCTTAGAAGTGGAGGGACCAAGCTTCAGAATGGCGCCATGTCCTCAGCCCCCTTCTGATCAGTTCTCACATAGCCTGCGGAGAGAGGCAACCCTCAAGGGTTCCTACAAGCAATTATCTATAGAGATATTTTACAGAGTAATTCCTGCATCAGGAGGGCACACCAAATTCACAACAGGATAATTACTCGTTTCCCACTTTCTTCTCTAAGGTGACATTAGAACTTTGTTTTCTTTGTATTTTCCATTTTATTCAAAAAGGACAAAGGGATAAAGCATGTCTCAAAAGTGCAAGTGGCAGTATTGTTCCGTCAGTTCTCAAATCAGAGTACCTGCAGCTGATAGCTGACTGCATGTGCTGTTGGTTGTTTGACTTTGGGCAAGTCACCTTAGGCCCACTCTGTCCTTGCTCCAGTTACATTTTCACAGAACTATAACCCAGGACAGAGCCCAAGTGGGATACCACTTCTGCTGAGCCTATTACATCCTCGCAGTAGCTTTCAACCAAGTCGCTACATTTTTAATAGCCACATCTCCCATCCCTGAAGCCGCTGAGTATGGCCTTCTAGTTGTTTCTGCTCAGAGAAAGCACCAATAAATTCTCTCCAGAGGGCTTGATCCTTTTCCTCCAAGCACAGTGTCTACAACAAACTCAATCTCTTTATTGGTCTAAAACAAACATTAAATTCTTTGCTGTGAGGGGAGTTGAATTATAGAAATCATGTATTTTGAGTTTATTACAATCAATTTATGATCATCCTCTCATATATCCTCTACATGAGCAATTACTTTTATTTTTTATATATCAAACTCAGTGCATTTTTTCTTATGAGTGTAAACTCTTAGCATCCTCTCCTCACAGGAGCTATGTAATAATGATATTAATAACAACAACTATAACTAAACTTTATTAGACACATAATGTTTAAGGGCCCCTGCAAAATGCTTTTAACATAAATAATTTTAATTAGTCCTCTCAACAATCCTGTGAGGAAGATACAATCACTCCAGTTATACAAGTGAAGAAGCGGAAAATCTAAGACGTATCTGCACAGTGCTTTTTACCACTGGGCAATTCTGTCTCATGAAAGTCTTCCAGTTTCAAGATCTAGGACTCTGACATATTTTTCTATAGGCTAATCTCGCCTGGAGGCCAAGATTCAGTGATATTCAGATGGCCCCTTAAGTAGTTTCAGTGGGTACCACTGTTACCATTTTATAGAAGGGAAGTAAAAATCTCAGGCTTACACATTCCTCCTAGGCTCTCAAAAGGATTAATACTCCATTTATAGCAAGGATAGAGTAAAATACTTGGATTCAACTTTAAATTTGGAAACTTCAAATAGGGCTGCAAGTACTTTTCTTAAAAATGAAAGAAACTTGGCAACTGCAAAATTAAATTTGTTCAATACCTGAAATAGCACATTAGTTATGAATGTGATTATCCATTAAGCCCCATAAATTAAATGAAAGTCTTCCATCTCTGCCTTACCTTACACACACACACACACACACACACACACACACACACACAATTCATCTCAGTTGCCATCTGCTAGTAGCTGAAATGGGTGTGTGTGCATTACAACTGCCACAACTGCCAGCAAGTAGTTAGGCTGAGGCGACTCCGTCATCCTCCCCATCTCTGTAGTAGCTGAGGCCTCCCACCGCCTTTTGGGTGCTGCGAGGAAGGAGGCTTTGAGACTGTCATGGGGGAAGCTCAATTTCACCTCAAACCTTCTGCGTGTGTTTATTCACCCTCATCTGTGAGATAGTCAAAGTACCAGGAGGAACTTTCCTCAAGGCTGTACAAAGAAGCTGTGGCGAGGAGATGAGCGAGCAATTGCACTTTCTCTCCTTTCTCCTCTGCTGATGACTTCCAAAGCCGGCACACCGTCAGCTTTCAAAAGGATGACTGTGTCCTAGAATGGGGAATGTCAACCAACACATACCAGTCATCACATTCTTCCCTCCTAAAATGGTTTATCACTTCAGATGCATCTGAAGTGATATTTAGTATGAGTGTTTAGTATGAGTTCTCCTTCCCACCAGTCATGTGTCCTTGGAGAAATCACTGAGTCACTTTCAGTGCTTCAGTTTCCCTTTATAATGCAAAGTGCATCAGACTGGGCATCACAGGAGCCATGTTCCTATTCCAGCTTGACCCCCTTATACCTCCCTGGCATTGGACAAATCACTTTGCTTCTTCAGTGCCCTCCTTTCTTATGAGGAATAAGGATCACTACTTTCCAGAGGTTTTATTTTTTATGAGGATTAAATGATAGGGATATATATATACACATACACATATATACTACATATATATACACACACATACATGTAAATGTAGAACATGTAAGTTTATATAATAAACAATATGTGTTTATTGTGTATACTCATATATGTGTATGTGTGATACTCTGTGCACTGTACGGTTCCATGGAGATATGAGAGACTGATATCACGTTTGTTGTTTGCAGCCTCAGTGATGTCTGGTCTGAGAAGGCACAGTCAGCTCTCTTGTTTGCTCCCACCCACTTCTTTGTTACAGCATAGTATTAAATCCGGTGAAGACGGATGGAACACCAAATGCCCTGGGTGCCCATTAAGTCAACATCCACCAGATTTTATTCCTTTCTCAGCCGTGTCTCTTCTCGTGGGACGCCTGCAAGGCAGAGGGATTAATATGACATAGATGGTTGTAAAAACGGCCCTCCCAGACCTCATAAAGGAACCCATACTGGGTCCCTATACACGCTCGGTCCCCAAAGCTTAGGTCAGGAGTTCTGTGTTTAACTTGTACCCAGAAATGGATTTTTACAAACAGAAATCAGAAGTCTTGAAAGTAACTTTTTTTAGAGTAACAACATACTGTTAGACTGAAAAGAAAATAGAAGTAAAATTAAATAGAAGCTTAAATAAAAGGAATGTTTTTCTTTCATCATGACTTGTTAGGGAAGCAACGCTGACTTTAAACAGTGTTTGCTTTAGAAGAAACCTCATGGACCTTCTCATCTCCTTCCTTTTTTCTTCATGCCTTTCCTTTCTGTCCTCCCTCCCTCCCTCTCTCAGAGACGGATGCACTTGCTTTTAGAAAGGGCTACAGAGTACTGGAGGGGAAAGTTACAACTTCGCCAAGACAAACTGATTCCATATTTTGGTCCTGGCTAGCACCTCCCACTTGGTGAGCTTTAGCAGTTAAGGAAAAAGCAAAAGCAAAGCTGCCTCAGCTTTTTGCTTCCAAGTTGCAGGAAGGCAGGCTTGGAAAATACATCTTTCCTCCATTGTGAATGCACATATGCCAAGCTTCTCTTCCATCCACTCAGTTATCTGGGCTCAGGATCTTATTTGTGAGGAGGAACTGGCCTTCCTGTCCCCGTTGTCATTGGTCCATTTGCAAAAAGGTTTTTGCCTCTGGATTGACAGAACTTTTGGGCTGCTTAGTTGTGGGCTAGCTTGAGTCTTGCAGAGACCGAAGCTGCTCGTCTCCCTGTCACCTTTCTCCACTTATCCATGAAAGGAACACAAGAGATAAACCTGCTAAAGCGTTTCAAAGGAACTCTGATGTTAGACCCTGTCTGGGAGCTGGGATTAGGTATGGTTGCTAAGAATTCTCTTGAGTCTGAAAGAAAGTATTAAGGGAGTTTCTAATGAGCTCCCCCATCCTCCCTCCCCTTTACCCAGGAAACTCCAACATTCCCTATGTCTGGTCTTGGCAAAGCTTCAAGATCACCAACTTGTCTGTAGCATGCTAGTTTTCCTTTTATCCTCAGAATATTTCTCTCTCTCTTCTTTTAAAAGGGCTTAGCACATAGCTTACACATAATAGAACTCAGCAAATATTGTTGATTTGAGAAAATAACACTCTGACAACTTAAGAACTTTGGGGTAAAGTGAGAGTTGGAAGATTTTCATTCTAAGTCTCATTTCAAATGTGAAATTAAAACATCGATAAAAACCTTGTCTTTGTGAGAGTTATTTCATTAGAGAGTAGGTGGAAGAAGGTTTTGGACAGAGTAGAGGACTCAGATAATGCCACAGGGGAAAGAGCAAGCAGAGAGGTAGAGTCTGGGTCAGAGTTTCTTATTGGAAAGTGTTTGATGCTGGAGGGTGAGAAATCTACTGTGGTTAGGTGCTATTTTCTCATTTTCCCTACTGGTCTAAGAAGAGTGCCACAAAGTATGTTCCTTAGAGCACTATTTGCTGTCATAATGCATGAGAAACATTTTTGTCAAATGCTCTTCAGAAGCACTGATCCCCTTCTCATAGATTTGTAATGCGCTTCAGCATATGAGAAGTCCTGATCGAAGAATCTGGTTTAACTCAATATTTCCTCAAATGCTATTCACAGAAAGCCTTTTTTACATTTTTTTAAAAACGTGACACCTCATAGATCACTTATTGCTTTGTACCATCTTTCTAGGAGGGTCAAAGAATCCCTAGTTCAGGCCAGGGCCAAACAACTAGAATCACAGTCTATTACAGAAAAACATGAAGCAGAATTCTGGAATAGGGTCAGATTGAAGTTAGGAAAGTATATGTTGCTATTTTCCTTATGGGCCTGGTATTTTAATGTTGCTAGTTTCTTTATGTGCCTGATATTTTAATGAACTATGTTTGCACTGGGTAAAGAGAATGTGAACTCTGCTGCTCCACATCTTTGGGCTTGTGTTTATGACAAAGATACACTGATAATTTGTGATCTGCAAGGCTTAAAGGGAAAATCTATGGTTGATAAGTTTGGGTATATATAAAAACACTCATATTACCAGATGGACACAGAGCTGTGATGTTCTTGTGCTGGGAGTGCTGGTAGTATAATAGAGTCTGGGTGTGGGGTTAGGATGCTAACATTGAATGTGTGCCCACAATATATGCTAGACAATCTGTATAGGTTATTTAGTTTATATCTAATTTCATAGATTGGAAACAGACTTAATTAATGGATGTACTTAAAATTAGAGGCAATTAGAAACTAGCACAACTAAAATTTGAACCTACAAGCTTATGATCCCAAAGCCCATGATCTGTCTCCTACTCAGCATTGGATTGACTCAAACTGGAAGTTACTTTTTTTATGTCCAGAGTCTTGTTGATGACTTGAGGTCAGAAGGCAGTTGGCTGTATGTCCTTTTATCACCAGTTAGCAGCTCTGGTGAGTGGGCTGAACTGTCAAAAGAGCATCAAGAATATCCCTGGGAAGCTGGGCCTGGCAGTAAGTCACTGGCGTGTTTCACCCGTAATGGGAGTCTCCTGATATTCTTTCAGCAGATGCTAATTTTGCTGGACTATATCTTTATGCAAAACACTAATTGCTATAGAGTCCTTGCTTCTAGCCATGTAGGATATTAGGGTAAGCGATATCATTAACTACAGCTCATAATCCAGGGTGGACAAAGAGCTCAAAAGGCAAAGGCTCTGCCTGTAGCTTTGACCCTGACCACATGGCAGTTGGCAGGGCTCCCAGCCCTACCTTCTTACCTCTTCTCTTAGTCCACTCAGGCTGCTATAACAAAATGCCATAACTGCATAGATTTTAAACAACAGACATTTATTTCTCACTCTTAGGGAGGCTGGGGAGTTCAAGATCCAGGTTGCAGCTTATTTGGTATCTCATGAAGGCCAGTTCTCTGGTTATCTTCCAGTTGTGCCCTCACATGGTAGAAGGACAAGGCAGCTCTCTGGAGCCTCTTCTGTAACAACATGAATCCTACTCTTCCCTTTTGACCTAATCACTTCTCAAATGACCCCACCTCCTAACACCATCACCTTGGGGGTTAGCATTTCAACATATGAATTTTTGAGGGGATACAAACATTCAGACCATAAAATTCCACTCCTGGCCCCCCAAAATTCATGTTCTTCCTACAGGAAAAATACATTAATTCTATCCCAATAGCTCCAACAGTCTTAAATTCATTCCAACATAAATTTTAAACCTTAAGTCCAAAGTCTTATCTAAATATCATCTAAATCAAATATGGCTGAGACTCAAGGTATAAGTCATTCTGAGACAAATTGCTCTCCAGCTATGAACCTGTGAAATTTGGGTTATGGGCTTCCAAAATAAAAGTGAGAGACAGACACAGGTTACACATTCCCATCCCAACAGGGGAAAATAGGAAAGAAAAAAGGGGTAACGTATCACAAGTAAGTCTAAAACCCAAGAGGGCAAACAATATTAAATCTTAAATATTCTTCTTTGACATTGTGTCCAGCAGTCTGGACACACTGGGGCTGAAGTTGAGCCCCTGAGACTCTAGGCAACTCCACTCCCTATGGCTTTGCTGGGCATAGCCCACCCAAATATTCTCATGAGTTTCAGTCACGTCTGTGACTCTTTCAGACTGGAATTGCATGCTAGTGATGCTACCAGTCTGACCCATCAGGGACAGCCCCACTCTCCTGGCCACACTAAAAGTTGCCCTAGTGGGGACTTTCTGTGGCAGCCTTGCTCTTGTGGTGGCCCTCTGCCTGGTTTGCACACATAAGGTTCCAGACAGCTTCACCCTTGAAAATCTAGGTGGAGGAAAGCCACACTCCTATGGCTCGTGCACTCTGCACACCAGTGAAGATGGCATTGCATAGACACTGCCGAGGAAAACTACCTGTGCCCTTTGAAGTGGAAACTACTGCAGCCCGTGCTGCAACTGGGCCCACTAGAGTTGTGCCTAGGGAAAGTGACAAGCTCTGCCCCAGAATGTGGGGTACAGAGCCTTGAGATGGTACCAGGCTTGCAGAAGTCTCTCTGGCACAAGAAGCCCCTCCTTTGCTTTGGCATTCTGGGTTTGTGATCTCTCAATGCTTTCAGGGTCATTCTTCCATTGTCTTGATGAGTAGCACCTGGCATCTGTTGATATGGCAAATCCATACTAATCTTCTTATCAGATAGTCATTTAGCCACACCCTTGTATTCTTCTAAACACACTTTCTCATTCTTTTCTATGGATAGGCTGAGAACTTTTCAAATTTTTAAGTTCTGCTTCTCTTTTGAGTAAAAATTTAATTTAAATTTAAATCATTTTCTCTTTTTGCATATTACTATAAGCATGCAAGAGAAGCCAAACTGCACCTTCAAAACTTTGCTTAGAAATCTCTTCAGCCAAATATCCTATTTCATCACTGGCAAGTTCTACCTTGAACCAAACACTAGGACACAAACACAATTCAGCCAAGTTCTTTGTCACTTTATAACAAGGATCATCTTTCCTTCAGTTTTCAATAAAATATGCCTCCTTTTCATTGAGACCTCATTGGAATGGCCTTTACTCTCCATATTTCTACCACCACTCTGCTCACAGCACCTAGGTATTCTCTGAGAAGATTGAGGTTTTCTCTACAGTTCTCTTCTTCTACTGCGCTCTCACCACATTGCCCATAGCAGTCCATTCATGGAAATGTAGACTTTTTCTAGCATGTAGCTCTCAACTCTCCCAGCCTCTACTCACTACCCAGTTCCAAAGCCACTTGTACATTTTTAGGTATTTCTTATAGCAATACATGCACATACACACACTTATTGGTAGTCCTAGTTACTCAGGAGGCTGAGGCAGGAGAATCACTTGAGCCCAGGAATATGAGGCTCCAGTGAGCTTTGATCATGCCACTGTACTCCAGCTGGGTTGACAGAGTGAAATCCTGTCTCAAAAACAAAAACAAAAATCTGTCTTAGTCTATTCAGGCTACTATAACAAAATACCATAAACCGGGTAGCTTTTAAAAAACAAATTTATTTCTCACAGTTATGGGGGCTAGGAAGTCCAAGATCAAGATGCTAGCAGATTTGTATCTCACGAAGCCTGGCTCTCTGGTTCACAATGGCATCTTCTAGCAGTGTCCTTGTGGGGTGGAAGGGCAAAGTAGCTCTCTGGGGTGTCTGTTATAAAGACACTGATTTTATTTATGACACAATGACTTTCCAAAGGGCCTCACCTCTTAGTACCATCACCTTGGGAGTTGGGATTTCAACATTTGAATAGTGGGAGAACACAAGCGTTCAGCCCATAGCATTCCACTCCCTAAAGGACTGAGAACCAGGAGCTCCGATGTCCAGGAGCTGAAAAAGATGAATGTCCTAGCTCAAGAAGAAAGAGAGAATTTGCCCTTTCTTCATCATTTTGTTCTTTTTAGGCTCTCAATAGATTGGGTGATGCCCACCCACATTGGTGAGGGGGATCTTCTTTATTTAGTCTGCTGATTCAAATACTAATCTCTTTTGAAAGCACTCTCACAGACACACCCAGAAATAATGTTTTACCAGCTATCTGGGCATCCCTTAGGCCAGTCAAACTGACACAAAAATTAACCATCACTCCCCTCTAACAGAGATGCAGTAAATGCAAACTGTTTCAAAGACTAGTCTCTTTGGCCCTATAATCTTGAGGTTTTATGATCTGTTGATTTTCTTGCGGAAAAGATTCATGCAAGAGCAAGAGAAGAAGGGGCATAGATGAGGGTTAAACAAATCATAGACCTGGAAAATTGTTTGAAGAAAGATTTGCTTTAATTCAAATAATTCAGAGTTGATGCTGAGATATTTGCCTTTAAGCTGATTAGAAACAATTAACTGAAAGCAAAGACTAGTTTGGAATTTGGACCAAACTGCAGTGGTCCCCAACTTTTTTGGCATCAGGGACCAGTTTCATGGAAGACAATTTTTCCACAGATGGGGGTAGGGGCCGGGGTGGGTGGCGGACCTGGGGCTCAAGTGGTGATACTTGGCCATTTTCCTAACAGGCCAAAGACTAGTACCAGGCTGTGGCCCAGGGGTTGGGGACTGCAGGACTAAAAGATAGAGGAAAAAAATTTATATAGTGAAATTGTTATATTTAAAATTTCCAACTTTTCCCATGATTTGTCTGTGACCTTTCTCTTAAGAGACAGATGTGCTTTGGGCTTTGACTGTTAGTGTTTTGGATAAAATGTTCACTGGACATTCTTATTTGCTGAACAGGACACTGATTATTTCTTTCTACATCCTCATTTTAGAAGAAACTTCTCTATTTAACAGGAGTCATTTTTAGCTGTGCTTATAGCTCCCAGATGAGTTATTCACTCAGGAGAGAAAAAGCCTAGATGTGATCTGCATGTGGTCACTGGTCTGATTAATGTCTTTTGGGCCCCAAGACTCCTTGGGGGCTGGTATGATTGCACTGTCTGGATATGAGTTTGACCAGGTGATTGGAGCACAGTGACCTCCTCAAGTTCAGGCTGATTGTACAGGCATACAGAAAATGGCAGGAACTGTACCACAGGGAAGTGCAAAATTCCAAGAAGAAAGCATACCATGAATGGAATGAAATCTTCCCAGGAGTGGAATGAGGCCTTTGGAGAGTCACTTTAACATTTTTATGCTTGTTTCATTCACTTTTTAAGAATTCAATGTTGTGTTTTTATAGTGACTGCATACCATAGATTCTGATAAGTGTTGGAGACACAAAGATGAATAAGACACTAATTCTAACCTCCCGAGTTTAGAATAGACAAACTTATTATACAGTATGATTCATCTGTTTATAGAGCTGTGTACATTATACTTAGGGAGTCTAAAAGAGGGGGCCAAGGACAACTTCACAATGAAGATGATGATTGAATTGGATATTTTTTATTTCATTAAAATATAAATGAAACAGAATCCATTTGATACAGTTGCAGATCATTTTCCCTCTTCTTTTCTTCAGTCTTCTCTCTATCTCTAACTGATTCTTGAAGGACAAGCTACAGTTAACCAAATACGCCAATTGGAGCAAGAATCCTAGTCTGAGGAAACAGATCTATAAGGCATGGAAGCGTGAGGGAGCATGGCTCATCCTAGAAATGGCACTTAGGACAGCATGGCCATCATGTGTGGGAGCATGATGGGGAGGAGGGGAAGATAAGGTTGGAGAGGCAGAAGGTAAAGATCACCAAGATTGAGATTGTGGTGATGGGGAGTCACAGGGACATATTCAGCGTGAGGAGTGTCACAATCATATTTGTACTTTAGAAAGATTACTCTAGCAGTAAGGTTGAGTAGGAAGTGGAAGGAAGCACTGTGACATTCTAGATGAAGATACTGAGGCTCTCAACTAGTGGTTTTCCACACTGGCTGTGTATTAGTATCATCTAAGAAGCTTTTAAAATCTTCATGTTCAATCTGTACACCAGATCAATTTAATTAGAATCTCTGGCGGTGGGACATAGCACCAATAGTTCTTAAGCTCCAAAGGTGATTCCACTGTGTGACTAAGGTTGAAAAATACTAGTTTAAAGTGAAACAGTGGTGGGGATGAAAGAGAAGAGAGTGTATATTTAAAAGATGCATAATAAGCAAAGTTCCCAGGAAATGGATGACTATTAGATGTGGGGGTGGAAAAATTGAGAACTCATAAGTTTCTGACTCAGATGAGTAATTTGGTGCATAATGCACTAAGAAAGTAATTACGGGAGAGCACAAGTTTGAAGGAAGGGAATGTGAATCTACTATTGCTCATGTTGGTTTTTTCATCTCTGGGCTATGTGTAATATGATACTACTCAACCTCATGGCATCAAGTGGAGGTTGCAAGGAGAAGGGGAGATAGTGTGGGTTCAAATGCCATCCGAGGGAGCACTGGTAAAAAGAGCTCAGAGTCCACTTCTAACAGCTGAAGAATGGACTACTCATAGGACATGGAAAGTACACTAATGTCCTTTGGGGGCTATGGAGAAAATTGTCACCCATTTATATCATCTACTCATATTGATTGGTTTTAAAATAGCCTAGAGAAAACTATATCAATATGATAAATCATACTGGATTATGAGGAGTCATTTCTTCAGTGGTGGCCTGAGTGGAGCAACTAGATAACTGTTAGTGCTCCTACCATGGAAAAATCAGACAAACAAACAAACTCAATGTGGCAAGGTTGCTCTATAAGGCAGAGAATGATTATGATAAAAGAGTAGAAGGAGAAAAAAAGAGGAGGTGGATGAAATGAACAGAGAAAAAAGAGGGAGAGAGAAAGCGTAGATGATTTTCGAAAGACCTGAATAAAGCATGGTGGAATTTTGTAAAATACCAAAATGGCCTATAATGCGGCAATTAAATTCTATGACTTTGCTCATCAACTGAGAATATGTAGAAAGAGAGATGGATAGGATGTGGTAGCTAGCACCTGTAATCCCAGCTATGTGGAAGGCGAAGGTATGGAGGATTGCTTGAAACCAGGAGTTCAAGACCAGCCTGGGTGAGATAGAGAGAATTTGTCCTGAAAAAAGGAAAAAAGAATAAAAGAGTTATAAGTTGGTTAAGACTTAAGCTTAGTTCAATGCAGTGCACATTTATTGAACAGTTATTTTGTGGGAGATTCTTTAGGTACTATAAGGTTGACAAAAATTATGTATACTTTCCCCTAAAGAGATTATAATCTAGGATTTATAAAGACTATTTGTTGTTCTGATTTTATTTGGTTTACGTGATCTGTCAATTTGTAATTTAAAATGGTTTTTATTCTCTCCTTGTGTATAAAAATATCCATATCAATCATTTAATGTACATTTTTCAACGTTCATCTAATTTGGCTTCTCAGTAGGGATAAAAATTGACCACTCCCTCTTTATTGAAATACTTTCTCCTCTTGCCTTCAATTATGCAATAAATAACTGATTTTCCTCTTGGTTCTGTATTTCTTCTGGCAGTTTATTCTTTTCTCTCTGTCCATTAAATGTTGTTATTTCTCGATGTTCCATGTTAGGTCTTCTCACTTTTCCTAAATGATCTCATCCAATCTTGTGGACTGAGTAACCACCTGCGGGAAAGAGTAAATCCATTTTCATATCCAATCTAGAGCTTTTCTACTGAGCTTCAGATCCACACAACTAACTGTTTACTTGGCTTCTGCACTTGGATGTCTCAGCAAAGGCACCTCTAATTAAAAATATCCCAAAGTGAAGTCATGAGAGCCCTCCTTCTCACCCCTTCTCTCTCTCAAAAGACAAAATGAAAGCAAAACCAAAACAGACACACATACACAAATACCCCTTCCAGAATAAAAAACTCAGTCCTCTTTTAATCTCTCCTACTTCAGTGAATGGTACCACCATTCTTTAGGTTATGTAATCCAGAAATATGGAATTTTATCCATGACACTTCCTTCTTCCTTATCTCTTGCTCATGTTCAACTTTTAATCAAGTCCTTTGACATTTATCTCCTAACTATCACTTGGTATCCTTCTCTCCACTTCTAGGACCATCATGCTAATCCAGTTTACTATCTTGTCCCACATATGGTAAGACTTTAGCCTTTCAACTGCGCTAACCTTTCACTCTGGCCCCTTCTTAGTCTCCAACCCTTCTCCATTCTCTAGCCCAAGAGCTCTTTCCAAAGTATAAATCGAATCCTATCATACCTCTACTTTTTTTAAACTTTATTTTTATTTTTTTATTTTTTTATTTCAGCATATTATGGGGGTACAAAAGTTTAGGTTATGTATATTGCCCTTTCCTCCCCACCCCTGAGTCAGAGCTTCAAGCATGTCCATCCCCCAGATGGTGCGCATTGCACTCATTATGTATGTATACACTCATCCCCTCCTCCCTACTCCCATCTGCCCGACACCTGATTAATGTTATTCCTATATGTACACTTAAGTGTTGATCAGTGAAAACAATTTGATGGTGAGTACATGTGGTGGTTATTTTTCCATTCTTGGGATACTTCACTTAGTAGAATAGGTTCCAGCTCTATCCAGGAAAATACAAGAGGTGCTATATCACCATTGTTTCTTATAGCTGAGTAGTACTCCATGGTATATATATATATATATATATATACCACATTTTATTAATCCATCATGTATTGATGGGCACTTGGGTTGTTTCCCCATCTTTGCAATTGTGAATTGTGCTGCTAGAAACATTTGAGTGCAGGTATCATACCTCTACTTAATGCCTGCCAATGGCTTCCTGTTCCTCTTAGAATAAAGATCAAAACCCTCGACAGAGCTTGCAAGCCCCTGCATGGTCTGGCCCTTGCTTTGCTCTCCATCTTCATCTGCTGCCAGTCTCCCCTGCAACCACTGCTGAATTTCTTCATGACAAACTAATTCATTCCTATCTCAAAGCCTTTGCAATCATTCTTCCCTCAGCATGGAATGCTCTCCTCTCAGAGCTTTGATGGCTAACTCCCTTCATCATCCAGGCCTGAAATTAAATAATACTTGCTTAGAGAGGCCCTTCCCCAACCCCTTTCATGACCTGCTACCATATTACTCTACTGCTGTGATTCTATTTTTTTTATTTTGTTTTCCAATTTTTTTATTCCATCAAAACTTATGGAGAATATAATCAAGATTACAGTTGATAAATAATTAAAATTATTTTGATATCGTATGTGATTTATTTTGTAAATTTTTAATTGATGTTTTTACCACAAAGAAATAAAAAATGCATAAAATGATGGATAAACTAAAAACCCTGATTTGATCATTATTGCTAGTGTGGCCCCAGGTGTGATCCCAGACTAGCATCATCAGCAACACTGGGGAAATTGTTAGAAATGCAAATACTCAGGCCCCAACCCAGACCTACTGAATCAAGAACTCTGGGTTAAAGCAATCTCTGCTTTCATCAGCTCTTCAGGTGATAATGATGCACACTCAATTTAAGAAACACTGCTCTACTCTATTTTCATCAATGTACTGATCAAGACTTTACCTTATATATTTTGGTGGGAAGAATACTTACTCTTTGCCTATCTCTAAAAGAAAGTGAACTCTCTGAGGGTAGAGACATACTCTGTTTAGTTTGCTGCTCTTTCCTGGGCCTAGAGCACTGCCTGGCACATTGTAAGCAGTTAATAAGTACTTGACTGCCTGCCAGATGGAGCAATTTTTATCCCATGGAGCCATATCCTTCTTCATTGGATTATCCAATATTGTAATTTTGAAATTCTTCATTCTATCTAATTAATGTTTATCCTCCTCCTAAACCATAATCCTCATTAATGCAGGACTTGTATCAGTCTGGTTTACCATTTTATCCCCAGGCAAGGGATAGCACGGGGCTTGACATATAGTAGATACTAAAATATTAGGTTCAATAATCATCTACAAGTTTTTATTTAGTCAACAAATATTTATTGAATGCCCATTGTATGCCAAATACTTTTCTTTTTAGGCAGAAGAATCTATACTGTTGAACAAAACAGTTACAAAATTCTTATCCCCATAGACTTTACATTTTAGTATGCAAATATGTATACACATATGCAAATATTCACATCAAAAGCATGTTTCATATGATTATAGCAATAAACATAGAAGCACCACTTTCAATGCTATTATATTCCATATGAAATATTCCATATGAACCACAACTGCTTCTTAAGACTTCTCCCTGAAGGGCTGCAGGAAACTAGTGAGGGCTGCAGAATAGAAGCTGTTCTCAGATATGGTCAGTCCTGCCACAAGCTGTAGCCACCCTACACAATTTATCTTCCTACAGTGGAGACAGGGCTTTATTTCAGATGGAGGAAATAGACCCCTCTGAGGAGATGTTGATCTTTTGAATCTTGAATCTCATACTTTAAACCATCATCAGAATATTATAAATAACACAATACTTATACTCACACTAATACATGCAAACATTCATTGAGAAATTATTATGTTCCAGGCTCTAGGATAGTTACTTTACATACATTGTCTGATTTAATCATCAAAATAATTCTATGAAGGAGAGGATCGTTATTATGACAATTTTATACCAGAGCAAACTGAGGTACTCAAAGGTTAGATAATTGCTCAAAGTCACACAATTTACAAGTCAGAAAGTGAGGGTTTAATTCAGGAATATGACTTCAGAGCTTGTACTCTTTCATTTACTGTCTTTGTAAACATTGTAGAGTTTCCTTTCTTAAGAATCCAAATATATGCAGAAGCTTTTTAATTTAATCAATTCCCATTTATTTATTTTTGTTGATTCTGTAATTGCCATCGGGATCTTAGTCATAAATTCTTTGCCTAAGTTGATATCTAGAAGAGTTTTTTCCTACATTTTCTTCTATAATTCTTATGGTTTCATGCCTTACATTTAAGTCTTTTATCCATTTTGAATTAACTTTTGTGTGTGTGAGAGATATGGATCCTGTTTCATTCTTCTGCATGTGGCTACCCAGTTTTCCCAGATCCATTTATTGCTTTGACAAAGATCAGTTGGCTGTATGTGGATGGTTTTATATCTGGGTTCTCTGTTCTGTTACATTGGTCTATGTCTCTATTTTTGTGCCAATACCATGCTGTTTTGGTAACTGTAGCCTTGTAGTGTAGTTTGAAGTCTGGTAATGTGATGCCTCCAAATTTGTTCTTTTTTTGCTTAAGATGGCTTTGGCTATTTGGGCTCTTTTATGGTTCCATAATCAACAAAACAAATAGACAACCTACAGAATGAGAGAAAATATTTGCAAAGTGTACATCTGATAAAGGGCTAATAACCAGAATTTACAAAGAACTCAAGCAATTCAGCAAGAAAAAAAATCAAGCAACCCTATTAAAAAGTGGGCAAAAGACATTAACAGAAGATTTTTCAAAAGAAGATAGACAAGTGGCCAATAAACATATGCAAAAATGCTCAATATCACTAATCATCAAGGAAATGCAAATTAAAACCACAGTGAGATATCATCTTATGCCTGTTAGAATGGCTTTTATTAAAAAGTCCAAAAACAATATATGCTGGCATAGACACAGAGAGAAAGAACGTGTATACACTGTTGGTGGGACTACAAATTAGTACAACCTCTATAGAAACCAGTATGGAAATTCCTTAAAGAACTAAAAGTAGACCTACCATATGATCCAGCAATGCCACTACTGGGTATCTACATAAAGGAAAAAAAGTCATTTTATCAAAAAGACACCTGTACTCCAATGTTTATTGCAGTATAATTCACAAAGATGTGGAATCAACCCAAGTGCCATCAATTCATGAGTGGATTAACAAAATGTGGTATATGTATACCATGGAGTACTACTACTGAGTCATTAAAAGGATGAATTAAAGCTTTTTGTAACAAAATTTGGATGGAACTGAAGACCATTATCCTAAGTAAAGTATCTCAAGAATGGAAAAACAAGCACCACATGTACTCACTATTAAATTGGAACTAACCAATGAGTACACATGTGCACAGAGGGAAATAAAACTTAGTGGAAATCAAGCAGAAGGGAGTGGGGAGGAGGGGATGGACAAAACCTGCCTAACAGGTACAATGAACACCATTTGGGTGATAGGCACACTTACAGCTGTGACTCAAGCATTACAAAAGCAATCCATGTAACCAAAAGCATTTGTATTCCCTTAATATTTTGAAATGAAAAAAGTATAAAACCAAAACCAAAAAAGAATGATAAACTTGAACTTTTTTAAATCACAGAGATAAAATCTATCATTTGTGTCCTAATAAAGTCATCAGTGTATTTTTATATTTGTTAAAAAAAAAAAAAAGAATCCAAGTATGTGAGTTTACTTCCTTTTACTTTAGGTCGAACTATTTAGATGTACCTGACTCATGTCACTGTTAACTGAGCTAAACATGTTAGATCCTCAGTGAGGACCTGTGGGCAGCCAGGCCAGCCTTAAGATGTCTTTGTTCCCTTTTAGCAGCTTCATAACTTCAAGTCAAAGAAGGGGCCTACAGAATGCACAGGGAACTCCATGCTGTGAGGCCACAGTTGGACTCAGAACCAGTTAGTCCTTGAGTAGTTCCAGGGCTTGAAATTAGCCTGTGCTAGGATACCACATACTTTAAGGCAGCTTATTTTAGCTCAGAACCACAATGTTGCAAGGATGTCCTAGTCCTTACAACTTTAGGTGGCTTAATATCTTCAACAAAGTTTAAAAATGGTTCTTTAAAGAGTCTTATAAAGCCTGGTAAAAGCTCAGGGATGAGAAGCCTGGATCATGTTCTTGTGCTGAAGTTGGCCACTCAGGTCAATCCCCAATTTGAAGACCCCTTAAGGAGCTATAAAGCAGGTTGCAGGTCATGGCAAGATCTGCAGACCTCTCCACGACACTTTTGGCCTTTTCCTTCCATCATCATTTGGGCATTTCACTACCTCTTTCCTTCATAGCACCCAGAGCTATGAGGTATTTTAGGGAAGCTGGAAATGCAGGTATGCTTAAAAATAGGGCTCCTCTACTGGCTCACATCTAAAATTCCTTCAGCTTGAAGGAAGAAGATGAAGTAGGAGGGAAGAGGTTCCAGGGATGAGGGGAACTCAGAATGAGGACATTAGAGAGGCTGGGAGCACAGGAGTGGAGCATATTAACAATTTAGCTCATTTGTGGTTTCATGCCATTCACAGTTTATCACTTGATAATGAACTGTATATTGATTTTTAAGCAAAGTTCTCTTTTACTAGCCACAGGAGGAAAGTCTCTGAAGAAAATAAATATTACTGTGCCCTTTGTGGGTGTCAGAGAAGCTTGTCTCAGTGAACTGTTAAGAGTAGAAGAAATAAAGGTGCTTTCATTTTTATCAGAGTGAATCATTAGTACTCTTGACAGTGACCTGCCTTGTATTGACCTCAGCACCTAGCAATGATCCACATGACTTGGTTTCCCTCTGTACTCCTTATTCTATCATTTCGCTGAATAATGGGGGTGTTATGAGAGTGAATAACCAGCACTATATGCAAGAACGTGATAAATAGCTCTCAGTTGTCAACTTTAAGATATGGTGATATGTTATCAAGTCCATGACACTTAATCACTTTTAATATATATCTGAGCACATAGTAATGGCTTATCCATGCCAATGGTATCACTCAGGAGAATGAGTTAAAAATAGCACATGGGCAATTATTCAGCCTTCACTGGACTGTGCATATTATCCTCAGATTGCCCTGACAGCATGCTGTCCTGGAACGATTCCAGAGACGTCGTTTCTTTGTACCCTCTGCCATCAGAGCACCGCTGGTTCTGGTAGCATGATGCTGCTACTGTGACACAAAACTCAAAGTTGGTGGGACTAGAGATAAGGTGACTGAAAACAAACTCACAAAATGTACTTGGTTCATAAAAAGGTGAATCTCTCTAGAACACGCCAGGGCTTTACTTTTACATTACTCAACTTCAAGGGAAAAGATATTAAAAACACTTACATTTATGTTATGGATGAATAATGGTGTCAAGCAATTCGAATATCTGTTTCCAATTTCATAAATTCAGAGAAGTTCTTAAGCCTAGAGTAGAATGAACTGATATTCACTCCAATTTTTCAGACCAGGGAGCTGGAGGCCGCAAATAGCTCCTGATTCTCTTTGGCTCAGTAAGCTGCTTGCATTTAATAAATGTTCCATATTAAAAGCATCCAAATGTGTGCTGATCTGAAACAAACCCAACATGCCTGCCTCTAATCTTTACCTTTTGCTTCCCACAGTGACTGAGTTTTTTCTTGGCTTTCTTTCTTGAGTAAAGCTGGCACTGACCAAAATGTCATCAGAATTGGTCAACACACAAAAACTTGTCCAGCCTTCATCATTTTCTTGATCTGTGAAATGGGACATATGTTTGAGTACAGCATTTTAACTATTAAAGGCCTGAAATGCCTAACCTCCCTCTAGTCTCTACTCTTAAAAATTCATGAGTGACTTTATGCCTCATCTTTTTATCCTGAAAGGAATATATTTGAAATCAATTAATTTTTAAGCACCTTTATTGAGGTACAACTTGCATACCAAAATATTTGCCCTTTTTAAGTGTACAATTTAAGTGAGTTAGCTGGACCAGTTCAGTGAAGGACTATTTCCCCCATAGCATGCAACTTCTGATGTTGCTCCTCATGTAGTTTTGGACATTCATACAATCTTCCTAACCACTATGTATGACCTTGGTTTTAGACTGGCTCTTTTTTACTTTCTCTTTCTCTGATCTCTCTGTTACATTTCTGTTGGTCTCCCTCTATGGTTTCACACTTAGCTGTTAGCCTCCACTAATTTTTTGATGATTGCTTTATTAGTTTTGACAATAACTTTGGGCATTGCTGGGCAGTTCAATCCAATAAAAGTCAGATTCCTTGTCAGGAGCAGAGTGTTGTCAATTTTTAAGACTTGCTCTGACTCATCCCTGGGCAGAACTACTATACCATGGAGCAGCAGCTAGGGCAGGGGGTGGTGGGAATAAGGAACTTATTCTTCAGTTCTTCCCTAGCATGGTGCCCCTTATGAAGCAGGAACTGTGAGGAACTGTGTCTGTGTGTGTGTACACAGGGGCAAGGAGGAGACTGGTGCTGCCACTCAGCTACTCCCACTGACTGTATCCCAGATCTGGAGAGGATGGGCTATACCAATGTTCACTGACTGCCAAATCTACCTGGATTAGGTCTTCCACCTTAGGAGTATGGGGGAGATGGGAAGAGCCACTTGGATGCCAAGCCAAGCCCACTGCACCAGTTCTTCTGCAACACAGAGCTGTTCAGGAAAAGAAGTCTGCACTCTTCCCCAGCTGCCCTTCCTGTGCCCGGCCTATGTAATGGGAATTGGGATGTCATCTTGCTGCTACTCCCTGCTCAGTAGAGGCCTTCCACAGCAGGGACCGTGGAAAATGGGATCTGCCAAAGTTCACTGGCTATCAAAACCATACAGAATAGCTCTTCCATTCTAGGGAGGTGGGAGAGATAAGAATGTCACTCAGTTGCTGTCTCCACTGAAACAATTCTCTCTCAAGGCAGATTTATGGTGTTGGGTATAGTCCCTAGTTGAAACGCCATGGCTACCAAGTTTCCGATAGTTTGAATGATTGTCTTTGTTAATTCTCACCTGCTTAATATTTATTTTTCAGGGCAGACATTTCCTCAAGCTCCTCACACTGCCAATACGAAAGTAAGGCTATTATATTCTTTTTGATGCTATTGTGAATGGAACTATTTTCTTAACTTCACATTCAGATTGTTCATCGCAGGGATATAGAAATACATATACTCTCTTTATAAAGTCTTAGGGCAAGACTTCTTTTCTGTAGTCTCACCACTAACTCTGTTAGTAGCATGATCCTGCAGAGTTCAAACTGAAGAAAGAAGGCCCCGTCTTGTTGATGGTATCTTTTTACTAGCGTGTCTTTGGAATGGTTCAGAGAGGGAAGAGGAGTTATTGTAATCCAACATATAGTGCTTTCTCTAGGACTTAAAGAATTTCTCTATTGGGCTGCATATTAGTAACAAGTTTATTTGTGGAAACAGGTATCTACTAAAACTAGTATGAAGGGAACAATAAGGTTTAATGGAATTTAAAGGCAGGAAAGGAACAGTCATTAAGAATCTTACTTTGTAAGATATGATCTCTTATCTTTTTGTCTGGGTCTCTTTCCCTCCCTCATCCTCTCCATCCTTTCTCCCTTCCCTCCTTTCTCTCTCCAGATGGTCTTACTTCCCAGTCTTGGCTGAGGAGTGATCAATTAGCTGAGACTCAGTTCCAAATAGTAAGAAGGCATAATCTGATTGGCCAATCCCAGGTCAGATGTCCAGTCCTGACCCAATTATCTGTGGCCACAGTGCAAACACATGTGGGCCTGCTCCTGCCCAGGAGCAGCTGTGAGGACCAGATGAAAATGATGCTAGTTTCAACCTGCATGTGCCTTAATATCTATTCTCTGAAGCAGTACGACAATTTAATAATGAGTCTTTGAATCTCTAGGGATGTTTCAAGCCATAGTCGGCATTTTTCATCCTTAATGTCGAAGGTAGCTTGATGAAAACTGACTGGAGCCCAAAGTCAGTAATGTGGAGCTATCAAGTGAACTTTTTTGGTCTTTATGGAAAGAGAGAAACCATTGAGAATATTGATTACTCAAATATAGATTGAAAATGCAAAGACAGTGTAGATTTCTGAGCATAACTGAGAGACTCTGAGATAAAACCATTCATTGTAGTATAGGGCTAATAACAGTTATAAAACTATCAAAATACCTTTGTACAGATTGGTAAATAGCCATTCGTCTAAGTCTCCCAATGCTCCACTTACCCCTTCACCACTCTAGCTCCTTCCATTGCACTGGCCTCTGTCACTCCGTCAGACTTCCTCACAAACTTGAAAACTAAGCTTTGATATCAGGGGGCCTCCCAGGACTCTGTGACTATCTGATTAATCAGCACCCTTGCTATACTAGTTTTTAAATATTTTGATTATGAACTCTAGGGTCTAGGGTCATTAAAATACAGTCTGTGGAATTATTAGCAATATGATCCTGAGTTCTTCCAGCTACTCCTATTGTGAAGGACAGTCCAACTTCACAGGAGGTGTTAACAGTTCTAAACATAGTGCTAAAGAAATTTATTTCACTCTTGTTGGGAAGTCCTGGTGAGGGTAGGGAATCAATTAACAAGGAGAAAGGGGTAATTATTAAGTGCATAAAAGTTTCCCAAATCAAATTAGCACTTAAAACCACAGCCGCATGAACTTCTCATCTTTAGGCATATCCCATGTTCTGTTTTAAAAATACTGCTATATCTCCATATTTAGGAGATTTAATTTGTAATTGCAGAGGATTCCCATTCTTATTGGAAAAGTGAAGCTTGTAAAAGTTGTAAATTGTCAGAATCAAAATGGAGTCACTTATGTTAAAAATGCTGACAAATAGAGCTTGGGAAGGCCATGAAGGGAGGTTTCCTATGCATGAATCCTGATCAAGAACAATCACAAAAGACTGCAAAACCACAGCCTTGCACAAAGGCCATCACAGCCTTACACACAAAAAATACTTCTTTGAGGGCATCTGCCCAGTAATTGCCTGCCCAACCTCAGACTGGCACCCTTGCTATTTATCCTTATGACCAAGGATAATTATGATGGGGCTCAGAAAACAGTACCTCAAAATGAAGGCCTCAGAAGCTAAAGTCTTTCTCTGACCTTCTTCTGTCCTCCTGCCTCTCAGTCCCATTCTTCCCTGAGGCTAGCCATAGAAGGTGGAATCCCATTCCCCAAGGTAGATCATAAAACCTAGAACCCCTTTTCCCAAAAGCCAGTCATAAAAAATAAAATTAATCTGTATAAAATAAACTGGCCAGTGTTAGCTGAAGAAAATGACAAGGTTCATAAATTTGGAAAGGAGAGCTTTATTTCTCCTAAAGGGTTACAGTCTGTGGGTGGCCATTCCCACAGGCTGGGAAGCAGAGTCCTGGTCAGAAGCCAGAAACACAGGCTTTGAGGGATGGATAATGGGAACAGGAATTTATGCTGAGTGAGGGTGGCCAAATATACGTAATTAACAAGCTGTAGGAGGAGCCATGGATATGTATGAAAGGGGAATGTGCATCTGTGCCATTGAGCTTTATGCCCCTTCATAGGATCCATGTTTATAAAATGGCAGCCCTCTGAGGTCAAAAGGTGAAGCCAGTACATGAAAACCTTCTTTGCACGTGCTCCATAGACATTAAAATCACTCCATGGTTGATGGTCTCTTATCAGGAAAGAATGTGGTTAGTTGCAGTGCTGAAACTGCAAATAGGGAGGAGTCGATCATGAGGTTGGTTTCTGTTTAGCCTTTAAAGAAAAAAGCCTGATAGCTGTCAGCAAGGGAGGGGATGTAGTGAGGCATGTCTGACCTCCCATCCTGTCATGGGTGGGAACTCAATTTTTAGGTTTCTCTGCAGTCCCCTTGGCCAAAAGGGGGTTCATTCAGTCAGCAGAGGCCTTGGGATTTTATATTAGTTCACAGTATAAGAAATTATCTGACCTACCTTTTTTGACTGTAGGTCATAAGACCCTTGTTCCAGTGAGGGTCCGGGCCCAAACTCAGATGTAAGGAGTACAAGCTCAGAGAGGCCAAGCAGAATCTAGGCAGACAGGCCTTCCCGGGGTTTTCCATTCAGTCTATTAGCATTAGATCATGCCCTTTTTGTCCAGTCATCTTTCTACACAGCTGTCCATACTTTGTTGAACCTAAATGGACAATTTCCCCTGTTTCCTTAGGTCTTCATTCTAAAGGCTCCTGAGTATACACATTAAATAAATTTGTTTGTCTTTTCTCTTATTAATCAATCTGCCTCATGTCTGTGATTTTTGAGCAAATAGGGGGCCAGGGGCCATGCTCCCTACAGTTATCTCAAAATAATTATGTCATCCTCTTCATTTTTCCTTTAAAAACCTTTATGTTCCTTTAACTCTCTAAATATGCACATAGTTTACTATGGTATGTGTATTTCCATTGCAAGGCCCTATACCTAAAGAAACATCGTGGTTTTTTTTTTTTTTTTTTTTGGAGATTCTACCTCTCTGTTTGTTATTTAGGTTGACAAGCCCTAATAGTAAA
The DNA here is from genome assembly GCF_020740605.2 of Lemur catta. Lineage (NCBI taxonomy): Eukaryota > Metazoa > Chordata > Mammalia > Primates > Lemuridae > Lemur > Lemur catta. The sequence goes on from NC_059131.1 coordinate 43,218,148, forward strand.
TTTGATCCTGGCAATCAACATTTATACTGCTTTCCCCTTTATTCCGTAGGGGAGAAAACATTTAAAAAGTATTTATAGGTACTCCTCTTGGATATTTCATTTTTTCTCTGGATCTGGGAAATTCTTTCATGTGTTACTTTAAAACTTTAACATGAGGCCTTCTCTAATTGTTTAGATTGCTCCTTTCTCATTTTTCTTTAAGCAATAATTTTATCTTGATCCATATCATTAGAGGTCCTTGAGAATTTTCCATCCTTCCTTAAACTTCTGGTCTTTGCTGGATGTTCCTAAAGCCTACGTTATATAACAACTGCCCTGCCTGTCCCCAGGCTGCTTTCTTCTAGCTGGAAAATGCTTCCTGAATAATTAGTGCTATAAATTTTTCTTCTTAGTACTATAAATTTAATTAATTTTGTTGCCGGCATCCTCTCTTTCAGGCTTATAATAGTTAATGACTTTCTGTTGGATTATAATAAATCCATGACAAGGTTCTCTAGTTGCTTTCTTGAGCTTTGGAAACTAAAAGCTCTTCTCTGTGAAGTTCAAATGCTTTCTGAGGACTGTTGGGCTGTGTCAGTGACACCAAACACGATTACCCAATTAAAGTCTCTGAAAATCAGGTCTGGCGATCCTGTTGTCTTTTCTAGATATTTAAGTCATCTTGTGGTAAACGCTTCATTTTCATCTTTTTTTTTGGTAACATGGCCTTCTAATAGTGTTACACAGTCACACATGTGTCTTTTTTCCTTTTTAGTCCCTGAATTACAGTCAATTCCCATATATCCTTGTAATAAAAATATCTGCAATGAATGTAGGTGCAAGGAGACCTTTTCTTACGAGCCTTCACTCACTTGACTCTTGCTGTGGCTGCAAACCTTGTCCCAGTGTTTGGAGAAACCCTTATTATCCCTCCCTACAGCATCCTTACTTCTGGACCAGTCCCATTGTCACTTCCTTCTAATGCCAGTTTTTCCTGGAGGATGCCAGTGGTGAGAGAGGAAAGGGGAAAAATGAGGTCTGTATGACAAGGCGACACTTGCCCCACTGAATGTGACTTTTCCTAGTGTCTGTTGTTCCTCTTCCTAATACTCATGTGTCATTTGATGGCTGACTGTCACCCATTATACTGCTCTCCCTCCCAAACACCATCCTCATTCTTAATCTCATCATGTAAGTTCCCCTGCAGTTTCTTAACACCCTGAGAGAGCTGTCTGTATTAGGTGGGAACTTTTCTATTGCAAATTAAATGACCCACAAAAAAGTGATAAATAAAATTAGGTATTTAATTTTCTATCACAGAACCAACTGAAAGTCTTCAGGCCAGTTTGATCCAGGTGTTCATATTCTGTCATTCAAAATTTGCCTCTCTCCAACTCTGAATTCTGATTACAGTAGTCTTAAATTTGACTGTGGAACTTGGGTAAGCAGGATGCTTTCTCCTCTTTAACACGTAAGGCAAAACAACCCACTTTCTCCTTAGTCATTTTACAACCAGCTCACCTACCCTCTCCGTATTTATGGCTTCAAAGAGGAATGTGTTCCTGGCATGAGTGAGTTGGACTTTCAAATGGATTTTCCCACAAAAATCTTTTGCTTATTTACACTTACTTAAATTGTGCCTTGTTTCAAAAATGATTTAAGGTGGAAAAGAAGTATTGTTTCACATGGTGGTGAGCTTCAAAGCGCTTCTGAAATTGTGTATCAGGTACTTTGTAAGAATATATTTCTGTAGATGAGCTGACCCAAAATCCAATCACCATTTTAAATATTTTCTCCCAAATGAAGTGCATCCCAAGGGAACAATGCTTTGCAAATGGAATTTTTTAGCATAATCTGGTCAGACTTACAGAGGACTGTCTTTAATTCCTTTTCATGTGAATGACTAACTGAATTTCATTGGGCATTTTACGTTAGATTTTCTCATCACGTTTGCACAAATGCTTTATTGAATACGCACTTGTTTCCTTGTCTTTTAAGCCAAATCCTTAGTCCAGATGAATCATAGTGTTCAGTGTTCTAGCTATCTTGCTACCGTATTGCTGAAATCTTGTATATGTACGGCAGCATTGACACATCTCTGCTGCTGTCTTCATGCTTATTCTACTCAAATATAAAATGCATGAAATATGTATTGCCTCAATACCCCCAGACCTCATCAACCTGTGGAAATAATGAGTTCACATTAGAAATTATACTCAAGTCTTGCTGACACATTGTCCCACCTGCTTAAGTAGGAACCCAGCTTCCTACAAAACCCCCCTCACCTCTGCCATTTTTCTACCCCTAAAAGTATTCTTGGGAATTCCTAGGGAATGTTTTAGTGTGAGTTCATAAAGTTCATGCCCCTCAGGGGATTTTATTCTTCCAGCAGACTTCTGTTTTTAAGAGAGCAAGCTTTGGAGCTAACTACCTGGGTTTGAATCCTCCTGTCACCATTTAGATATCTGACCTTGGACAAGTTGCTTAACTTCTCTACACATCAACTTGTTATCTGGAAAGGAGTGATCATTTTAGGGTTAAGTGAGATCATGCATTTGGAGTAGTTGGAAAGTACCTGACATATGCTAAGAGCTCCATGAAGATTAATCACTATTGTTATCTACAGCATCTTCTCCTGCTTCTTCCTTCCTTAAGGCTCCTGCCCTGAGTGCTAGAGCATGGTTCTCACAACCTGCAAATCCAGGGGGCATCAGAAGAGTCCTCAATGCCCCAGGGCCATTGTGTATTCATCACGGAAGTGGGGAGAAAGCCCTTGCTCACACTTGGCTCAAGTGCTTTCCTTGGGGTTGGTTGGGGTCAAGGTGGCTAAGGTCTCTTGCATTTTTCATCTCTCTTTCAGGCTCTAGTGCATCAAAAGCAACCTTTTTGCAGGCACTCTTAACCTCATGAAAATTAATCAGTAGGACCAGAAGCCTGGATAGGGCTGAGGGTGGGAGAAGAATCTGGTTCAGCCACATTAACTCCACCTCAGTGACTCCCCTTTACTGTCAGCCATGACCTCTGTATGCAGAAGGAATTCTTTTCTCCACTGCACTTTCTAGCTTAATTTATCTTAATTTTAGTTGTCTATGTATTAAGTGACTTAATGAGCTGAATCCATGTAATTCAAGTCAAAACCTCTTATTTTCCTTTTCACTTATATGGACATTTCAGTGTATTTTATTCCTTCAGTCCTACAATTTATTCTATTAATACTTTTGTTTGCCTCGAGAAAATGTTATTTAAAAACAATTTAGCTGAGCAAAATAATTCAATTATTTTCAGAACAAAACAAAAGGGACAATGAATTTAGTAAATATTTTTTTAAAAAATTAAAAATTCTAAATGTGGAATGACTATTTTGGACTGAATTAATATTTTATTTGTTTTAAACCAGCTCCAGGATATACAATGCCTTATGTTAAGATCATAAGAACAAACTAGACCCACATGAAATCTTTTTAGTGGGTAACAAGCCACTATTGAAAATACAGGCATGACTCATTTTATCGTGCATCACTTTATTGTGCTTCTCAGATGTTGCATTTTTTTTTTTTACAAATTGAAGGGTTGGGGAAACTTTGTGTTGAGCACATCTATTGGTGCCATTTTTCTAACAGTATGTGCTCACTTTGTGTCTCTGTGTCACATTTTGGTAAGTCACACAATATTTCAAACTTTTTCATTATTTTAGTATCTGTTATGGTGATCTGTGACCAGTGATCTTTTATGGTACTATTGGAATTGTTTTGGAGCACAGCCAACCTGCCATATAAGACAATGAACATAATCGATAAATATTGTGTGTGTTATGACTGCTCCACCAACCAGCTGTTCCCCCATTTCTCTCCCTCATCTTGGGCCCCCCTATTCCTCAAGACACAACAATATATTCAACTTAGGCCAATTAATGACCTTCAATGGCCTCTAAGTGTTCAAATGAAAGGAAGAGTTACATGCCCCTCATTTTAAACCAAAAGGTAGAAATGATTAAGCTCAGTGAATAAGGCATGTCAAAAGCTGGAGTAGACCAAGAGCTAGGCCTCTTGATACAGTTAGTCAAATTGTGAATTCAAAGGAAGCGTTATTGAAGAAAATTGAAAGTGGTACTGCAATGAACACAAAAATAATAAGGAAGCAAATCAGCCTTATTGCTAATATGGAGAAAGTTTTAGTCATCTGGATAAGACATTTCCTTAGACAAAGTCTAACCTAGATCAAGACCCTAACTCTTTTTAATTCTGTGAAGGCTGAGAAAGGTGAGGAAGCAGCAGAAGAAAAGTTTGAAGCCAGCAGGAGTAGGTTTATGAGGTTTAGGGAAAGAAGTCTTCTCCATAACATAAAAAGGTGCAAGGTGAAGCAGCAAGTGCTGATGTAGAAGCTGCAGCAAGTTTTCCAGAAGATCTAGGTAAGATCATTAATGAAGGTGGCTACATTAAACATCAGAGTTTCAATGTAGACAGCCTTGTATTGGAAGAAGATGCCATCTAAGACTTTTATAGCTAGAGAAGAGAAGTCAATGCCTGGTTCAAAGTGTCATAGGACAGGCCGATCCTCCTATTAGGGCTAATGCAGTTGGTCACTTTAAGCTGAAACCAATGCTCATTTACCCTTCTGAAAATCCCAGGCACTTAAGAATTATGCTAAATCTACTCTACTTGTGTTCTATAAATGGAACAACAGAGCCTAGATGACAGCACATCTGTTTACAGCATGGTTTACTGAATATTTTAAACCTGCTGTTTAGACCTACTTCTCAGAATAAAAAGACTCCTTTCAAAATGTTATTGCTTATTAACAATACACCTAGTCACCTAAGAGCTCTGATAGAGATGTACAAGGAGATTAAAGTTGTTTTCGTTCCTGCTCACACAATATTCATTTTGCAGCCCATGGATCAAGGAATAATTTTGAATTTCAAGTCTTATTATTTAAGAAATACATTTTATAAGGCTATAGCTGCCATATGTAGTGATTTCTTTGATGGATCTGGGTAAGGTAAATTCAAAACCTCTGGAAAGGATTCACCATTCTGAATGCTATTAAGAACATTCATGATTCATGGGAGGAGGTCAAAATATAAACACTTACAGGAGTTTGGGAAAAGTTGATTCCACACCCTCATGGATGACTTTGAGGGTTTAAAGACTTCAGTGGAGGAAGGAACTGCAGATGTTGTTGAAACAGCAAGAGAAGAAGAGTTAGAAGTAAAGCCAGAGGAGGTCACTAGATTGCTACAATCTCATGATAAAAGTTTAATGGATTAGGAGTTGCTTTCAATGGATGAGCAAAGAAAGTGGTTTCTTGAGATGGAATCTACTCCTGCTGAAGATGCTGTGAACATTGTTGAAATGGTAACAAAAATTTCAGGATATTTTATAAACTTCGTTGGTACGGCAGTGATAGGGTTTGAGAGGAGTGACTCTAATTTTTAATGTTGTTCTAGTGTGGATAAAATGCTATCAAGCAGCATTTCTTGGTACAGAAAAATCTTTCATGAAAGGAAGAGTCCATAAATGCAGCAAACTTCATTGTTGTCTTTTTCTTTCTTTTTTATTGAGACAAGTTCTCACTCTGTCACCCAGGCTAGAGTGCAGTGGTGTCATCACAGTGCATTGGACCCTCAAACAACTAGGCTCAGGTGATCTTCCTGTCTCAGCCTCCCTAGTAGCTGGGACTACAGATGCGTACCACCATGCCTGGCTAATTTTTCTACTTTTTGTAGAGATAGGTTCTCACTTTTTCTCAGGATGGTCTCGAACTCCTGGCCTAAAGCAATCCTCCCACCTCAGCCTCCCAAGGTCCTAGGATTATAGGTGTGAACCACTGCATTCAGCCCATCTGTTGTCTCATTTTTTTTTTTTATTTCAGCTCTTCATGGGGGTACAAAAGCTTAGGTTATATACATTGTCCATGTCCCGCCCATCCCCCTGAGTCAGAGCCTCAAGCGTGTCCATTCTCCAGACAGTGCGCCTGGCACTCACCATGTAGTCATACCTCCATCCCCTCCCCCCACCACCTTCCCGCGTCAGCACCTTCAAGCATGACCATTCCCCAGACGGTGCGCAACACACTCATCATGTAGGCATACACCCATCCCCTCTCCCCACCGCCCCACCCCCATCTCAGTCTGATATCCAATTGGTATCCTTCCCCGATGTGCATTTAGGTGATGATCAGGGAAACCAATTTTCTGGTGAGTACGTGTGATGCTTGTTTTTCCATTCTTTGGATACTTCACTTAATATAATGGGTTCCAACTCTCTCCAGGAGAACCAAAGCCACAACCACCCCGACCTTTAGCAAGCGCTGCCCTGCTTAGTCAGCAGCCATCAACATCGAGTCAAGACCCTCCACCAGCAAAAAGATTAAGACTTACTGAAGGCTCAGATGATTCTTCTTATTTTTTAGCGATAAAATATTTTTAATTAAGGTATTCCTATTTTTTTTTTAGACAAAATGCTATTGTACACTTAATAGACTACAGAATAGTGTAAACATAACTTTTATTTGCACTGGGAAACCAAAAAATTTGTGTGACTCACTTTATGGTGATATTTGCTTTATTGCAGTAGTCTAGAATCCAACTTGCAGTATCTCTGAAGTATGCCTGTATTTAGAATGTGCTTCAATTTTTAATACCTTATCAGTTCAGACAGATAGGAGAGTGTTATGATTAGGTGGGAGGGCTTACCAGTTTGTCCGGTTTGAATACTGGTCCTACAATGTAGTAGCTGTGTATCTTGGGCAAGTTACTTAACCTCTCTGTGCGTCTGATTCCTCATCTGTAAAATGAGGATAATAATGGCCTAGATGTAATGGAATATGTTGTTGGAATTAAAATAGTTAATATATGTTATGTGGGCACAATGCCTGGTACATAACAAATACTCAATCACTGTTGGCTAATATTATTAACTATGTTAAACTACTGGGCAAAAAGAACATTATTTTGATTCATTTATTAAACCAATATTTATTGAGCATTCAACTATATGCCAGGAACTATGCTAGATTCTGGACTAAAAGGATATTAAGACAGAATGACTGCCCTCAAGGAACCAACAATCCTGTGTCCTAGAATTTTCAGATGATTTCTTCAAACGTTTCACTTTAAAGAGCAGCTACATTATAACATAGCTTATCAAAGAGGTGGTTATTTTGAAAAGAAGATAGATCTTGAATTAATGACAAATTTTAAAAAATTATATTCAGTAATATTTTGTTTTTGGTCCCAAATATCTAGATTTTAGGCAAATATGGCTGTGTAATAAATAGCTTTAAGTGAATCAAAGTGGCTAGGAAGAGTTAATGCAGACTGCAGAGGAAGCTCTATGCTTTTATCCTCCTGGAATTCATTAAAATAATTTTAACATTAGCCTTGTGAAGATAAACTAAAATAATTTCCATTTTAAATGCAACATTGTATAATTAGCATTTCCCTATTTATTAAGCATTTCTGTCCTTCAAAAAATAATAAGGGTTACTTAAACGTGAGTAAGACAGCTAAGTTTAAATAACTAGGAACAACATCTTTATCTTTTTTGCAGAAAATACATATTATTTTCTTTAAATTCATCATCATCAAGACTTCTTAAAATGACACAAATTGGGAAATAACTTAGCTTCCCAATTATTATTGAGAATTTATGAACAAAACTGCTGCTCAATCTCTTGGGGTAAGTGGAAGTGAGTTGACAGCAACGGGTGCATAAGTAATTTTGAGGAGAAAGTGACCTTGTGCCAGTCTCTCAACCTTTCTTTCTTAACAGATGAATGTCATTTGCTGCGTCAGTGGTTTGAAGTCAATAACCATTGATACTCTCCTTGGGGACCTCTTGGGCTTACAGAGGCAATATTTTAGAATGAGGACACAGCCTGGTGATGAGTAAGTAAGTATCTCTAATGACCATAGGAAGAAATGTTACTCTGAAGCTCTGAAATTCAAAGGAATTATTGCCGCTCTGTTCTTTTTAGTAGTTATTGAACGATAATGGTGCATAATTTCCAACTATACTTCAGGAAAAAAGAAGGTTATATCCAATAGGAATTTTAAAATGTTTGTGTTCTGTGATACATCACTCTTGCTCCCTTTGAAGAGTAATTTTAAAATGCTGACCCTGGTAAGAAACTTGGTAGGGCAACACCTTTTTAAGTGAACTTGTTAATTTTTGTCTAGGTCAGGAAGGTATGCAGATGTTTAGTTTTCAGCATAGACCTATTCCCACATTCTGTCTTGCTTTTGGAGTCTTTACGCTAGTATTTGGTTGCTTGCTTTGGTCTGGGAAAATTATGAACATTGGCCTCATGATCAGTTAAAATCTGGTGCCATGCAATGTTCCCAAGTTTTAGCCTTTTAATAGTCATATCCTTATTCTCTTGTCTTCACATCTTTCTAGATGGTATACAGTGTGCAAGAAAAGTCAAGACAGATTTGGATAGTGCTTCAAACTTTGGTAGTGAGGTCTTAGAGTGTCACCAGAACTTGATGTCAAAGACAGATGGACTGGACAATTTGCAAGTCTGACTCCACAAAGCAGTTTTGCTTTCCTTGTGAAGGACTGAGTCTTGGATCTGGTAGGAGCTATTAGAGATGGTGGTGATCTTTACTTGGATGATTGGGATCTGGAATTACGGACTATTGAATATGAGCTGGTCTGCTTTAGGCCCATTTTTATTTATATATTTTGCCAAGGAAAAGAATAATTCCTGTAATTCATATAAAGTGTATGGGTAATAGTTCCCCTTGCCTCAAAGAGTGACTTTTTAAAATACAGGGTCAAGTCGGTGTTTAGATAGTTTTACTCTTATTCTTCCTCTATCCCTCCAAAAGCCTCTTAAATTGAAACAAGTGGGATGAACATAAATCTAACGAGATGAGACAGCTACAATATGCTTCCATAGCGCCCTGTCGAAGCATTTGTCACACCATATTGTAACTTATCTTTTTATTTGTCTGTCTTTGCCTCCAGACTTTGACCTTCTAAAAGCAGGGATTGTGTTTTACTGGTATTTCATGAGTGCCTGGCAAAAGTTCTGTCGTATGGTAGATATTTAGTGTTCAACAAGTGGATGAACAAGTGAAAAATAAATGAATGGATGAGTCAACTTGGAGTAGATCACTTTAAGAACTTTTTTGTTTATGTGTACTGCAGAGATTGAATATCTCAACCCTATTAGCAAGCATGATGTTTCTCAACTAACCAACAATAAATGAACAATAAATAAATGTAAAATATCCATATAGATGCTGAGAGAAGCAGTTGCTTGAACTCAGAAGACACATATTACTGAATATCATGAATGTTTTGGTATGTAGCTGTTGTGTTTCTGAGATAGTTAAGTCCTATCCAAAGAGACCACATTTCCCCCATTATCAAAGTTGGTGTCTGGGTTTGGTTAGTATGAACCAACTCCACAAAATCTGACCATATTCTGAGAAGCTCACAGAACTGAGGGCCCCGATTAAGAAACTTCTTTTTAAAGACCTTTCTGAGTAGGTGATTAGCATTATTCACAGCTCTTTTTATTTTATATGTACTTTGTATTCTTCTCTTTAAATCAAATTAATCCAGTGATTTTCTCTTTAACAGATAGAGAAATTTACCTTGAGTTCACATAAACAGTGACATTAATAATAGTTGGAAGCAAACTCTTGTTAAGTATGTGTGGATACCTTTATTTAATTCTCTATAAAATTTAATCATCTCATTGACTTTCTGTTGTCTGAAGTGAAATGACCAGGTAATGGAACTTGATCTGATTGATTTGATTGCTTCAGTGATTAACTTACGCATGTATTTATGAGGCTTTGTAAGAGATTTGCTTAAGGTCAAAATCTGACTAGTCAGGTAAACTGTTTTTTGTTTTTTTTTTAAGTTGTATTTGTCCCTTCTTGAGTTTTCTATAATGAACACACAAAGATAAAACTCTCTGTTTAAGAAATGGGAACTTCTTTAGGTCATCTCTGTCCCTTGGGCTGACAGGAAGGAATCCAGCATATATTGAGCAACATCTCTTTACCAAATGCTGTTGAGATGAGCAAATATAGGCCACATTGTGCACTAATAGATTAATATGCTTCTGGTGAGTGAGCATCATGTCATTCTGTCACAAAAGTTTTCTCTCTGTTTCTCATATATTCCTAGCTTATTCATTATTCAAGTATATACATATATAGCATGTATATATTTTATATGTCTACATACACATACACACACACAAAATATGTTATCTATTATGTGTAATCCAGGTTTCAAAGGTTCTAAATCTTTAAAAATTAATCTATATATACACCATCCCCTCCCCCCCCCACATCTGCCCAACACCCCATCAATGTTATTCCTAAATGTGCTCTTAGGTGATGATCAGTGAAACCAATTTGATGGTGAGTGCATGTGGTGCTTATTTTTCCATTCTTGGGATATTTCACTTAGTAGAATGGGTTCCAACTCTTTCGAGTGCAATGTACACCGTCTAGGGGATGGACACGCTTGAAGCTCTGATTCAGGGGTGGGGTGGGGTGGAGGGTGGAAAGGGCAATATGTAACCTAAACATTTGTACCCCCGCAATATGCTGAAATAAGAATAAAAAAATTAATCTATATAATTAATGCAATCCTCAAAAAACACCAATGTTTTGAGACATCTGACAAAATGATACTAAGTTTAAGTAAGAAGCATAAACATGTGAGTCTATTCTTTTGGTCCAATGGAACTTGCATTATAGTTGGAAGAGATACAAACATAAGTAAAATGTTCATAGCTTTTTCAATGGTGAAAAGTACTCTAAAGAAAAGTTAAGCACAGAAAGTGGACTGGGAGGGCTATCTGTGGGGCTTCAGTTTTTAATAAGGTCCACAGGGAATACAATGAGGTATTATTTTTACTTTATAGAAAAGAAATTTTACATTTCCAAGATATGTGAGTGGCTATCCAAAATTCACTGATAGGTCAAAAAGAATTTGGTTTGAGTATTTGAGATAAAAACTCCAATACAACCATCTTGAAATAGAAAATCAAACTAATGAAATATAACAAATTTCTTTGATACAAATTCATGGGATTTCTATGTTTAACAACTCATGGGTCAAAAAGAAAATAAAAATTTTACTGCATGTTTATAAAATAATGTAAATGAAAATAGTAAACTTTAGAACCTATGGGCTATGTCCACAGTTATGCACAGTATAATTTATGTAGTTTTAAACTCTTATATAAGAAAGATTAACAATAAATAAATTAATTTTCCAATGTAGTTTTTGATAAAGATCAGCCAAAAGGAACTAAGGAGAGTATAGTGAAGGATTTAAGGAAATGAAAGTAGAAATTTATGCATAACCAAACAGAACCTACAAATACATTGAAGTCTCTTTAACAACAACAACAAATATATATAAAATGTACAAAGTCAGAAATGACAGTGAGGAAATAACCAAACAACCACATATAGAGGAGAAAAATTAGTTATAAATTAATATCTTATAACATTCTCTCTAAATCTATTTGAAAACCTAGAAGAAATAAGTTTTTCTAGTAAAAAGATACATAGATTACTAGCCTTTACTAAAAAAGATGTAGAATCCTAAACAGTTCAAAAACTAAGGAGAAAATTGAGAAAAGTATTTGTTACCTTCCCACAAACATCACACTCAGAAGATTTTACAGATGAAGTCTTTCAAATATTGTAGAAAGAATGATTATAATTCTGTTAAAGAAATTCTATCATATAAAAAGGAAATTTTAAAACTGATACCAAAATCTGATGAAAATGATAGAAAGAAAAAACCAAAACTGACTATAGAGCATGTTGTTAACTTATGAAAGCAAAACAAATTATTGGCAAATGGAGTACAGCTACATGAAGGATGTTTTAATAACTGGAAAACTATTGATATAATTTACCATATTAAGAGGGTAGAGGAAAAAATATATGGTCAACTAAATAGATGATAAAAATGCATTGCTTCAAAGCATGTTTATTTTTTAATACTAAACTTAAAAACACTCAAAATGCAAATGGAAACTTCCTTAGCATCAGATAAATAAGTCTTAGTTAAAAAGGAAGCATTAGGCTTAATAATGAAGCACTATGATATTCCTGTTATATTATCACCTAATAAAATAGAAATGTAAATATGGCCTTTTGCATCAGTATCATTTATTATTTTTCTGGAAGTACAGCAAGTAAAATTAGACAAAAAATGAAAATAGATTTATAAATATTAGAAAGTGTGAGCCAAATTGTTTTTTGAATGACAGTAATGTAAACCTAACAGAATCAAATAAACCTATCATAAAAATAATTTATTAAAATAATTAAAAATTAATAACTAAAAAATTTCCCATATAGAAAAACTGCCAATTTGAGAAGATATAATAAATACTTAATATGTAATATCTGGGAATATAATTAATGATCATGCATAGAACATATCTGAAAAAAACTTAAAATCTTTTCTAAGAACAGTAAAGATGTATTAAAAAGAACAACATACTTTAGATAGAAAGAATATATGCTATATGCTATAAAAATGTATATTTTCCTCAAATCTACACATTTGATATACTCCCTTCAAAATATCAGCAAGATTGCTTGAGAAAATTTGCAACATGATACTAAATTTCATTTGGGAAAAGAGATAAGATTAAAATGAATGAGCAAAAATAAGAATAATGAGAGGAAACAGGGCCTGCCAGGCATATAAATCATAAATCTAGAGAACCTGAAGGAGTTTGACCTATGTAAGAATAGACTGAAGAGAACTATAATATGGAAATGAAAGTCAAAATGTATGAAGATTTAATATATGATAAAGGCAGAGTTCAAATAAATGCAGGAGAGCATGGATTATTTAATAAATGGTGTTCAAAAAATTGGCTTAACATTTGGAGAAATAAAGTGATATCTCTACCTCACTTCCTACACTTAAAATTTAATTTAAATTTCAGATGGTTCAAACATTGGAACCTAAAATTAAAATAAAGTCATCAAAGCAATAGGGTAAATCATCAGGATATTGGGTACAGAAGATCTTCAAAGCATTATACAAAATTTGGAAGTTGTAAAGGGAGACTGATAAGGTTAAGGGCATAAAAATAAAATTCTTCAGTCAAAACAGAAAATAAAAGTCAAAATATGAATGACAAGCTGGGAAAAAGTTAATAGAAAAGCATATGAGAAAGGGCTAATTGTCTTTCTAGTAAAGGACTCATAAATTAATAAGAAAATTTAGCACAACTCTGTAGAAATATGTAACAACCAGGAAAAAAATCTGGAAACAATCTAAGTTTCTATCAATTATGGTTTATACAAATAATAGAATATATTATAAAAATTTTATTTTAAAATGGGTTAGATAGTTTATAATAGATGTGGAGAAAATCCCAAACTAAATTAGTTTGTGGATAAAAGAGGTGACTTAAAAGTATACACAGATTTATTTTACCTGTGAAAACGTGGGCTACACATAAAAAAACTTGTGGAAAGATGTGCAAAACCACTTTATAGTACTCATCTCTCTGGGGAGTGAGCATGAAATGATGGTTGAGAGGTTCTTAGATTACATATTTTTGGAATCTTTTAATGATTAAAGTGTATAAGTGTTATGTATTATTTCATAAAATGGATTTAAATAAAAATTAATTTAAATTAAAAGAATAAATAATTTGATTATATAATGTTATAATTAAAATGAATCTAGTTTTTAAAGTGAATTAACACAGGGGACCTAGTTACCTAAATCAGGGGTGGGGAATCCAGCTTTTTGCAAAGACAAATCATCCCTCTTTCAACCTTTAGTTATGTAACTTAAAAAAATAGGCTAGATCTTGCTGCAAGTCCAGCTGTATTGATTGATGTGCTCCTTTACCTTATAAATTAACTACTTTTTCAAGTAAATAATATTTGTTAAGATGCTTTAGAAATGGAGTGTTAAGTATTAAGATGAACTTGTTTTGCTTGATTTTTTCAGTGATTCAGAATATGTACCTTTCAACCAGTTTGAGACAGTTGCCTTTCATAATAAAAAGACTTTCTTAATTCCCCAAAGCAAGGTGTGAGGAGAAACAATTATGTTTTGGGAATGAGTTTTTCAAGCATAACTTCAGTTCAATTTATCAAATGTTTCTTTAGTACCAACTCTGTTAAGCTGTTGTAGTGAATAAACCTGCCACTAGGTCGGTTTCTGGCACCAAGGAGTCTACACTATTCTTGTAATCCTGCCCCTTGCCAGGATTGTGATATGTCTCCTGAACATGGTCCCTGGGAATTCCTAAGAGGAAATCTCCATCATTGCTGTTGTGCAGTAATGTTCATTTAATGAATAGCTTAATGGATCTATTCTACAATAGTCTGTTATTTCAAAAGTTATTAAATTAAATAGAATTTGAAAGAAAAAGGGGACTATAAAGACTACAATGTATATATTTAAATGCATTATGTTGATTTCCTATAGAACTGATTTTGTGTTACTTTATAAGAGCATTATTTGAATTTAACATTTTGTCTTGAAGATATTGTTTTGAGACATGGAATTCATTGTGTAACTTTAAACATAAAACATGTAAAGTCTAAATTATTCAGTTTATTTTTCTAGTTGAATAACAAACGATTCCAAAGTCATATTCTAAAGGCAAGTATACAGAGATTTTTTAAAATTGAAAAACAGTGGCCTGTTAAAAATTATTGTTTTTTTTTAGCTGTACAGTAAATTTTCTATACTTATTTTTTCTAAATGAAAGAATAGTTATCTGAAATCTATAGGTGGTTGTACCTAGTTATTTCATTTTAGAGAAAAAAAATATAGTATACTTTTTGTTCAATTTCTGAAACTCCCCGGAGGAAAAAAAAAACCTGTCTCTCTTTTGATATAGTGCCTATTTTTTCATTTTTGTTCTCAAAGTTTTAAAAAGATATGAATAATTTTCATTTCTTCCTTCGTTATAGGAATATTATTAAAAATAATGTGCCTTCAAATATAAACCAAGCATAAACTAGAGAAATAAAATTCATTCAGCCATTAAATTAATAATTGGTTAAGAACTTGAAAATTAATCAATCACAGAGCTAAATTTTATCTTTTTTCCCTTTTCTCTCAAATCAGTTTTTGTATAGGCACAGTTTAATGAGCAAATAGGAAGATTCATGAAAGAAATTACTGTGGTCATTCTGTTAATCAACAGCAGAGCCCTAGAGCAATTTCAACCATTTTTTAAAATATATTTTTTATTTTAAAATATTTAATAGACAAAGATTATATGTAGTCAAGATGTATAGTGTGATGATTTGAAATACCTATATGTTGTATAATAATTATCACAAACTAACATACCTATCAACACCTATGCTATACATTATATCCCTAGAACTTGTTCATTTTATAATTGAAAGTTTGTACCCTTGACAAACATCTCCCATTTCCCCATCCCCTAATCCCTGGCAACCACTGTTGCACTCTCTGCTTCTAAGTTCAACTTTTTTAGATTTTGCATATAAGTCAGATCATACAGTATTTGTGTTGTGTCTGGCTTGTTTCACTTAGCATAATGTCCTCCAGGTTCATCTGTGTTTTTGCAAATGGCAGAACTTCCTTAATTTTTATGCTGAATAATATTCTATTTTGCAATGGAATAATATATGTATAATTACATATTTTATATATATGTATCACATTTTCTTTATCCATTCACCCATTTACACTTAGGTTGTTTCTGGCTATTGTGAAGAGTGCTGCAATGAATGTGGGCATTGTGCAGTTTCAACTATTTTAAGTGGCTTCTATCCTTTCACAAATTATTTGGAATTGGTTTCTTATAATCTGCTGGGTTGGCACTATTATTCCACTTTCTACTTGAAGAAATGGGAACCCAGTTCAGAATTTGGTATCCCTATGAGGTGAATCAATTCTAGATTTAAGTGCTGAGAGTCCTTAACTTCAGTTCCCTGAACAGTTTCTCTGGCTTTGTGTAGCATGGATGCTTCCAACTTGAATCTATTATCACAATCCTTTATCTAAAATTAGGAAACACTTGGAAAGTGAAGGTTAATGTTTTGAACTTGGGGGAATAAAGACTTTTGACAAACTGAAGTAAATGTAGTTATCTCAGGCAAAACAAATCTTCCCTTTACAGTGAGTGAGGCTGTATCGCTAGATTTTGCAAAGAATATGATTCTAGAAATGAATGTTGACAGATGTAAAAACTCAGTGGGAAAAATTAGTTTGCAAATATCTAGGTCAAAAAATTGAATATTTACTTTTTTTGTACTACAAATCTTCTCTAGAGCTAATCTATATTCTAGTTAAGTATGGTGAGTATCCAAGCAGGGACTATATCTGAAACTTATTTAATCATGGAATCTCTTTTTTTCCCTATAGAACATCTGTTTAGTAGAACACAATTTGGGTAACAGTAATGAGAGTCTATATTCAGACATTAAAAAAAGGGAATAATTAGGCTAACAATTTGACTTTCAGCAAAATCTCCTGCTAGATTTGAATAAATTTCTACTTCAGAAAGTATATCTATGTTATGATATATAGATTGTTAATATCCAGGATATTACAAATATCATAAGAACATGAGAATAATTCATTTTTATGAATTTAGTTAGAGGCTTCACAACTAATTGATAAAATTCCACATTGGAGGTGGTTCTATCAAGGACTCTGTTGGTAAAGTTGCTGCCATGCATTTGTTTGAATAGAGCTTTGCTAATTACTAAAGGCCCTGGGCACAGTGACAGCCTTGTTATATTCTGCTGGCTTTGCCCAGAATTTCAGCCATGAAGCACAGAGGCAGTCTGGATGTGATGGTTGGCTCTAGAAGCTGGCTCTAGAATTTGGCCACTTACAAGCAAGGACCGTAACTGGCTCTATAAGCACAAATACCTTTTTATAGTTCCCTTATGTTTCAAGTTCTTAGGCCAGTAAGATTTTCTGACCAGAACTTGGTAACTTTCTGTTGCACTGATGTATTCACTTTTGAGTATTTTTCCCAGAAACGGCAGAACCTCCTTGCAGCCATGATATAACTACAAAGACTCGCACCACCTGTTTTTCCAGAGAAGCTAAGATAAGCAACACCCCACCACAGATTATGCCCAAGGACCCATTGGGCAACCTATTCCCCAAATCCTGCCTGCGCACAAGACTGAAAGAATGACCAACATTAACCCTGAACTCATTATATAACTAAAATCCTTGCCTTGGGAGGGGCTTATCCACCATTTTTTGATCATGTGACATATGAACTAGCATGATTTCTCGCTGTGCTTGTGTATTCTGCACTCCAACCAAACATGTGATGATGCTCACTCACTTCATGCATTATTCATTTCACCTCACTCTATTGGTCAGAGAGGAGACTTTGAGGCTCTCCATTTCTCCCACCTCTGGGTTGATGTGTTCTCTGCATTGTCTCCTTTCTTCCTTATCAATCCTTGGTGTTTCAGTAATTGGCCTTCTGTGTGGTGAGCAACAAAGAGAAACCCCCTTGTGGGTTGGTTAACAATTTGGGAGCTCATCTGGGATCTGTTGCTTGTGGCTTGGTGACGGTGAAGCAGGGAGAGACTTTAGTGTCCCTAGCAGCTGCCCAGCTGAGTTTCTGCCACAGGTTGGTTTTGGTTTCTCCTACCGGTTTCACTGACTGTCACCAAGACCCAAACACATCCCTGATTGTCAGGGAAGAATGGACTTTTGACCTTTGGACTTTGGAATCTGTGTCAAGATGGATGAGTGCTATTTGAGGGTAACATGCAGTGGAGAGTTCTCTCAATTTGGGGAATGCCAGAGGAATTCCCATTTGAATTTGGATTGGAAGCCTCAACCATTTGGTAGAGTAGTGACTGTTTCTGTTTGGCACTCCTTAGGCTTATCTGTTGGAAATGCAGTCCATTCTGTGTGTGTGTGGCTATACGAAATAAGAATTGATTCCTGAATGGAGCCTTTTGGGCTACATTCTTCAAAACTAGTCTGAATGTAGCTATGAGCCTATGAAGAAGAAGAAAATGGTATATATTTTTTTGGGGGGGGGCTAGATGAGAGAAAAGAAGAAAATGGTATATTTTTGTAATACTGCCTGGCCCCAGTACTCTCTCGGGTCTCAGAAAATGTGGCCCCCTAATGGATCATTGAGCTATGATACTATTTTCCAATTAGATTTATTTTGTCATTGTGTTGGGAAATAGGATGAAATCCTTTATGTGTATAGTCTTTTATGCTTCTTTATCAAAACAAGCCAGGTAAAATTAAATGTGAGATTCCAGTGCAGAGAACAGAAGCATTCAAGAAGGCTGGGGAGCAAGAACCTAGGTCTAAGAACTCTGTCTTGCCATTGGAAAGAAATTTTTATGCTTAAGAAGACTTTTGGGTAGTTGCAGCTCCAGCTGCAGATTTGATTATTTTAGAGATCTCTCTTCTAACTCTCCTGCCCACCCCAAGCCTGGATCCCTTGCTTCACTCTTGCTGGTTTCTCCAGCCGTCTATCCTCTGCTTGGGAAGCATGTGGATATGATACGGTCTCTTCTTTGTGCACCTGGAAGGGTACAAAATTTGGTTGGGGTCCTCCCTCCATCCCAGCAGGGCAATTTCCTTTGAGACAGGTCCCTATAGGAGGAATAAATGAAAATGGACAACCAGCTAAATTAATGTGGGTTTATAACCAATTTACCACTTCTGATTTATAGAATTGGAAACAGAATAATCCTACCTATATAGGGACAACCCAAAGCATATAACTGATTCATTTGAACCTATTTTAACCACACATCACCTTACCTGGGCGGATGTTCAGGACCTACTTAACATACTTTTAACCACCAAGGAGCATCACATTGTCCTGGAAAAGGCTGGAGAAGAGGCTGACCAATTGCATGTGGAAGACCCAAATAACCAGGTGAGAACTGGAGCTAATTTAGCCATCCCAATGCATGACCTCAACTGGGACCCAAACGATGGAGATGAAGGTAAGATCCAACATTTTTGAGACTGCATTCTGACCAGGCTTAGGAAAGTGGTCCTCAAAACTAAAAACCTGAACAAGGTTTAGGAAATAAGACAGGAAACAGATGAAAATCCATCAGCCTTTCTAGAGAGGATTGTGGAGGCATAGCAGAAATATATTGAATTAGATCCAAAAAGTCCTGATAATTCAAGGTTAATTAACCTGACATTTATCAGCCAGAGCATGCCTGATATCCAACAAAAGTTACAGAAGTTAGAGGGGGGTTCTCACTTTGCTTATATCCCATTTGGTTGAAGTGGCTTATAAGGTCCTTATAAACTGTGACCAGACTAAAGAACAGCAAAAGGAAAAAAGAAAGGCAGATGAAATGAAACAATAGGCAAAAGCTTTTGGCAGCTGTACAGTTAGAAAACTTTAGGATGTCCCCTCAATGGGTACCCCTACCCTATTAAGAAAAAAGATTAACGGGAAAAATTCCCTTAGAAAAAGACCAATGTACCTACTGCAAGGAGGCAGTCATTGGTCATTGGAAGAAGGATTACCCTAAGTCAAAGCAAAAGAGTGAAAGGGACTCTTTTACAATTGATGGGACTAAATAAAGAAGATATAGCATGATGGGTCCATAGGATTCCCCAGAATGGATGGAAATTACAGCCTGTGGTTAGTATCTCTCACCGGGAGCCCAGGGTAACCATAGAGGTGGGAGAAAAATAAATTGATTCCTGATTGATACCAGTGCCACCTACTCAGTCTTAAACCTTAAATTGGCTAAGCTTACTAAAGACTCAATGTTGGTGACTGTGGTATCCAGGAACCCTTCAAAAAATATTTTCTCCAGCCACTAGATTGTGCTATCAGAAATTCTTTCCTCACACACGGCTTTCTGTACATGCCCAAGTGCCCTTTCCCATTGCTGGGTTGAGATCTTCTTTCGAAATTGCAGGCTCAAGTGACCTTTCAGAATAAATAAGTGCAAATCACAGTTCTCCCAGAATATGCCTGTGCCTTGCAAGTGGTTCCCCTTCCCCTTTTGGCTGTCCTTCGAGAGCTGCCAGCTGCAGTCCTCAACCAGTCACCCCTGAGATATGGGTTACTGGACAACCTGGAAGGGCACATGTGGACCTTGTTCATATCCAGGTAAAACAGAATTTCCCTTCTTGACTCAGGCAGTGCCCATTATAGCTCCAAGCTAGGGAGGGTCTTCAACACCTAGTTGCGGCCTTTTTAAAATATAGAGTTTTTCAGCCTTGTTGCTCCCCTAATAACACCCCCATTTTGCCAGTTCAAATACCTGGAACTCAGGAATATCAGTTTGTTCAAGATCTGAGAGCAATAAACCAAGTAGTGGAAGACATTCATCCTTTGGAACCTAATCCTTATACTCTTTTTACCACTTTTTCTGGCAATTTTTCTTGGTTTTCAGTGATATACTTGAAAGATGCCTTGTTTTGCATTCCCCTTGCTCCTGAATCACAGGAACTGTTTGCTTTCCAATGGGAGAACGTAAGGACTAAATCCAAATGCCAGTACTGTTGGACTGTCCTCCCTCAGGGATTTAAAAACTCTCCAACCATCGTTAGAGAAATTTTGGCTAGAGATTTAAGAAAAATAATTTTAGAAAAGGGAGTCATTTTACAGTATGTAGATGACATTTTGATTGCAAGTGAGACTGAAGCTGAATCAAGACAACATGCTGTAATTGTACTGAATTTCTTGGCTGGCAAAGAATACAAAGAATTCCAGAAAAAGGCTCAGATCTCACTGCCCACTGTCAAATACTTGGGATTTGAATTGTCTCAGAGGACAAGAAACCTCCTCTCAGACCAGAGGGAGGCTATAAACTGGGTAGTAGTCCCCACCACTTGCAAGTAGCTGTGAAGATTCCTGAGTATGGCAGGTTTTGTCGGATTTGGATTCCTAGCTTTGACCTAATAGCCCAACCCATCTATGAGGTCTTAAAGGGAAAAGAAAAAGAGCCCCTTACTTGCACAGGGGAATGTCAAAAGACTTTTTTGACTATTAAAGGAAAACTGATGACTTCTTCCACGCTTAGCCTCCTGGATTTGCACAAGGCTTTTGATTTGTTCATCC
Source organism: Lemur catta (assembly GCF_020740605.2). Lineage (NCBI taxonomy): Eukaryota > Metazoa > Chordata > Mammalia > Primates > Lemuridae > Lemur > Lemur catta. The sequence goes on from NC_059131.1 coordinate 43,239,181, forward strand.
AGGAAAGACAAGGGATTGGACTTGGGGTATTAACTCAAACTTTGGGGGTTAATAAGTGTCCTGTGGTCTATTTCTCTAAACAATTAGATGTAGTAGCAAAAGGATGGCCCCCTTTTTTGAGAGAAGTTGCTGCTACTTGTGATATTTTATGAGAAGCTGAAAAGTTTACCCTTGGACAGCAGGTAACAGTTCATACTGCACACTGTGTGTTACCCCTACTAGAACAAAAGGGGAGCTATTGGTTAATGGCCAGGAGGTTGGGCAAATATGAGGCTACTCTGTTACATAGTCCTAATGTAATTCTGAAGGCAGTGTCCACCTTGAATTCCATCACCTTGCTACCTCTCCTCCCTGGTCCATGATTGCATTCAAATTATTGACCAGATATGTTCTGGCTGCCCAGATTCAGCTGATCAGCACTTGTCAGACCTGGATGAGGAGTTCTTTACAGATGGGAGCAGCTCATGGAACACAGACAACACAAAGCTGGGTATGCTGTGGTTACCAGCCAACAGGTAATTGAGGTGCAAGCCGTACTCTCTGGGACATCTGCCCCAAAAGCTGAATTGATTGCATTGCCTAGAGTCCTATATCATGGGAAATTTAAGTGTATCAAAATTTATACTGACTCTAAATATGTCTTTATGGTGGTACATGCTCTTGGAGCTATTTGAAAAGAATGAGGATATCTTCTGAAAATGAGTTAAATATGGACTTCAGATTCTTGAATTATTAGGACCAGTTTTACTGCCTAGGGGGGTAGCCATCATGCACTGCCAGGGACATCAGAAAATAGACACTCATGTTGAAAAAGGAAATACTATGGCAGATTTGATGGCCAAAAAAGCAGCTCAACAAATGAATTGTCAATTGATTCTAATTCTCTCTCTTCAATTAGATAAATATGAACCCAATATTCTGGAAAAGATCTAGAAAGAGGTAAAGAATGGGGATTCTCAAAGTATAATGATCAAAATTATCTCCCAAACATGAAAAAGAAGGTCCCCTTTCCTGAAACTCTCGTTGTCAGATCAGTGCTTGAGCAGATTCATCAAAGTACCAGTTGCATGAGATAACACCTTACAACAGATACAGTCTCACGTGGCTGGGCCCAACTTACAGAGAACTATTCGATCATTAGTCCAAAGCTGCCTCATGTGCTTGAAAAATAACCCAAAGCCTCCTGGAGCCTTGCAGCCCCTCTAAAAAGAAGGAACACAATGGAGAGGGAGTTTCCTGGGAGAAGACTGGCAGGTAGACTTAACCATGATGCTGTGAGTCCCTAGGAATTTCTGATATTTGCTGGTCTTTATTGATACTTTTTTTAGGGTGGGTTGAAGCTTACCCCACCAGGACTGAAAAAGTGTCAGAAGTCACTAAGTCCCTTTTAAAGGAAATTATTCCTAGGTTAAGACTTCCAGCAACCCTCCAAAGTGATAACGCAGTAGGCTTTGTTTCCAAAATCACCCAAGAAATACTGAGAATTTTAAAAATTGGCTGGAAATTGCATTCATCACAGAGACCCCAGTCTTCATGGAAAACTGAACAAATGAATAAAACTTTAAAGAGGACTCTCTCCAAAATTTGTCAATACACCAATTTAACTTGGGACAAAGTGTTATCTCTTGACCTCTTGAGAATTTGGGTGGCCCCCAGAAGAGCTAGCACTTAGCCACTTTGAAATTTTATATGGACTACTCCTAAAAGCCTCCAGCCAGGGCTCACCCAGTGATTATCTGACCCCAGAGATGGAAGCTTGCTCATATGTAAAACAGCTTGGTAATATGCTAACTACTGTTTCTGAGTTTGCTTTCAATAGGCTCCAGTTTCCGATGGACATGCCCCTTCATTCCACAAAGCCAGTAGACAAGGTGTTACTGAAAACCTGGAGAAGCCAGTATCCTGAAGCTCCGTTACAGCCAGAGTTCAACTTGCAGGAGTTAAGCTGTGGATTCATCACACTCGGATAAAAGAGGCACCCCTATCAGAGACCCCACACCTCTAGAATTCACCACCTTATGAAGAGACAGGAGCAGTGGGCTTATGAGACCTCAGAGGACCTAAAATTACTCTTCTGCAAAAGGAGATAAGTAATATGAAGTTATACACCTTATGTATCTTGTTTCTTGGGGATTTTTGTTTGTCTGGCAAGACAACTCTTTAGTTAGAATTTCTCAATCTATTATCTCTTCTGCTAACCTGTCCTACTGCTGAGTTTGTCACCCTAAATCTCATTTAGTAAAGGACCATTCTGTCCCTATAGTTGTCCCTGTATACAATTTCACTAATGAACCCTCCCATGCATTGAACGTACAGAAGCCTGTCTCTCGGATCACCTACAGGGTATGATTAATAACTCCATCCTGAGAGGTCCCATGTTTCTTTCTTACCCAGCTCCTTATCAGACATTCGGTGACAGCAAGGACCCACAATCTTACAAGTGCACTTTCTATGGGCCATATGGTCCACGTACTGCAAAAACTGACCATCTATTATAAAAATTCGACTGTTATTGTCTTTTTAGCACTGCCCTCTTTAGATTTTCTTATTAACAAATCTTTTAACCCTTCAGGTAAGGACCCTGACCATCAGACCCCTATCTGTACCATAGTACACAAACAAAAAATGTTTCCCCAAGGCCTGGGGAAACTAGCAGGCTGTCATCTCCCAGAAAGATAGGATGAACCCTGTTGTACAGACTCTTGGTTTAAAGATTTAACCCTAATGTTACCCCAAAATGGCTCTATTAATTTTCAAACATGAGAAGACACTGTTTGTGCACACCTTGGATATATTTTTGTTTGTAGAGGCAAGGAAGGAACTCCTTGGGCTTATGATTGCTTAAAAAGCTGGACAATGGGGGGCACTTGTGTATTAGGACTCCTCACCACTCTCTCCTCGGTCCATAACAGATCTGAAGTGGCTCACTGGACCAGTTTCCTGAAAATGTTTTCATGAATAACTATGGGAATTTTAGACAGAGACTCCATTTGGGGAACCCCAAAACAGTATCTCCCAGGGGGAATCCCAGATGAAGGTGACTACTTCTGTGGGTATGCCCACTACCCTGGTGGGGAGTGACAGCTTATCAACATGTGCTCTGCAACTTATTCATAACCTTGAGAATTCTTGCTAATGAAGTTGCAATAGCAATAGCTGCTCAACAAGAATCTTTAGGCTCTTTAGCTCAAGTAGTTACTGATAATCTCATTGCTCTTGACTATATTTTAGCAGAACAAGGGGGTGTTTATGTTATAGCTAATTCTTCATGCTGCACTTATATAAATACCTTCACAGAAGTGGAAATGCACATTGATAAGATTAGATAACAAGCTGCATGGTTGCGACAGGTAAAAGAGATGACCCAGGAAGGGGAGACTGTTTCTCAGGACTCTTCTCTTGGATTCCTCAGGGTATTTGTTCTATTTTTTCTGAGTTCTTGAAATTTAGCCTTTCCCTTTTACTACTTATTTTCCTGATTTATCTCATGACAGACATATTAATGTGGACTAAAATGTTGTTCCAAAACAATAGACAAAAGCACTCAAGTAATGGTATGAGAGATGTTCAATCATTTACCTATGACTTGTGAGTACTTTCAACAGGAGGCCCAGCACTTTCTTCTCTCAGACCCCAACTATGCCCCATTTCAGCACGAAGCACCCAGATAGTTCAACTCCCAGTCCATAAAAGATTGAGGAATAAATGAAGGGAAGGGGTGATTGTAACCAGCTCTGTAAGCAAAAATGCCTTTTTATAGTTTTTTTATCTTTCAAGTTTCCAGGTCAGTAAGATTTGCTGACCCAGAACTTTGTAACTTTCTGTTGCACTGATGCATTCTCTTTTAGGTTTTTCCTCCCAGAAAACTTTAAACCACCTGTTTTGTCCAGAGAAGACAAGATAAACACCACCCCACCATAGATTGTGCCCAAAGACCCACTGAGAAACCTACTCCTTGCATCCTGCATGTGCGCAAGGCTGAAAGAATGACCAATATTAATTCCTAGTTCACTATACCACTAAAATCCCTGCCCCCAGAGGGACTTATCTGCCATTTTTGATCATGGGATATATGTACTTGCATGATTTCTCACTGCACATGCCACATGTATGCCCTGAGCTCTGCCCCAAACATGTAATGATGCTTCATCCCCTCATGCATTATTTATTTTACCTCCAGAAAAACCCTGACACATGTTGGTCAAAAAGACAGATTTGAGACACTCCATTCCTCCCTCCTCCCTGTTGATGTGTGCTCTGCAATAAATCTCCTTTCCTCCTTGACAATCCTTGTCATCTCAGTAATTGGTTTTCTATGCAGGGAACAACAGAGAGAATCCCCCCTTGTGGGTTTGTTAACATGACTACTCTGGCTCTGCAATGGGTAGATGGAAAAAAACACACATTTTCCTATACAAATACTAGGTTTCATTCACTCTTACAAGGCTCAGTATGAGTGAGAGGTGATATTTGTAATAAATTTGAAGCCCTGAACTCTTTTGTCATTGCTTCTGCTATTGTTAGGGAATTTTAAACCATCACTACTCTTCTGGTCTGAATTTTTCCCTAAAGACCCAATTTATTAATGCTTATATGAGGGAAATTTTAGAATTCTTTTCTGCCACCCCTAGCCCTGCTTTACATATTTAAAATGAACTTAAAAAATTGTTAGGACAGTCAGGCAGTAGGGTTATTCCACTACATCAATTTGGGAGCCTAGTTTTCAGTTCTTCTTACACATTTGCTAAATTTTGTGTCTGAGTGATAGATTGTCTACTAAAATTTTACTATTTTATCCAATAGATCAATTTCATTGTATTCTTTTCTCAATTTCTGTGATCTACCACATTCAATATATATGTACAGAAACCTCTTTTTACTGTGTCTTATAAGCAAAAATGGGAAAGTGGTTCCTATTTGTAAATATCTTATATTCTAAAAACATCTTTGATATAAACAGAAACAAAATTTCTATTATGATGGAAAGAAATAGAAGGGATATAAATTATCCAAAGCTGGTTGATAAATTTAGTTGGTGACTGTCTATGTGATGTAATTTTGGGGATCTCACAACATTTAAAAATGAAGTCTGTAAACATTTTCCTCTGTCTAATAGGGTCTATTCTAGTTGTCTTAAACCCTTTGACCATTGTTAAAATATGCGTAGATCTTTGAGTCCTCAGTTAGATACATAAACATTACTTTTCCGAAAATATTGAGAATTTCAAGTGAATTGATTGAAGAGGAAGATTTGAATAGGGGAAGACATGGAAGCGAATGCATGAGGATTTTGGATAGCTAATGTTCAAAGCAAGGGAGAAGGGCACACAGGAGAGGAGCTTGGGGACACAAAACACAAACAGTCCACTTCACTAAGTCCCAGCTCTGAATATCTCACTAAATTGCCTGAAAAGGAAAACCTGGACACTAGTGCTAATGTGGGTACACTGAAGAGCAGATGGTTTACATTTTGTCAATTTTTAGTTAAAAATGTGATACATTTTTAAAATTTGGAGGTAGAGTATGAGAAAAGAAAGTATCTTTGCTAACACAGCACTAAAAATCTCTTGTAGATCTTATTTTTATTTGAAGCGACCCTGAAATTCGGAACCACACACTTCCTGAGCTGTCTGAAAGCCTTGGGTTTTGAATTCCCTGAATCCCAAATCTCTTCATTCATCCAGGGGATCTTACCCTGCCTTCTTCTTTAGTGTCCCTACCCCTTGTCATTGAACTTAAGGGCTGTGTGCTTCCATGAGGAGCTATGCTGAGGGAAGGAGTCTGGATGTAGGGGAAATCCAAGGACTATGGCTTTGCAAGGCTTATTTTTTTAGGGAGAGGAGAACAGGAGAGGAAACTTTTGTGCTCTAACCCCAGGCACTTGAGGCATAGCTGATTTGGCCTTTATTAAAAGCAGGGTGCGCTGTACAACACCTTGCTCTTCCTGAGAGGAGGTCAACAAAAACCCAACTGTTCTTTACCAAGTTTGTTCTTTTGAACACATAGGTATCTACTGACTTTCTCAAAATATTATCTCCCTAATTTTTAGCTTAAATGGTCCATATGTCATATGTTATGTTAATTAATTCACTTTCTTTTCAATAATCACTTCTCAAAAGAAAATCATTATCTGTTAAATATACGCAAACTAGGTTACTTAAGCTTTTCTGGCAGGACTTTCTAGGTTGCTTTATAACACCAAACTCATTGTATCTTAGGTGAAGGAACTTTAGTATAATAATAATCCAGTCCTACTCATTTGGCTCATAGATGAAGCAGCTGTTGTCTAGAGAAGTGAAAAGCCTTACTCAAGGCTTCAGAGCTAGACCTGAACACAAATCTTTGTGCCTCAGTTCTGTGTTTTCCCTCAGTACACCACACTTTCCTCGATGCATCTTTGTATAGATTTACCTCAAATAAAAAAGAAAAAATGTTTCCCTTAAAATACTCTAAAATTTCAAGTGCTTGTCATAAACTTTAACAATACAAATCAAATTAAAATATGGGAAACAATCACACTTCCATAGAGAAAAATTAATATTAGCTTGTTACTAGATAAAATACTTTTGTAATTTGTTTGGAATTTGAAGGAAATATTTAAAATTAACTAAAGATGTAAATAAGTTTTGCAAATCTACAAAATGTAAATTGGCTTGAAGAAACATAAGGTCAGAATTCAAAGACAGAAACACCTGCTTATGTTAGTCCTTGCCTACTCAGCTATCCGCCTACCCACCTGTTCTGCTAATGAGCTTGTTCTGACTACACCCCTCCCTGCTCCTTCTTGGCTTGAATGCATTATGAAGTGAAGAGGTTATTGTCCAAGAAAGTCTTGCTCAGCATGAACAAAACAGTTCTTTAATTAAGCTCCACTGTCATGCATATTTCACAGATCACCTTCATTTTTTTCCTACCATGACTATGATCTTCATTGCTTTCAAACCTTGAGGTGATACCTTTGGCTCTTTGGCTCTCACTCAGAAGATATTCACTGACCTTAACCCAGCTCACCTTACTTGACCTCCTTCCTCAATATTCTACCCTGAACTGGCCTTGGAGCTGGAAGTGTCCTGGGTGAGGGTGTTTTGCATATAGGGGAGGATATAACAGTATACAATTGAAAAATTTAAATTTATATTTTTCTAAACTAATACTCTATGTTGCAGGTTGGATTCCCTGGGGAAAATATTCAGATTGAGATTTTTTTGCAGAAGAAGTTTATTGGGAGTGTTCTTGGGAACCATACCTGTGAGGGAATGAAGGAAGCAGAATAAGGAGAGGGAGAAATTGAACTGCAGTGTAGTTACAGTAGCCTCTGCTGACCCCATGGGAAGGTCTGAAGTGAAATGACCCCATGGAGTTGGCTACATGGAGGCAAGAGAGCTAGGCCTTTCAGCCTCATACTGACTGACATTTGGATACGAGCTGCCTTCAGAAATGGGATGTGGGTGTTGTCACCTAGGACAAGGAGGCTTTACCTGAGACAGCCTTCTTTAGCACAGGATGAGTCTCCAAGATAAACTTAACTGAAAGCCATCAGCTACCAACAATTTCAGAAGGTGGGGAATGAGCGTTTCAGTCTTGAAAGGTTGATCTGGGCACCTGTAACAGTCCACCATTTTCACTGCTCAGATTCACATGCTTCACATAATAGGCTCTGGGAGAAGCTCCTCCTGTATCTCATGGGCTTCTTTTTCTAGAATAATTATAAGAGGGAGGTTAGTGGGAGGAGCTCTAGCTCTTGCTGCTTCAGTTGGTCTTGAGGATACAACTTGTCATCTGTCTACCGACTCTAGCTTCCACTTACCTTTGCCTAGCACCTCTGCCACTCTGGAGGCACATTTGCTGGGATGGCTGAGAACCTCATCTCTGAGGGATCTGAGCCTGTGGGCATTGTGTTCTTCACAGTATGTGGCTGCTGAATTTGTCCATTTGCAAGTAAAATTGTGCCAGAGAGTACTAAGAGACACTGAAAAAGATCACCTGGATGTGCATATGTTCTTCTAGGCCTTCATCGTGTAGCAGCAGTTCTACTTCCTCCTGATGATCTGGTCAATCGCCCCTGCCAGGATGTGACTCTTTCCTTGCCTTCTGGTCTCTTAGCAAAAGAAGCTTAAAGTGAAGGGGCAGCATCCAGAGCTTAAAGTTCAATGGTGCTCTTGCTGTGTCCCGTGGTGGAAGCATTTCCATATCCCTAAACTTATAGAGTCCAAAGTTGAGAGAAAAGAAAGTATGGATTTTTCAAGTGGGTTACTGAGAGTAAGGGTATGTTGGGCCACTCCTATTCCCACTGTTTGGTTCCTGGACCCATGTTAACAGTACCATTAAAGTCATTGATTCAGGGTGTTATATGACATTCTGGAGGAAGATTCTTCATTCTCACAGGGTATCATTTTCAAACTGGTGCCTCAGCTATTCCTTTATCAGGCCATTCCGTTGCTCTCCTAGGCCAGCATCTTCCTGGTGGCACAGAAAGTGATAGCTCAGTGACAGCACAGTAAGGATTGCATTGTCATGTGACCCCTGCAAAGTATGTAGGATCCTGTGTCAGTGGATCAAACACTGGGTAAACTCAGAGAGGGAGGCTAGGTTAGATGCTGTAGGCAAAAACATCAAACCGATACAGAGAATGCTTGCTAATTCTATCCAGGTGGAATTGCTGTCCCTTCCAAGATGAAAACAATCCAATCTGATCAATGCAACAAGAGGCTGCACAGGCTTTCTGAAGAATGGCGCCATATGAGGGGCTAAGATTTGGTCTCTGTTGTTAGCAAGTTTGACATATGGCAGCAGCAGTAGCTGTTAGTAGATCATCCTGAATGAGTGGGAGCTTATGCTGCCGGGCCCATGTGTAGCTTCCATCCTTGCTACTATGGCTACTCAATTCATGTACCTATTGCGCCAGCATGAGGTGGTCAATGACAGAGGCTGGCTGATGTCAATTGGCCAATTTATTCTTTCTATTTGATGGTTTAATGCTTTTTCTGAGGTGGGTGCGTTCTGATGAGTGTTAACATGCAATCAAGGATCTTCACACTCATGCCTATTTTCAAAGGTCCATCTATACACCTGTTTCTCAGATCTCTTTCCACATTTTATCCTCAAGGACCTTATCCTACCAGCAAAGTCATTGGCCCACTATTCATGAATTTGTATATATTCTAACAGCAGGGAACTTGAACTTCTCTTTTTTACGAAGTGGATGACCAGGCTCACCAGCCAAAGCAATTGATTACCCCAGCAGCAGCCATCCAATTCCATAGTCTTTATAATTACTATCCTTCATATTTCCTAAAGCCTAAGGTATTACAGCCACCAGTGTATTCCCCTGAACCACTATCCCCTTTCAGTTTACTCTCAGTGAAAATTTTAACATTTGTCGCACTACCTATGCTAGGAGCATCTACTGCCAGTGCTGAAGTTTTCATTGTTGGCTCATCAGTGGGTGGTTCAGCAGCAAAGTCCCGTTTTATAGACTGTTTCTTTGACGACTGGCACTGCCTGTTGCAGATTGGATTCCCCCAAAAACAGAGGCTAAGAAGGAGATCTGCATGCAGAAATTTTATTAGCATATGTGCTTGGGCTCAAAACCCATTTTGGATTGAAGGAAAAAGGCTCATGCAAACAGAGAAGGTGAAATGAGATGCAGAAGAATCTCAGATGATTTCAGAGGGAGCTCTGGAGATGTGATAGCCCTTTAGAGTTGAACCAGGGTGAGAGTCTGGACCTTCATATACCCTAATAGGCCAGTCACTGAAAGTCAACTGCCCCTAAGAAGGAGGCAAATTTGGGTGAGGCAGATCTCTTTAGGCTACAAGGGGCATCAATTGAGAACTGCCAGCTGCTTAATCTCCCAGTAGCTGGGGGCAGGGGAAAGAGGATCAGTGTGCTTCAGTGGGGATGGTAAATCTGGGTGGTGCACCACAGCATGCGCTATACTATTTATTGCATAAAGTTTACAAAATGCAAAAAGTGGAAAAAGAAAGATAAATGTGGTTTATAATACCATCATTCAGACTTAACTGCTGTTAATATTTTTGTACATTTCCTTCCTTCCTTTTCCTGGGATGTTTGAGACCACACCCAAAACGTATTTCATATATTGCTATACCACTTAACAAAATTTATGCAATTCTTCACATTATTAAAAACAATTTTATACCCCTAATTTTAGAGGCTTTAAATATTTCATCTTGATATATAAAACTTTACTAAGTTGTACTCTCCTATATTTTATAAATATAAATGATATCAGTATAAATTTAAATTGTCGGTCCCTAATTTAAACATATCTGAAATAGTTATCTTCCCTTTTTTTTAAGTGAATAGTAAACAAATTTTCATCAGAAAGAGTCTCTTAACTTTCTCTTTCTGAAACTCTGGGATTTTTTTGTTGTGTTGGGGAAAAGACATCACATAGCTGGACATTTTATGGTTTTTTTGTGTTCTTATTTTAATTCTGCCTTTTGGCAGCTCTGTGATTTTAGGCTCATCAATTAAGTTTTTTGACCCTAAGACTTTATATAAGTAAGTGTGTAATTCCTGCCCTTCCTCCTCACACATTTACTGAGAAAACACAAACACTCTACTAACGTGGAGGGGGGTGTTTTGTAGTGATGTCCTGTCTAGGGATGGGAGAATAGTATGATGGGTAGAACTAGAAAAATAATAAAACAAAAAACTCTTCCTTTTTTTTTATAAACTGTATTCCAATTTGCCTGGTGTCAGGATCACACACATTTGCACAGAGAAATGAGGAAAATGCGACTCATTAGCTTTGTTTCAAAACAGACAGAGGCTGCGCCTGCATAGCAACCAGCAACAAGATGGAGAAGAGCAGGTTCAGCTGACGGTCCAGATGCTTGCTGATATTCACGGTGCAAACAAGGCATCTGGATGGCTAATTGAATCTCCCATTCATCACCAAGATGCTTGGTCTTGTGTAGAGAAAATTGCAAGTTTGTGACAGGGAGGAAAATAATCCAGATAGACAGAAATACACAGAATTATGTGTGACCCCAGTTCAGTATGTTTGAATGTAAATGCCTCTCTTTGTATCCTCATGAGTGGGGATATTAGGTAGCCCATTTTAACAGCAGGGGCAGCCATAAAGGCAGTAGGGATGTAAATGATGACAGAACACATAGTCTCCATCCTACTGCAGATAAGCAGAGGGAAGCCTTTTAAACTAAAGTATTCTAGGACCCACCCCAAGTTGGTGTGTGTGCGCTTGTTTCATCTTACATTTTGTTAAACCATGGCCTTTCCATAAGGCATTAAACCATTGTGATTAGCAGGGGAAGATCTCATAGACCTTTGCTCGCTTTCATATATCTGAGGAAGGTAAGACTGGAGACCCTTCAGGATGTGATGCTGCTGAGTTAAAAGCCCCAGACCCTGACCTGAGTCAATGCATCCAGATTCCAGATTGGGACTGGACGTTCAGGGGATTCAGGTGATTATTTACCTCCCACCCAACCAAGCAGAGAGGTCTTTTCTTTTGAGGCTTTTCATTGACTCTGTATTTGTTATAAATATAAATTATATAATATACATATAATAACTTGAATTGAAACACAATATAACACTATTAGAAGTATTTGTTAATCATTCAGTATTATTGTAGTAAGCACCCAACATCCCATGAAATGTGTGGAGAACTAGCTGCTGGTATCTGCTGGTATCTCCTTATCTCTCCTTCACTCCTCAAGCCCTGAAATATGATTTCCTGCCCCCACAAATTAATTGAAATTTCTCTTGCTAAAATCAATGATGACCTTCTTTCTATGGATAAATTCAGTAGAAAGGTCTTACCTTATTTGACCTCCCAGCAGCTTTCCACATGCTGAGTAGTTTCTTTTTCTTGACTAAATCTCTTCCCAGGCTTCAGGGATACTATGCTGCCTGGCTTTCCTACCACTTCTCTCTGGTTCCTCTTTCTTTAGTCCTTAGCAGGTTTCTCCTTCCTCTGCTAATCTCTCAAATACTGTTGGTCCTCAGCATTCTGCTCTGCTCCAGGTTCTCTCCTCTCCTCCTCTCTCTTCTACTCCCCCTCCTCCTCTCCAGCCCCTCCCCCTTTCCACCCTCTTCCCCTCTCCCTTCCTCTCCTCCTCCCCTTTTCCCTCTCTCTTTCTCTTCTCTCCTCTCCTGTTCTCACTCTACCCAATCTCCCTGGGTAAACAAAGCCATTCCAAATGGCTCTGCAATCCCTAATCTTATATATACTATATAGGTCCTTATATGTCTGATTGTTTTACATTTGATATTTTCATCTGAATCTTCACATCTGAACACTAGCCTATATAGAAAATTACCCCTTGGATATCTTATTTTTTGTGGTCTCATAGGTGCTTTTGTTTTTGTATAATCAAAGGGAAAACTCTTCACCTTCCCGCACAAATTGTCATTCATTTTGCCTTTCTCATTGAATGATTCTAACATCCAACCAACATTGTAAATCAGAAATACGGGTGGCATGGTAAGTGCTTTTTTCTCTCACTCTCTGCACATTCAATCAATCCCCTATACAATTTAATTCAAAAATATTTTCAAATATATGCACTACCTTCCTTCCCCCTAAAAATACCCTACCACTTCTCCTTAGATGAGGAGGTAACTCCTTGTTTAACCATGCCAAATTTGGAAGAGAGTATAGATACAGGGTGTTTTTAGAAAGAAAGTCTTAATTTAATCAAGCTAGAATAAACAAGGGTCCATTGGATGGGCCACAGCATTTCTTCACATTTCTCTTATGACCACATTTTAGTTTATATAGAGTTTGCTTCAGGTGGAAATTTAAGGATCCCTTTCCGTCTGTCTCTTCCCCTTTCCTGTCCTCTTCTAGCCACCCCTTTGACTTCTCCGGTAGCCTCACCCCAAGGGTTTTAAAAGTCTTGAGCTTCTGATAATGACTCCTGTCTCTATCCTACTGAGTGGCTGTAGATCCCTACAGTGTCACAGAGAAAACTTTAGGCATTTCAGATGCTTCAGACCATTAACAAAGCAGGCACACTTTTCTTTTGTCAGCATTGAGTGCCTCTCTTGGTATATCATTTCTGTATCACCATACTATACAAATTTTCTCTCTAGGATTGAGAGGGAGAATAAAGGAGTGACTGCAGCATTGTGTTAATGGTTCTGCTCACCTCCTTGCTGGCCCCTGTTCAATGTTCTTTTCATTCTTGTGTCAGTAAGACTTCCAAAAGGTAGGAACAATCATAGCACTCCCTGCTTAACAACTCCCATGGCTTAGTCTGTTTTATGTTGCTATGACTGAATACCAAGGCTGGGTAATTAATGAAGAAATGTATTTTTTATGGTTCTAGAGACTGGAGAGTCCAAGGTCAAGGGGCTGCATCTGGTGAGAGCCTTCTTGCTAAGTCATGACGTGGTGGAAGGTGTCACATGGAGAGAGGGAAAGATCAGGCAGCTCAGGTCTCTCTTCCTCTTCTTATAAAACTACCAGTTTCATCATGGAGGTTCTACCCTGATGAACTTATCTAGTCCTAATTACCTCCAAAGAAGGCCCTACCTCCAAATACTATCAACATACAAATTTGTGGATTAGGTTTCCAACATGTGAAATTCAGAAGACATTCAAACCATAGCAGCTTTCCATTGCCATTATGGTAACCATCAGCTTCTTAACACAGAAGACCTGTCCACTTGCTTTCATCCTTCATTTCTTGCCATGCTCCCCTTCCTCCTCTCAGCCCCAGCAAAACTATATTTCTTTCAAGTGCTCATATCATTGAGTCTCTTGTTATCTCTAGTCCTTTGCATATGCTATTCCCTCTGCCCCAACACAGACTTTGGAATCATCACAATCTCATTCTTTGGCTTTAAGCATTCCTTCTTGCTCGTCCCCAGTTATCCTTCCTTCTATAAGCAGATAGATGAAAATGAATTTGAGTTGCATATGGGTATTTGTTTATATCTTGTTTTTGTTTTGTTTTGTTTGTTTATTGAATCCTTCCAATAGCACCAAACCTTAAATTGAATTCCTCGTCTCCTGTGAATACAAAAAGTGCCTCCTGCCTAGGAAGGACTATTTTTTTCTGTGCCTTGTTGGTTGATAATTGTCTTCAGATGGAGGGCAGCAGGATGTGATTTCTAGTTTGGGTTGTGCCAGGAGGTCTCCCAGCTGTGGGAGTACAAACAAGGGCCCCTCCTGCAAAGGTGCATACAAGGACTGTCAAGATGAGCTAGGTATTTAATTTTCAGTGTTGGTGTTATAGCAATGTGGATGAGGGATTGTTTTAGCATAAGAAATTAAATACCTGTCAAGATACTCTGCAACATTAGCATAGGAAAAAATTTACTCTCAGCAGTTTTGAGGGCTTAGATTCAATGAGTAGTTATTGGCATCATTATTTAGTAGGAGAATTTCCATGAACAGAATTGATATATCTCTGGAACCTAATTTAAATGTAATTTTTTTTCCTGTTAGCAAGAAGGATGTTATTATCTGTTAGATTTGGTGGTGGAAGTAAAGCAGAAGGAAGCAGAAAAATATGAAATTGTGAGCTCAAGCAGTAACAATATTGAGGAAATGAAACAATCCCAGGAGAAAGAATTGAGTAAACTTGGTAGGTTTTCTAATTTATCTTTTTTGCAAGAGTGTTTTTCTATCTCTAAGCAGCAAAAATTGGCATGCTTTAGCACCACGGACACTAGCTCATCAATATTTTTACCAGGTTTAGAAATGATCCTCGTCACTTTTCCTGGGGTTATGATGGTTCTAAAGGAAGTGAACAGCAGGAGGCAAAATAAGAAGCCACCATTTTACAACAAGGGGATGACTTATTTAAATCTTTATCTTTGAAAATTATTCATTTATCTTTAAGCCATGCTGACCTCTCTCTGAGGAACATGAAAAAAATATGAAGATGTTTTATACATTTTTTATCCTTCTTAACCTTCATTTCAGAAGACTGAAACAAACTCCTACCTCTCAGCAATGGGTATTTTTGAGGCCTGTTTGGTAGCGTGGTATTATAGGCATGGACTATGAAATGCTTGGAGTGTCTGTTTACCAAGATGATTTAAGTAATCATCAAAGCTTCTGTGGACCTCCTGAAAATTCTGCAGAGTTGAGATTTTTTTTTTTTATCCAGTCATGATTCTATTCCAATTCATGAGATACTGAGTTAACATGGGTAATGGAGTTAGATGCATTAAGTATGTTCATTTAGGCAGTAATTTCTGTCTTACTATTATCAACCTTTATTAGAGTGGTGAGCAAGTAGCTACAATTGAGACTGATTCTGGTTTAATTTTATTTCATTTCCCTCCTCTCCACTTAAATAAAAGTCATTAACTAGCAATGAATTGACCAGGCTTCTGAGAGAGGAGTGGCAGGAGAAAGAAGAAAAGCAAATGTCAAGTTTCACCTGAGACTGGATAAACAACCTCTGGGTTATAAGGCATTTGCTCTATCTTTCCGGGAGAAACTGCAGTTTTACCTGGAGGGTAGAGGGAAACACATAATAAGGCATAAATATAACCTATTGTTTTCATTGCAGCTTGAGACAGTCTTGACTGTTGTTCCTGGGCTCCTTAGGCTCAGGGATAGGGAACTGGGGGTGCACACAGCTTGAGAGTAGGATGGGGCAACTGGGTCGTATGTACACAGCATTATGCAAATGTCTTGTATGCCCACACTTCAGACAATTCTGACAGCTGCTGGAATGAACTATTTTTCCAGTACAATTACGCAAAGCTAAAAGCAGTCAGCAATTGTATTTACCATTGTGAATTGTGTTCCAAATCTTATTCTCACTGAGATACTCATTTTAATGAGCCAAAGATGCTCACTTAAAAAATAAAAGGTTTTTCATGTAAGTATCTTCAAAAATGTTTTTATGCTGTCTGGTAGCACTACCACATTTCTTCCTGAACATATTTTGATTCCTAAGTTAGATCCTACTATAGCCAAAACTCAGGTCTGCAATATGTTGAAATGTTCTATTATAGTGAGTTCTCGAGACCTTGTTGTCTTGATCCACTCACTAAGAATAGACTGAATGTTGAGAATTGTGGCAAATAGAATTTATTATTATGTTTGTCTTCAATTTCTCTGAAGAATATAGGTTGCCAGATGAGTGAAATGACATGACAATGAAACATGTATTTTTAGATTAACTTTCAGAAACCAAGAATGCTGTAAGGCAGACGAAACTCAGAGAATTGTAACTCTTAGAAAATCCATCTATCCATTAATTTTAGATTTTTTTAAAAAAAATTTCTTGTTTTTTCCTGCCACCTTGCAGAAAGTGATAATCACCCATAATGAATAACTAATGAAAGAAGCAGCACGAGGTATCCTTTCCCTTA
The DNA here is from genome assembly GCF_020740605.2 of Lemur catta. NCBI lineage: Eukaryota > Metazoa > Chordata > Mammalia > Primates > Lemuridae > Lemur > Lemur catta. The sequence goes on from NC_059131.1 coordinate 43,255,516, forward strand.
GCTACTCACTGAGCCTTGTGCATACCTATATCGTAGCCATAACTTTGTTGTCTTGTGATTGTGTGTGTCTTCCCTCTGGTTTAGGGGTTGACATACTACCTTCTACAAGCCCAATCCTGCCCACTCTTTGTTTTTGTAAATAAAGTTTTATTGAAACACAGCTTTATTCATCCGTTTATTGTCTATTGCTGCTTTTGTGCTGCAGTGGAAGAGCTCAGTAGTTGTGAGAGAGTCTGTATGGCAAGCAAAGCCCAAATATTTATTATCCGACCTTTAACGAAAAATGTTTGCAGACCCCAGCCCTAGACTATGACCTCCTGAGAGGCTGGGATTCTCTTTTGTTGTCTGTGAATCCCAAGTGCCTAGCACAGTACTTGGCACATGGTAGTAGGCACTCAATGTCATTATCAAGAAGCATCAGCATTATTGACATTAGCCAAGTGCTTACTGTCTTTCAGGCACTCTATTAAGTGTTAAGTGCCTTTAGCTGCCTTACTTTATTGACTCCTCACAACAACCCTATGAGGTAGGTGTGCTATTACTGTCCCCATCTTATAGGTAAAGAAACTAAAACAGAAAGATGCTGAATGATTTTCAAAAAGCAACACAGCTGGTGGGGCCAGTATTCATGGATTCAAATCCCAGTACCTACTCTCTCTCTACTTGATTAATGAAAAGCCAGTACAGCAGAGCAAAGAGCCTGAGTCACCTACAAATTACATCAGCAGAAAGAGCTCCAGGAAGGACACATGCTAGGGGCCACAAATCCAGAGGGCTGAGCCTTTATGAGAAGGTGAGAAAAAGCCAGTCTTCTCTACCTCCTTGCTCTCACGTTTTTGACCTCATTCTGCTGCACTGGTGAGTAAAGGTTTGAGTGTGTCTTTTGCCAGGCAGGGCTTAATAGAGGGCTAACGGGGGCCAAGGTGAGACCTTGGGAAGAAGGAAGCTAGGATGGCTGCTTGACTGTCTCTGGGTTAAGTGCTGTCCAGTTCGTAGGGGGAGAGGATCAAGTGAGTGTTAGAACAGAAGGCCCGGCCGTGGTAATGGCCGTACATTCAGCTGGTTCAGATCCGTGTTGTATCTCTTGGGAATGTGATTGAGGTAGTGGGGATTTAGATTTTAAGTGGTACTAACTGAGCCCAGGGAGCCCTAACATCTGCCAAAGCCAGCAACAGGAAACCTCAAACAGCTGGTAAACAACCTAAAAACACTGCCTGCCTCAAATTGCAATAACGATAGCATTTTAAAATAGTGGGTAGTAAACATAAGGAGTTCACTGACTGTACTAACCCCCAAAGATTTTTATGAGAAGAATAAAAAAATGACAAAGATTCAAGAAATATTTCAATACCATAATCAGTTATTAAAGGGGAATCAAAAAATACTTATAATATGGGTAGTATTATAACTATATACTAGCAGGATGGCTCATAGATTTTACTCAACATAGCACTCCGTCTTCTGTCCTACATTTATTTTTAATTTTTAAAGATGAACTAGATTCCAATATTATGAGTCTCAACCAGGAGTTTGAAGTGTCATAATCAAGTAATTTGGTAGTCTCCAATAACCTAAAGCTGTTGCCAGATTGTCTGTTGATTCCATGTGGTTTATTTTCTGGTATTGTTATTCTTTTCATCTTCCACCGTTCCTCCAACCAGAGTGCTGTGGCCTGTGCACACCCATAGTAAGCACACTGAATGGTTGAGAAACCTGGAAAGCCTCATTAAATTTCCAGGACACCAGGCTAAGAATCACTGTGCCAAGCTAGTCATTTATAAAAAGGCAAAACCATTTTGCTTTGGATTCTCTTTTTACCACCTCAGGGGTCCATGGAAATCTTCTGAGTTCTTTGCTGTTCTCACTTGCTCTGTTTTTCTGGAAGGATGAACTCACTACGTTTGTTTTTATGTACGATTTTACTCAATAAACTCTGAAATTACAATATGGAAAACATATAATTATGGAATCAAGAAAAGCAATAATCATTTCGTACAAAACACCAGAAGCCTACAACTGTGGCAATTAGTGTGGCACACCTAGCTGAGATCAAATTTGCATAGTGTTAATGCCAACATGATTCTTCCGTGTGGCTCAAAAGAACAGCAAGTTTTCTAATCCAAGAGGACTTGTGAATGATAAGCCCAGAAGGCAGGCAGGGTCTCTTCACTGATCTGACAAATTTATGTATCTTCCCTTCTGAAATTGCCCTTGAAGCTTTTATTCTTTTATTTGTCTAATCATCAATGGATGACTTTCATATTTGTTTTTAAAGCATTGTACATTCTTATAAATGTCACATACTTCATTTTATCCTCATAACATCCTTTTAAGGTGAACATGAAGCTATTTCTGACTTCAAATGGCCTTGTGTTCCAGATAATTCAAGTGATTTGCCTAAGACAGCCTAAAAGTGTTGGTATTGCTGGGTGATAGGAATGCAGCTTCTGACTTCAAATTCTCTTTTCCTTGGTGTGGGGAAAATCACAGTTTACCTGCCCCTGAAGTCCTCTATTTTCTTTTACCTTTTCCTTTTTATTTCTTTCTTTTTTTTTTTTTTTTGGTCTTAGTTCTAAATAGCTGCAACTTAAAAAATACTGGATTACATTTAGTCTCACTTCCACAATGTGAGGGAAGCAGACTATATCTAAACCCTTCTCAGCTTTGATTTTGTTACTCTCCAAAAGGTCTTTGGAAAGTAATGTCTGCACACAAAGCAGGGATTCAAAACCAGGCAGTCTGGCTCCAGGGCTCAGACACTGAATACGGCTTTGCTATAGCTTGGCTGTATTTTTTCATATCTAGATGGATATAAATTTCTGTTTAGCTAAGTAGAGCTAAACAGCAGAAAGGTAACAGGAGCCAAGAAATGAAAATGAGCATGATGCCTTCCAGCCAATGTGTGCAGAAGAAAGGAAGTGTCTGAGAGTTTCCACAAAGATCTTCTAACCTTTGTAGACTTCTTAGAGATGTTAACAGAGATAACAAAGAGCAGCTCTGTAGCCTCTGGATGTCTTTTTTTTCATTAATCCTAATTACAGACTGTTGTGTTTTTGAGAGATTGATGTTGGTTTCTGAAGTTCTCTTTTCCCATCTCCACTGAAATGTCACCAGTGTGGTCTGTGGTCATTTAGCGCCTTTGGTCAGTGCCTGAAGTCCGCACTGACATGTTGACAAGGTCTCATGTTGACAAGGTCACACAAGTGCTGGTGGTAGGTGCATGTCCATGTAGACCTATAACCTACTTTCTCGACATTTCCATTTTATTCACCTTCTATACTTATATTTTGACCTATCACATTTCATGCACATGTTGTGTTAAACAGTATCAAGGGAATGAAAAGAATTCACAGGGGCTCTGGATTCTCAGGAAAACTCAAGCAGGCTGTCATGCTAAGGGTGCTGGCCAGGAGGAAGCTGTTTACTAGACATGCTGCCCCGAGACATTCGTGCCTATCAAAGCATGGCCCAGTGATGACTTTGCAGTCATCCCATATGACAGTGCATAAGAGCACCATGCCCCCACTTTCCCTGAGAGAGACCTACTTTAATGCAATTGGGAAAGTAAGAAAAATAGTATTTTAGGTTGTAGACCAGGAGTACTGTGCATTCAAGATGCTTCCTGGTCACACCAGGATTCTAATGAAAAGCCTAGTTTTCAATTTCCAGGCTTATACAGCACTTTGTACTGCTCTTGCTATAACATTTTTCAATGTGTAGCAGATCTCTCTCATATAAAAATTAGGCTCTAACTTCAGTATAGGATCCTGTCCAAGCCCTGTAGCAATTCAGTAATTATCAGTTAGCAAATGCTTGTCTTGCTGGGCACTTGTGTCTCACTGACCATAGGTTTGTAAGAGGTCAGAAAAATACAATGCATCCTCAAAATGATCATAGCTTCATATTTATAAAGACAAATATCATGATATGATTGTTACAAAGAAGTTTACATTTTTTGCATGTATACTTTATTTAGTTGGATTTTTTACTGCATATATTTACAAATGTACAACATGATGCTTTGGTATATATACACATATATATATATACACACACACAGAGAGTGAAATGATTACTATAGGTACTCAAATTAACTTTTCCAATCACCTTTCATAGTTACTTTTTGTTTCTGTGACAGCACCTAAAATCTACTCTCTGAGCAAATTTTTAATATATAATACATTATTAACTATAGTTCTACTGTTTTGGATAAGATCTCTAGACTTACTCATCCTGCATAACCACAAGTTTGTACCCTTTGACCTACATCTCCCTATTATTTCCTCATCCTCCCTGATGCTTGTAACCACCCTTTTACTCTGTGTTTCTATGTATTTGCCTTTTTAAAAATTAGATACCACATATAAATGAGATCATGTAGTATTTTTCTTTCTGTGTCTGGCTTATTTCAGTTAGCATAATGTCATCTAGGTTTATCAGTGTTGTCATAAATGGCAGAATCTCCTTTTTAAGGCTGAATAATATTCCATTGTGTATATATACAACACACATTAAAAATATACACATTTTTAATCATTTTAAACTGCACTAGAATTTTTGCCATTCTAATTGAAGCCAAGAAACCAAAATACCCATAAATTCCATGGCAGTAGATATTCATTCCTGGGGAGTGTCATATAAATTATCTTTGAAAACCTCAGCCAAGGGTTAAACATATTTTAAAAGATTTGTAAGATTTAGCATGTGTTTAAAAGCTAGAATTATGCTTCTTTTTATTACAGCTAATGAAAAGTTTGGTTTACCTTCCTTTCACTGTAAACCAGATCTTTTATGCCAAATTATAGCTCTGTGCTGATTTCTTATACCTCTCTATACTAGTGGTATTTTTTAATATTGTACCATTTTAAGAGGGCAATTTGATATCTTGTCTTTTAAACCTCTGAATGTCTAGTTTCATTTAAGTATCTGGCAATCTGAAGTGGGCTATCAATCTGTTTGGGAAGTTATAACAAAAATAACCACAAACTGGGTGGCTTATAAACAACAGAAATTTATTTCTCACAATTCTGGAAGCTGGGAAGTACAAGATCAAGGCACTGGTAAATTTGTTGTCTGGTGAGGCCTCACTTGGTTCATACAATGGCACCTTCTTGCTGTATCCTCACATGATGGAAGGCACAAGATAGCTCTCTGGGACCTCTTTTATACTGGCACTAATCCCATTCATGAGGGCTCCACCCCTATGACCTAATCACCTCCCAAATGCCCCACTTTTTAATACTATCACCTTGGGGGTTAGAATTTCAACAGAAGACTTTAGGGAGACACAAACATTCAGACCATAGCATGGGGTCCTAGTGTAGGCAGTATGTATTTGCCACTGTAAGTTGTATAGTGATCCTAGGTGGTTAATTATTTAGATCAGATAATTAGATGTTTTTGTTTTATTCTGTTTGTTAGAAGCATATTTCTTTGGACATTTCATGACTCTAGTTCTGGAGCATGAAAAGGATGTAAGGATATGTAGGAGAAAGCCCTATCCCCAATAAAATTGGAAAGTTCTAGAACTCAACATGGTAGAGTAAAACCATCAGAAAATCCAGAAAATCCAGGTTCCACTGCCATTTTTGATACAAACTTGATGTGAAGCCTTTGGCAATTCAAAACCTCTGTTCTTTCAACTTTCCCACTTGCTAAGTAAAAGTGGAAGAGAGAAAGAATCCTGAGGTTACAGCAAGAATTGTGATAACCAATATGTGCTAATGACTCAAGGCATAAAAAGAACAAATACATTACAGTTGTACTGTGAATATTTAGGTAATTATAAAAATTAATTGACGTTAAATGTAAGAAGATATTTCTAGAAAAAAATTATGGAAATTTATTTTTGAAAGGTGTTTATAGAAATCATCTCAGTCCAGATGTGTATATGTGTGTGTGTATTTAGTTGCAAAACTACTGCTCAAATGGAAGGAAGCCCAGGTAACAGTGAAACTGGGCTTAGAGAATACTCCAGCTGTCTTGGGATCCTTTAGTTCCTCAGAGAAATGTCTGAATAAAAAGCCTTGAACCAAATTATCATTTGCCCAGAATGGTTTTACCTTAGGATAGAGAGTGGCTTTATGTGTGCTTCAGTTCTGACATTCCAGAAAGAGCCCTTTGCCTGAATATTAAGAAGTAGTTTGGCAATGTCCATGATATTCAACAGTCATTGACTCATGCCCTTTCAACTAAATTGAATAAGCAATGCTCAACATGAGGCCTTGCACACAGTGGGTTCTTGACAAATATTTGATGAACAAATGCTGTTCTTTGGTACAGTACAGAGCTCTAATGCTCTAAATGAGTTGGTGAAAAGCAATGACAAGTGATGGCACAGAGTTAATTTTGGCTTCCTATCCTCTCTAGACAGTGTATTGGATTTCACCCCATGAGATGGCTGCCAGAGATCTGATTTTCTCAGCTATGTTTGTGCTTGTAGACTGGGCAGGAGCTGGAATAGCTGTGGTGGCAGAAACATGAGACACAGCCCTAGGGCCAACCAGACTCAGTCAATACCTTCCTGCTCAGCACTGCAGAAATGTTTCCTGTATTAGCCTCTTTGGACAATAATGAAGGAAGGAAGAATATTTTTAAAAGAGCAACTTGTAAATATAGAACAGATATCCAAATATGCTCTGGATTGAACAAGTTGTACAGCTAGAACTTTCACAACAGATTATTTTGTTCCCTTTTTCTTGCTCTGGCCTCCTATGGCTGTGGGGAGGTGGCTTCAAGGCATTACAGATTTTGGATGTTGCCAAGTCAATCCACCATTGAATGTATGGCTTTGGATGGCAGGAAGTAATTTTCCTGGGTTCATTGCCTTTTTAGGGACCTGACAAATGTTTTCAGAACTAGCATATAAGGAAGATTGCATCTTTACAGACAAAAGGACATTTTGTAACTCCCCCTCCTCCACCCTCAAGAAGTTCATTTTTTGTGGTGCTTTCCTTAGCATTTTTTCTTCTCTTGATTTTGTTTGTTATGCAAATAGCATAACAGTAACAATTCAGAAATAAAGAAAAAAGAAGGAAGTTGCCAAAATATCACCATTCAAATATAGAATATGTTTTAATTTTCAGTGATTCCTTGCAGACACTGTTCACACATAGATTATATAGTGTTAACCAAGGTGTAAATAGAATTATGTTTTCCATTTTATGCCAAACTTGATGTTATGTATATTTTCCATGTTACATAATTTTCATAAATCATCATATCTAGGCTGTTGTTTTTTTGGTGGTTGTGTTCCATCTTAAGACTTTCTCTGTTGATTGATGCTTATTTGGAGAGTTTCCAAGTTTTTCTATTAAAGCCACTGAAATCAGTGATCTCATATATATAGTTTTTCCCTTCTTTTAAAATAACACAGCATATAACATGATGTTTGAAGTATATATACATTGTGGAATGACTGAATCTTGCTAATTAGATAGGTATTACTTCACATCATCATAATTTTTGTGGTGAGAATACTTTACATTTACTCTTAGCATTTTTTCAAGAGTACAATATATTATTAACTATAGTCACCATGTTGTACAATAGATCTATACTTCAAAACATCATGTTGTACAAGGTAAATACATACAATTTTATCTGGCAATTTAAATAAATATATAAATAAATCACAAAACCAGCATAGCATAGAGATAATCCCTTGCCTAGAGAAATTTACGTGTTAGTGGAGATAGACAGACATGAGATAAAACAAGTGGGTAGCAGTTGCTATAGCAGCTGGGTACTGTGAGACAATGACAATGGTGAATTCCCAATGGAGCAGAATGTTTTATATATATATAGAAAGTGATGCTGTTTTCATGTCTTTTAAGATGTTTAGATTTTAACCAGGTACCTGGAAGCAGAAAGGGAATTACAGACATAGGAAAGGGCTTATACTAGGGCACAAAACTCTGGTAAATTTTGAGAACTGCCAGGATTAGGAATGACTAGAGGTTCATGTGAGGGAGGTCAGCTCCAGGGCTAAGGTGGGAATCAGATGAGAAAAGGCTTTTTGTGCCCAGGCTTGGAGCTGGATTTTATCATGTAGGAATAATAATGCTATTGATGGGTTTTATGCAGATGAGAGATGCAATATGATTTCTACTTCAGAAAATTTATTTTTTTTTAGCTGTGAAGAGAGATTTGAGAGTGACCAATTTTTGGAGATAGAGAGACCTGCCATGATGATGGAAGTTTGGTTGGAGGTCAAAAGAGCATTGGACACATTGAGTTTTATGTGCTTGTGGGCTCAGGGAAGGACTAAAGATTTTAAATTCATTGATATATGTGACACTTGAAAATATTTCAGTTGATGCCATCACCAAGGGAGATTGTGTAGAAGGAAGCAGGCCAAAGACAGAGAGTTGGGAAGTAAGGCCAGTTACGGAGGAGTCCGAAGGGGGAAGAAAGCAAAGGCAAAGGATCCATCAGAAAGGTAGCAGGTGAATGAAGTTCGAATAGCCAAAATTATTTATTGGATAAGTATATTTAGATAAAAATCTCCTTCACTTTTGTCCATGGAGTTCTTTCTCTCTGGATTAAATCCATTATCAATCTGTGTGAGTTTTCCATATCATATAGGCTTTTGCTCATTGTAAAAGTCATATTTGACATTCATTCTTCCTATTCCATTTTTGTTTTTGATTTTATCTACCATAAGTGCAAAAATTTTAAAACAGTTGTATTGTGATGTTTCTTCTTTGTGATTTTTTTTTTGCAGGGAAGTCTAGGTAGGTTAATTGATATGGATTGAAGGGATGAAGGCTAGAGGTAGGGATTCCAGTGAGGAAGCAATTATGACAGACATGGGCTGATATCCTGAGGGCCTGAAATAATGGGACGAGGAGTAGGAATAGAAAGGAGGAGATGGGTGCAAGAGTTATTACAGAAGTAAAGTGCATAGGTCTTCATCACAGACTGTAAGCTTTATGAAAAGATGTTTGGAAGCTAAAGTTTTATAGAATGAGGCAGACCAAGGGAAGGAAACCAGAACTACAAGTTTTTGCTATATTTCAGGCAATTTCTAGGAGTGTTATATATGTTCAACCATTCAAAATTATTTATTGAGCACCTGCTGTAAGCCTAACAGTGTTCTGTGTGATTGGGATGTATTAATGGAGAAAGCAAAGATTTCTGTCCTTATTGAGCTTACCATTTAGGGGTAAAGGCAGATTATAAACAAACAAAAATAACCATGATAATGTAAAAAATAAGCAGTATATACATAATATAGCAGTCAATATGATTGATATTCTCTATTTGCTTTTAGATTTACATTTTCCTTTCCCCTTCCTGCCCAGAGCTCTGGGAGTCTGACTTTTACAGATCAATCAATGAGCTCTGTTGCCTTCTGGCCTCCAGTTGATTTCAGCTAAAAGGAAATCAGAGACTGGGAGGAGAATGAGAGCTGTTCTCTTTCTTGTCTGAAGATCTAAGTGTTGATAGTGGCTGGGCTTATCTAGCAGAGGGCACAACTTCTGTAAGATTCTTTCTCCTACAGGTTTCACAAGATTCTGGTAAGCTGCTGCTCCCTTCCTTGCCCTATTCACTAAGAGTAGCACCAGAATCCTCATGTTTCTAGCCCTGGTATGCTTACTATTCATAGTTAATTTCCCCATAGTGGAAGGCCAGACACCATGCACGAATTGTATGCAATTGAAGGTCTTTGTAAACAATTTGGCTTTTACTCTAAAACTGGGAGTCAGTGTGTCAGTATTGAAAAAAGAAGTGACATGATCTCATATATTTTAACAGAATGGCTCTGGATACTGAGTTAAGAATAGGCTGCAGATGGGGTGATGGTGGGGGAAGTCATTGAAAGGAGAACTGGTTGGAAATGACCACGGTAATCGTAAGGAGATGATGGTGACTCTGTGCTGATATCAGAGAAGGTGGTGCAGAATGGTCACAACACAGATATACTTTAGGGTATGAGAGAAAGGGAAGAGGTAGGGATGATTCCAAAGCTTGTGTCTTGGACAGGGTAAACTTGTATCACTTCAGATAGAGTTGGGGGAGAGAGATCAGTTCAGTTTTAGGCATGCAGAATTTGAGATGTCTATTTGATATCTCCAGTTAGAAATCTCAAGTAAACAGATAGATATATGAGTAATAAGTCGGGAGTCATCAAATAGATCTACACTGTCTAATACAATAGCCACTGGCCACATGCACTAGCACATTTAAAGTGTTCAGTAGCCTTATGTGGCTAGTGGGTACTGTATTGGATAGTGAAGTTACAGAACACTTTTGTCACTAAGTAAAGCTCTGATGGGATAGTGCTGATCTAGGTGGTATTTCCAGTAGTTAGATTTGATGAAATCGTTAATGGAAGGCTAAGAGAAAAAGAGAAAAGACTGAACTTTGGGGCAATCCAATATTAAGGAATTAAACACAGAAGGAGGAAAAAAAATAAAGAAAAAGATGAGGACAGTGAAATGTAAGGTAAACCAAGAATAACTGATGAAAGTATGTCATTTCATTCTCAGGAGAAAATTAAGAGGCTTAGATGATTTTTAACATTATTTAGGTGATGAAACTGAGGCCCATAGGGTGAAAGCATATGTCTTTTATTACACAGCTATTATCAAAAGAGTTGGGATCTGAGACAAGAAAGCATGGCATTCTCCTTTGGGAGGGATCTATTAATAGCTGGCTGTAGATAGGATGAAGATGACTATTCTTAGACCATGACCACTAGTGTGTTCTCACCAAAGATGCCTGGATTCAAAGAATGGTTTCAAGTCTCAAGGATCCATCTAACCATGAAGGATGTGGCATGCTAACAACAGTTGCTGCCTCAGTTATGACTAAGGTTCAGTTCCACTCTAACTTGCCATGTTTACTGAGAGTATTTGCTTTTGGATGGCCCATCTTCCCTAAGTTTGCTACGTGAGAGGTGGGAGCCTACATCTTATTGAGTCATTAAGTCCTAACATTGCTACATAAGGAGCTTACTGTATTGTCTGATTTGATATTGCTTATTACAAAAACTATAACATCATTTATGACTTACTAATAGTTTCCTTGAAGACATAGCCTGAAATAAGGATTTGGGTGAAAATAGTTTATATGGGAGAAGATCCTGGAAAGCAGAAGTGTGGGAGTAGGGAGAATGAAGCAAGGAGAAAAGAAAAGCTAAAAAGGGTTGGTTACCTCTGTGGGCAAATGGGGCTTAATCTACCTGGGGTCCTTCTGAATCCACTGACTTCTATCACGTTTGGTTGGGAGTTGCCTTTGGGGAAATTGACTTCTCACAATTCTCCACATTTGTGCACAACTTAAGGTGTTTTCCCAGCTTCTTCCTAAACCAGAAAAATCAGAGATGTTGCAGCTCGCCTTTGAGGTGGGGCACAGGCACTGTCCATAAAGCTGTCCACTAAAGCCATGCCAAAATCAGGTGGGTCAGGGGTATGGCATGGTGCACCCCTGTAAGTTTAATACAGTTGGGAATTAGCATAATATCATTGTCAGTAGTTAGTAATGAGTATGAAATTACATTATCTCCCCTTAAAATGATATTTGCTTTATGTAAATATACTGAATGGAATTATAATTTATTCATCCCCAAAGACAAAATAATTACAAATAGAATGTAAAAAGAAACCCTCTCCACTCTTTCAAATTAGACACATCACTTTGGAATCAGAGAAATTAGGTTACAGTCTTAGTTTTGCTGCTGACTTGTTGTTTGACTTTTGGGAAGCTAATTGATATTTCTGCACATCAAGATTATAATCTATACAATACAGATAAACATACTTACCTCATTGAACTATTGCAAGAAGTATAGAACACATACAAGCACATGTATACATACATGTCAGGCCTGGATCGGATATGTAATAATTAGTTTTCCTTTCTTTTTAAAAAAAAATCTAGTTATTTAACTCCTTTCCTGCTTTAATTCATTTCTTCCTTTTTGAATGGAAAGTAGAAACATATTTTATTCTTATCAACAATGAAGAACATAGACTAAAAGTGATATAATGTTCCATTAGGTTAAATAAAGAATATTGGACTCTCATGCAAAATTTTGTCATTTAAATTATGTATGAGTTAAAAATATATAAACAAAGAAAATGTTCAACTTATACCCAGATTTCAACTAAATATCTATATATTGTAGCTAAATTTTCTTTTTTGTGAGATTTGAAAAGATATAAGATGAAAACTAATCTACTGTTTTTACTCCTGTTTACTATAATGGCATATAGTTGATTATAAGCTTTAAATTTTCTATTAAATATCTTTTCATCTACCTTTCTTTATAGCATACTCATTCCCCGTTGTTGTTTTGTTTAACAGCCTTATCATGTAAAGATGAAGGGAAAGAAGAAATGCCGACAAGTCTAAATATTGAAAGGTCAGGGCATTCACACACACACTATTTCACTTTTCAGGATGCATTAAACATTGCAAGTCTGCCATCTCTTTCAATTTTCAGATATCAAATTGATGTTGTACTATTTTCTCTTTTGAAGGAAATTTTTGAGATCATAAAAGTGTGTAAGAGACACGAAAATGAGGCTTGAATAATTCAGAATGGAGAGATTTTTCAGCTCTTGAGTAGTGAGAAAGAACCAAAGATACTGGTTTTCACTGGCTGTTTGTTTTTGTAACACTTCAAGTAATAAAAGCATCAGTATAAATTCTGCATTGGTTTTGGTCCCTCACTGAAGTTGTGCTCTAGGGACTGATGCACTTCTGCACATTTGTGTATACACTATGCTGTCATTTGGCACAAATGTGAGGTTGGTCTTCTTGGTAAAGATTAGAATAAGCACAAGGATTAGAATGAGTGTGAGGTGGAAGAGAAAGAGAAGAACTAGAGGTCCCTAGTTGGGAAGTTTTCTGTAATAGATATTGCTGCTATTGTCTGCCCAGAATATTTTTATTTGGTTACCTGTTTTTTTGTTTGTTTCCTCATAGGTTCTGGTCAAGCTGTCAAGCACAGTATCCTGACTTCTGGCCAATACGGTAAGTTCTAGTGGTCTGATAACTATAAAATAAGAAGCAATAAAAAATAAATTGGACTATACAAATATTTTTAAAAATGAAAAAAATCACAAGCAAAATCAAAGAATTGACAAATTTGGAGAAAATAATTTCAAGATACATCACATCAAAGGTCTAATATTACTGGTACATGATGAACTCTTAAAATCAGAAAGGAAGTAATTTTAAAAAATGGTAGAAGACATGAAGAGATAATTCACAGTAAAAGTATCCCTAAAACATAAAAATGCATCCAACTTCAGAAATAATTAGAAAAATTAAAATTAAAATTCAACTGAGAAACACTTGTAACAAGTGGTGTAAATTAAAAGGTCTGACCACATTTTATTGGCAAAGGCTATCAAAACAGCACTTTCATATACTGCTGGTGTGAACACAAATGAATACAGTTCTATTGGATGGGCATTTGACAATATTTAACTAAACTATCTTTTGATACAATAATCTTACTTATAAGACTTTAACCTGAATATAGAGTTCCAATAATACAAAGATACATATGCAAAAGATTATTCATCATAGCATTATTTGGAATTGCAAACAACTGGAAACAACCTAAGTGACCATATGTTGGAAAATGGGTAAATGAAATATGTTACGTCAACACAATGGAGTATGTTGTACCTGTAAAAAGAATGAGAAAGATCACCATAAACCAATATGTAGCAATTTTTAGGATTTATTATTTATTAAAAAAGCAAATGCAAATTAGTATCTATACATATTAGTATATTATCATGAATGTAAGAAAAAAAGAATATAAGAAAATATATATGTTTTGTTCATTTGAAAAAAAGAAACACAAAAAGAGATAAAACAAAAACTAATGATATAGGCCCTATAAAACAGGAAATATGTGGGAGTGGAATGGAAAGGATGGGATAATTGGAGTAGAGTATATGGGTAACACTTTTCTGAGTATAGCTCTTGGTTCAGCTATGACTTTTAGAAGCATATCTGTGTTTTATATACTCAAAAATATATTACTAAAATTAACATGAATGTAAGAAACCCAACATGGAAAGCAAATAGAAACATATGAACCTAAATGTATTCAAGTGAACTACATAATTACAATGAAAGGGAGGAGAACGAAAATAATTAATCTAAGAAACTTTAAAAAACAGTATTTGACTACTACAGCCTTGTAGTATAGCTTGCAATCTGGTAAAATGATACCTCCAAATTTGTTCTTTTTGCTTAAAGTTGCTTTCGCTATACAGGATCTTCTCTGGTTCCATACAAAGCATAGAATTATGTTTTCTAAATATGCAAAAAATGATGTTGGTATTTTAATAGGGATTGCATTGAATCTATAGATCACTTTGGGTAGTATACACACTTTAACAGTGTTGATTTTGCTGGTCCATGAGCATGGTATGTTTTTCTATCTGTTTATGTCCTCTGCTATTTTCTTCCTCAGTGTTTCATAGTTTTTCCTGTAGAGGTCTTTTACCTCCTTAGTTAAATATATTCCTAGGTATTTTATTTTCTTTGTTGCTATTGTGAAAGATATTGAGTCTTTGATTTGGTTCTCAGCTTGACTGTTGGCATATATGAATGCTACAGATTTGTATATGTTGATATTGTAAACTGAGACTTTGCTGAATTTATTTATCAATTCACTAGTCTCTTGGCAGAATCTTTGAGGATTTCCACATATAAGATCATACTGTCATCAAAGAGCAATAGTTTGACCTCTTCTGCCCCCATCTGGATACACTTGATTTGCTTCTCTTGTCTGATTGCTCTGGGTAGGACATCCAGCACTATGTTGACTAGAAGTAGTGATAGAGGACAACCTTGTCTGGTTCTAGTTCTAAGCAGAAATGCTTTCAATCTTTCCCCAGTCAGTATGATGTTGGCTTTTGGTTTTGTCATTTATGGCTTTTTTATTTTGGGGTATGTCCAAAATGTTTTATCATAAAAGGGTGCTGAATTTTGTCAAATGCTTATTCTGCATCTATTGAGAGGATCATATGGTCTTTGTTTTTATTTCTATTTATGTGGTGAATTACAGTTATAGATTTGTGTATATTGAACCATCCCAGCATCTCTGGGATTAAGCCCACTTGGTCATGATGGATAATTTTTTTGATGAGCAGCTGAATTCACTTTGGTAAGATTTTACTGAGAATTTTCTCATCTGTATTCATGAGGGATATTGGGCTATAGTTTTCTTTTTCTGTTGAGTTCTTTCCTGGGTTTGGTTTCAAGGTGAGGCTATAGTAACTAAAACATCATGGTATGGACACAAGAAATAGAGATATAGACCAATGGATCAGAACAGAGAACCCAGATATAAAACCATCCTTATATTGCCATATGATCTTTGACAAAGCAGACAAAAACATACACTGGTGAAAAGAATCCCTATTTAATAAATGGTGCTGTGGAAATTTGATAGCCACATGTAGAAGACTGACACAGGATCCATATCTCTCATCACTCACAAAAATCAACACATGATGGATAACAGACTTAAATCTGAGGCATGAAACAATAAGAATTCTAGAAGAAAATGTTGAAAAAAACTCTTCTAGACATCAGCCTAGGCAAAGAATTGATGAAGAAGACCCCAAGAGCAATCACAGCAACAACAAAAATAAATAAATGAGACCTGATCAAATTAAAAACCTTCTACACAACCAAGGAAACAATCAACAGAGCAAATAGATAACCTACAGAATGGGAGAAAATATTTGCATGCTATGCATCTGATAAAGGACTGATAACTAGCATCTATAAAGAACTCAAGCAAATCAGCAAGAAAAAAAATCAAACAACCCCATTAAAAAGTGGGCAAAAGACATGAATGGAAACTTTTCAAAAGAAGATAGACTAATGTCCAACAAACATATGAAAAAATTCACATTTCTAATCATCAAGGAAATTCAAATCAAAACCTCAATGGGATATCACTTAACTCCAGTGAGAATGGATTTTATGAAAAAGTCTCAAAACAACAAATATTGAAATGGATGCAGAGAGATAGGAACACTCATACACTGCTGGTGGAACTGCAAACTGGTACAACCTCCATGGAAAGTAGTATGGAGATACCTCAAAGAACTGAAAGTAGACCTACCATTTGATCCAGCAATTCCTCTACTTGAATTTACCCAAAGGAGAAAAAGACATTCTATAAAAAAGACACCTGCACTCAAATGTTTATAGCAGGACAATTTACAACCACAAATATGTGGAAACAACCCAAGAGCCAATCAATACATGAGTGGATTAATACAATGTGGTTTAGGTATACCACGGAGTACTACTCAGCCATAAAAAATGGTGAACTAATACCTCTTGCATTAATTTGGATGGAACTGGAGACCATTCTTCTAAGCGAAGTATCATAAGAATGGAAAACGAAACACCACATGTACTCACCATTAAATTGGAACTAATCAATCAACACTTATGTGAACATATGGAAATAACAGTCATCGTAAATCAAGCAGGTGGAGGAGGGAAGAGAGTATGGGTAAAATCACACCTAATTGGTACAATGCACATTGGAGATAAGTACACATAACTTTGACTCAAATTTTACAAAAGCAATTTATGTAACCATAACATTTGTACCCCCATAATATTCTGAAATTTAAAAAATCTGATTTATCAATATCAAGAAACAGAAACAAGTATTTGACCACATACTCTAAGGGTAAAGGCAATAAGAATTGTTCCCAAATATTAAACTCTAGTTAGGAGGTTTGTTTTTCACAGATGTATAGGTTAGCTATTCTAAAACTATTTTATGTATGTTTTAGAATTAAGCAAATAAGTAAATACATTGCAGATAATGAGAACCAGGTTTCTCATTGCCTGAGAAAAAGACTTACATTTAAGGAGAGGGGAAGGCTAGACTAAATCTTACTGCTGACAATATCAGGTCAGCTAAAACCCACCAGGAGCACACCTGTAATTGACAAGTTAGGTTTATTACTTGTTGCAATGTGGGAGCAGGCACACCCTAGGTAATCATGGAGTGTCTCAGTTTAGAATGTTAGAAAGAACCTATTACAGGGATTGGATTTTTGTTGGTGGCGATAAGTTTAGTGAAGGTTTGAAGAAGTAAGGATTCACTCTAGATAGGATGCTTTTAGAAAGCAGGGCAATTCTGTCATTGGTTATCTCAGCAATTATATTTATAGGGAAGGCAGACCACAGTTAGAATAAACCTAAAATTAGAAAAGAAGTAGCAGCGGCTTATTTTAGCCAGAAGAGAACGAGGGACAGAGAGAGATTTAGTAGTTAGTGGGTAGCATAGTAACCTTATTTTTGTCTGGTTAGAATAGATTATGAAATGGACTTATTTTGTCTCACATTAACTTTGTCTCAGAGGAACCATTTTGAGTGTTTGTATTCTGTGAGATTGTTTATGTTCAGCAGGAAAATAACATGTCCTAGCTGTGAGTGCCAGGCCACCGTTGGGATATCATGGATTTTTTTTGCCATTCTGAGGCATTGGATTAGAATCAGTGGTATTAGTATGAATTCATTGTTCCTGCACACTGATATATGAAATAATTCTTAGCTGTGTCTACTGAGAGGGTTTAGAAGCAATGACTTCAGTACAAATGAGCATACCTCTCAACCATATCTTGGTTTCTAAATACTATTCTCCAACAAAAAACCAAAAATCTCCTTGAGAGAATGACGGGTTCTGTGGCTGGAGCAGAGAAATTATATGATAAAACTAGAACAGACTGTGATGCCAGAAAGTAAGAAAATGTTCAGAATATGATTGGGACATACAAAAAGACACAGAAACCAATTTAAAGGGGCTCCCAATGGCCAAATCTGGGGCAATCTAAGCAACAAAATAATGTCAGTAATGGATTATGATCTGCAAAATAAGATAAGAATCCATAAATACTTACTAATCTAAATAAATGGATGGATAAATAAATAGGGAAGAGAAATCTCTTTATTAGAGTATGATTCAAGGCGAGGATATTGATGAATGCTAAAATGATTTGGCAAATGCCTAAGGAAAAACAGGATATTTACATAGTCTCAAAGTATCTGTTCACAAAAAAATAGTAAATTTATATTGGAGAACCATGGAAGATACTATCAGTGATAAATAAATGACACCCTGAAAAGGATACACATCACTTCTGTGGTACACTGACAGAAAATATATATAAACTCAGTTGAATAATGAGGAAATGGTAGACAAACCCAAACTAAAGAATATTCTAGGAGTGGTATTTGTTTGCTAAGTCTGTCTTAACAAAATACCATAGACTACTTCACCTTGACATTAACTGTCCTAATCACTGAAGGTACTGACCAAATGACACAGTAACTTATCATACAATAAATAATTTCTGAAGATGGCTGACCAGAGACACCAGATGCCAGAGCATCTCAGTAAGAAGGAGGAATTTTAGATGAAAGAGAAACAATAAACAAACAAAAAAACAGAGATCAATTGTGGATCTGAGGCAAGGGTGTCAGAACCTTCAGGAGACTCCATGGGAAGAGGTTGCAGAGTGGAACATGAAAGAGCAAGGTATCAGCAGAGATCAACCCCCTGAGAAGGGTAGATGGAGTTGTTTCTCTCTCCCTTGAAACTCTGACAGTTGGTGGGTTCCCAAGCTGCTGGGGAGACTTTCTGCCCACATGAGCCCAGAGGCTGCTGGTGTGAGTGAGCTGGGAGCTTCCCATGGACAGGAGACCAGGCTCCCAAGCCCCTGGGGTACCTCCCATCTGCACAGACCCAAGCCAGGATGACAGGCGCCATATTGCTTCTCTACCCACTATGCATCTTTGTCCTCCTCAGGGAGCTTCAACTTCTCAGGTTTCATCCTTCTTGTTCCCACACAGACATTTCCCACTCTGGCCCAGACTGCAGGAGCCACAGTGGTTGAGTGGGTCTCGTGTGATCTGTGTGACTCCAGTGCTTGGATATTCTGCGTGGGTGGTCTGAAGTGAGGGATGGACAGGACCAGAGTGCTAGATTTCCTCCATTCAGACTGTTTTTCTCCCCTTCCCCTCCCTCACCCATGGCTGTTGAGAGAGCCAATTGAGCCATCATGCTGATGGGTTCATAGAGAGTGGAGTTCAGTCCTTTCCTCTTGGGATCCTGCAGTGGACTGAGGGGTACTCAGACTGTGAGCTCCCTGCCTGCTAGCCCTCCCTCGTGCTGCTTGCCCAGAAACTCCATCACAGTGGGGCATACCCCAAGGTGGAGGGACACCAAATCTGCTTAGGCCCCCTGTGGGTGACTCAGGACCAGCACAATTCTCCTTAGCATGGTCAGGAATTGACCTCTGGGGACTCAGGAACAATACTGAAGATCCCATACCCCCAGATCTTGATTGCATTACTCAGGGGCAAGGATGAAAGATTTGTGAGTTAGTCTCAGGAGGCGAGGGAGCCCAAATGGGCAGATTAGGGGGGAGGGTGAAGTGTGGGTCCTAGCTGCAGCATGCTCATGGAGTATCCTTCTCCCCACAGGAGGGCTGTACTCTCAGCCCAAGCTGTGACCCTGAGCAGGGAACCTCATCCTGGCCTGCATCATAGTCATGGGGGACCTCAGCTGGCTTGAGATCCTGCCAGCAGATGCTGAAGAGAAACCGCAGAGCAAGGGAGGGCAGAGAGGAATGAGGCTTGCTCCAGACTGTGAATCTCAGATTGCCCCACTTCCACAAACAGACTTACTGGTTGGGCGGGGCCCCATCAGCACCTCCTTGGCAGCTTTGCTCAGTAGCTGTGAGCAGATCTTCAACCCCTGCTGAAACAGATACCTTTCCAGCTTTTGTGGAGCCTGAGGGTAAGCTCACCCAATACACTCCCAAACCTACACTCCCCCAACCACCTCTGCTGTAGCAGAGAATAAGGACTCACCTGAAGTTTCAGGGCCCCACCCAACCCCTGGGGTATTCAATTGCTTCTCCTGAGGGACTAGAGCCAGTCACAGGACCAAAAAGCAACATTGCAGCAGCTTGTTCCTTCTGTCAAGTGCCACCTACTGATGAGGAGGTCAATTTCCACACCCATCACAGTATTTATTGACTCAGTCATACAAGGTGTGGTTGATTCTCACCACAAGCACCATCTACTGTCTCAGAGATTAAACTGGGTGTGTCATTACAACTCACACTGTTAAGACCACAGGGGAAAGAGAAAGGATTTCAAAGACCTCCATCCTCCTTCATCAAAGAGAGGCAGGGAATCTGCTCACTCACATAGTTCACCAGTCCTACAGCCTACAAACAGCTTGCAACTGAGAAAACCAACACACCAAGGATATCTAACCAAGACATCCATCCAGAACCTAGATCGCCATTAAAGCACCACAAGCAAAGCCAAATGTTCTCACCCAACGTGTGCTACAGACACACTCATACGAGGGAGATGAGGAGAAAAAGCCTTATTTAAACAAAAGAAAATCCAAAAATTAGAAGCAATAGCTGCTCCAAATGAAAAGGAATCAGACAAAGAACTCTGGAAGTATGAAGACTCAGAGCAAAAGGGCGCCCCCCCAAAGGGAACACCAGGTCTTTAGCAATGAAAACTAACTAAAATCAGAATACTGAAATGACAGATAAAGAATTCAAAATGTGATTTATAAGTAAGGTTAATGAAATACAAGAAAAAATGGAAAACCAACACAAAGAAAATTCAATTTCACTAAATAAATTGAATTATTTTGAAAAATTAAATAGAACTTCTGGAAATGAAAAATTCTTTCAAGGAAATTCAAAACACGGTGGAAAGCCTTAAGAATAGACTAGACCAGGCAGAAGAAGGACTCTCAGAGCTTGAAGATAACACCTTCAAATTAAACAAGTCAGTCAAAGATAACACAGAATTAAGAGGAAGTAACAAAGCCTATAAGAAATATGAGATTATGTAAAGAGGCCAAACATAAGAATTATAGGCATCCCTGAGGGTGAAGAAGAAAACATACAAGGGTTGGAAAACCTATTTGAGGGAATAATTGAGGAAAACTTTCCTGGTACTGCAAGAAATTTAGATATCCAGGTACACAAAGTTCAATGAACACCTAGGAGATTATTTGCAAAGAGGCAATCACCATGACACAGTTATCATACTAGCCAATGTTAATATAAAGAAGGAACCTCTGTGAACCATAAGGAGAAAGCAACAGGTGACTTACAAAGGAAAACACATTAGACTAACTGCAGACTTCTCAACTGAGACCTTACAAGCCAGAAGGGCCACATTCTCAGTCTTCTCAAACAAAATAATGGCCAGCCTAGAATTTTGTATCCTGCAAAACTTTCTTATATGAGGGAGAAATAAAGACTTTTTCAGAGAAGCAAACAGGGAATTTGTCAAGACCAGACCTGCCCTACAGGAAGTACTCAGATCTGCATTATACATTGATCAGCATAATAGCAACCTACCAGTGTAAACTCACCCAAAAGCTAAAATTCAGAGTCCATATAAAATAATGGCTCAAGAGGTAAAAGAAAGCAATAAGCTTGTACTCAACAGGATGAACAGAAGTGCATCCCACTTACCAATTCTTTCAATAAACACAAATGGCTTGAATTTCCCCACTCAAGAGACATAGGCTGGCTGAATGGATAAAAAAATAAAATAAAATACATGCCAAGTATCTTCTGTCTCTAGGAAACACATCTAACTGACAAGGACTCATTCTGACTCAAGTTGAAGGTATGGAAAAAAATATTCCATGCAATGAAAATCAAAAGAAAGCAGGTGTGGCCATTCTCATATCAGATAACATAGACTTCAAATCAACAATAATGAAGAAAGACAAAGATGATAATTATATAATGGTAAAGGGAGCAATTCATCAAGAAGATATAACAATCCTAAATATTTATGCACCTAACACAGGTGTGCCCAGATTCATAAAGCAAAGTGATAAACAACAACATCATAATTGCTGGGAATTTCAACACCCCACAGACAGAACTGGACAGATTCTCTAAGCAGAAAATAAATAAAGAAACATTGGACTTAAACAGGACTCTAAAGCAAATGGGCCTGACAGACATTTACAGAACATTCTATCCCAAAACTACTGAATATACCTTTTGCTCATCAGCACATGGAACATTCTCTAAGATTGATCACATCTTAAGCCACAGAACACATCTCAACAAATTAAAAAAGTAGACATTATAACAAGTATCTTAGACCATAGTAGAATGAAATTAGAAATCAACTCAAACAGAGACACTCCATTCTACAAAAAGTCATGGAAATTTAAAAATGTACTGCTGAATGATTATTGGGTCAAGGATGAAATTAAGATGGAAATCAAGATTCCTCAACTAAACGACAAAGGGGACACAAGTTATCAAAATCTGTGGGATTCAGCAAAAGCAGTCATAAGCGGAAAATTCATATCCGTAAATGCCTACATCAAAAAGACAGAAAGATCACAAACAACCTAATGAATCATCTCAAGGAACTAGAAAAGGAAGAGCAAACCAATTCCAAACCCAGGAGAAAAAAATAACTAAGGTCTGAGCAGAACTAAATGAAATCAAAACCAAAAATAATACAGACGATTAATGAAACAGAGTTATTTCTTTGAAAAGATAAATAAAATTGATGGACCTCTCACTAGATTAACCAGAAATGGAAAAGAAAGGACCCAAACAAACTCAATCAGAAATGAAAAAGGAGATGTTACAAGTGATACCACAGAAATACAAAATATCATCTGTGAATACTACAAACATTTCTATACACATAAACTCAAAAACATTGACAAAATGGACAAATTCCTGGAAACACACAAGGCTCAGTCAGGAAGAGATAGAACTGAACAGACCAATTACAAGCAACAAATTGGAAGCAGGAATAAAAATTATTCCAACCAAAAAAAAAGTTCTGAACCAGATGTTTACACAGTCAAATTTTATCAGATCTAGAAAGAGTTGATACCTATATGGCAGAAATTACTTAATAACATTGAGAAGGAAGGAATCCTTCCCAACTAATTCCACAAAGCCAGTATCACCTTGGTACCAAAGCTAGGAAAGGACACAACAGAAAAAGAAAACTATAGACCAATTTCCTTGTGAATATAAGTGCAAAAATCTTTAATAAAATTCTAGCAAACCAAATTCAGCAGCACATCAAAAAATAATCCACCAATACCAAGTGGGCTTCAGCCCAAGGATGAGAGGATGATTTGACATATGTAAATTCATAAATGTAATTTACCACATAAATAGAAGCAAAAACAAAGATCATATGGTCATCTCAGGAGATGCAGAAAAAGCATTTGACAAAATACAGCACACTTTTGTGATAAAAACTCTTAACAAAATGGGCATAGATGGAACATACTTCAAAATTATAAAAGCCATATATGACAAGCCCACAGCCAACCTCATACTGAATGGGGAAAATTTGAAAGCATTCTCACTCAGAACTGAAACAAGACAAGGATGCCCACTGTTACCACTTCTCTTCAGCATAGTACTGGAAGTCCTAGCCAGAACAATCAGGCAAGAAAAGGAAATTAACGGTATCTCAATGGGGAAAGAGGAGGTCAAACTATTGTTCTTTTTTGATGATATGATCTTATATCTGGAAAACCCCAAAGATTTCACCAAGAGACTCCTGGAATTGATAAATAAATTCAGCAAAGTCTCAGGCTACAAAATCAATGTACACAAATCAGTAGCATTCCTATACACCAACAACAGTCAAGCTGAGAATCGAATCAAAGAGTCAATGCCTTTCACAATAGCTACAAAGAAAATAAAATACCTAGTAATATATTTAACCAGGAGGTGAAAGATCTCTACAAAGAGAACTACAAATCATTGAGGAAGGAAATTGCCGATGATGTAAGCAAATGGGAAAACATAACGTGCTCATGGATTGTCAGAATCAACATTGTTAAAATGTCTATACCACCGAAATAATTTACAGATTCAATGCAATCCCCTTCAAAATACCAAGGTCATATTTCACAGTTCTAGAAAGAATAATCCTATGCTTCATTTGGAACCAGAAAGACCCCAAGCAAAGGATAGATTGTGGTAGGCATATTTATAACTTTTAAAGAAATTTCTAAGCTGTTTCCTTAGTTGTAGCATTTTATATTATTGCTAGCAGTCTATGACAGTTCTGGCTCCTCTACATTCTTTAAAGGACTTGTGGTTGGTCTTTTTTAGTTTTAGCTATTCTACTAGGTATGCAGAGTTTTCTCATTGTTTTAAATTGTATTTCTCAATACAAATTGTTTTAAATTGTATTTCTCAAATGAATAATGAAGTTAGTACTTTTCATGTGTTTATTACCATCTGTATATCTTCTTTGGAAAAATGTCTGTTTAAATTTTTCATTTTAGAAATTGAGTGATATTTCTTATTATTTAATTGCAAGAGTTCTTTATACTGTGGATAAAAGTGCTTTGTCAATTGTGTATTTTGCAAACATTATTTCTTGGACTTCAGTTTGCATTTTCAATTTCTTAGGAGAGTTTTTAGCAAAAGTTTTTAAATCTTGATTAAGTACAATTTATTGTGTTTCTTTTATAGTTTCTGTTTTCTTTCTATTTGAGAAATATTTGTCTAACATTTTAAATGTAATTTTTCATATATTCCTTTTTCACAAGTTTTATAATTTTTAAGCTGTTACATTTAAATCTATGATTCTTTTTAATTTAATGTTTGAATATGATATGGTATAGATGAAAGATGAATATGGAGGCTGAGAAGCCCTGCTATATGCTATCTGAAAACTAGAGAACCAGGGAAGCCAGTGGCATAGCTCAGTTCAAGTCCCCAGGCCTGAGAACCAGAGGAGCCAATGGTATAACTCTCAGTTCAAGGTCAAAAGCTTCAGATTCTAGGTACCCTGGTGTAAGCTCCAGAGTCAGTAACTCAGAGAACCTGGAGCTTTGAGGTCCAAAGGCAGGATGAGATTGTGTCCCAGTTCCAGAAGACATTTATATTTTATCTGGACCCTCAGTCAATTGGATGGTTGCATCCAGTGGCATCCACCTAGATAATCCAGTATAATTAGGAAGCAGACAACTTTAGGAGGCTTTTGCTACCACATATACAACAAATAGTAAAGCAACCACTAAAATAACAAAATAAAAGTTTGAGTTGATATACCAACAAAGGATATAAAATAGAATGATAAAAATCACTCAATCCCAAGAAGGCAGAAAATAGAAAAGGAAGAGAACAATGAAGAGATACAATAAAAATAAAACAAATTTCAAGATGAAAATTTAAGCCTAACCCTATCAATAATCAAATGAAATGTAAATGATTGTTGATATACTCCTACTAAAAGGCAGTTGTTATATTGATTAAAAAAAATGAAGACTCAACTCTAAAGCTTGTTTTTTTGATACTATGAATAAAAATGATAACCTTCTAGCCAGACCAATGGGAATAAAAAGATAAGATACAAATTTTCAATGTCAGGAATGAGTAAAGTGATATCATTACAGATTCCACCAATCTTAAATGCATTAATAAGGGAATATTATAGGGAGCTTTATATTGATAAATTTGATAATTTAGATAAAATGAACAAATTTCTTGAGAGACACATGCTATCAATACTACCTGAAAAAGAATTAGAATATATGAATTGCTCTTTATTTATTAAATAAATGAGTTTATAATAATCATCTTGTTTGTTTTAGCATGTGAAATTCATTCTGACACTATCGAGTTTGTATTATGAGATGAAACAAATGAGTTGGATTTAGATGGCATTTCATTTCTGACATGATTAAT
The DNA here is from genome assembly GCF_020740605.2 of Lemur catta. Lineage (NCBI taxonomy): Eukaryota > Metazoa > Chordata > Mammalia > Primates > Lemuridae > Lemur > Lemur catta. The sequence continues at coordinate 43,281,276 of NC_059131.1, forward strand.
TGTATATTATGAGATAAAACAAATAAGCAATAATATTAATCTTGAACAAAGATACAGATATAAGATTGATGAGGTTAAGTGTAGCTCTTTAGTCCTGAATTTGAATTGAAAACTTCAGAAGAACATTTAATGTGTTTTTTTTATGTTTTATGTATGTATCTTTCCCTGCTCTTTCCACTAATAAGGCACAAAAAGAAAGATTAATGAGAGTGCAGTAAGAATCCCCAGTGTCCAAATTATGCTCTTCAACTACCATTTCCCACTAAAAGACATCAGAACTTGCATAAATGACTGATATGAGGTTTGGGACAGAAAATTTTACAAGACCTGGGCCAATTGTTTATTTGCTAAAAGAGAAAGTTATCAAAGACTACCAATATCATGTTAACGGGACTCAGGATTCAACCTGCTTCATCTGTTATCATCCAAATGTGGGGCAATTTCAACAAAAATACAAACTTCAATAGATTAAAATTCATCAAATATGTTTAAAATCATAAGTTCATAATGACACTCAAAAGAAAAAAATACAATCTGAGTAGTAAAGAGAATCACTCCATTAGTTTGAAAAGTGGTCAATACAGGGAAGGAATCAAGAATTTATCCCACCTTCCTATATAATAGTATACAAGAAGGTGTTTCTCACTGTAAATATATTTCAGCTAATAAATGAAGAATGAATGACAGGCTATAACAATTTGCAATGCTTAATGGATCTAGGCAGTGATCAAAGGATGCTAACATTACTGAAAACGTGGCAACCAGCATCAATGTGCCTCTTGACAGAAGTACCCAGCACTGTCTATGAGGTAGTGTATTAGTGAGCTCGATGCCATAACAAATGCCAGAGACTGGGTGGCTTAAGCAACAGAAATTTGTTTTTTCACAGTTCTGGAGATTAGAAATCTAAGATCAAGGTTCTGGCTGATTCAGTTTCTAGTGAGGGTGCCCCATTGCCTTCTTGCAGTATCCTCAAATGCCCTTTGTGGTGTGTGGAAAGGGAAACAGGGGGAGAGAGAGAGGGGGGGGGGAGAGGGAATCAACTCTCTTGGTGTCTCTTCTTTTTTTATTTTTTTTTATTTTTTTTATTTCATCTCATCATGGGGGTACAAAAGCTCAGGTTATATACATTGCCCATGTCCTACCCATCCCCCTGAGTCAGAGCTTCAAGCGTGTCCATTCCCCAGACAGTGTGCCTGGCACTCACCATGTAGTCATACCTCCATCCCCTCCCCTCACCCCCCACCTCCCCGAGTCAGCACCTTCAAACATGTTGGTGTCTCTTCTTATAAGGACACCAATTCTGTTGGATCAGGGCCCCATCTTTATGGCCTCATTTAACCTCAATTCCTTAGAGGTCCCTTCTTCAAATATATTCATTTTGGGGGTTAGGGATTGAGCATATGAATTTTAGGGGAACACAAGCATTCAGTTCCATAACAGGTAGTCATATCAAAATATTGAATTTAAATTGATCAAATCTCTAGATCAGCTACTAAGTTACAGAAAATACAAAGGACAGGAATATGTTGAACAACGGCAAGATACTATTCAGCAAAATTGTGCAGAGCTCTATAGGAATGAACAATGAACCTTCAACAAAACATTGCAAAATGGCAAAAGAAGAAGAGAGCTCGTCTAGAGATCAACCAATTGCAAAGTAGGCACTTTCAATACCACTTCTTCTCATATTATATATATTTGCCTGAAAGTCCTATCAGGAATACTATAAACACAACCAGCACAAAATTATAGTTGGCATTTTATCCTATTCCGTCATCTCATCTACCTTTCTCATTTCAATTAATGACATATCATCTTCTTATACCTTTTAGAACCTAAAAATTACATTTCATTTCAGCATTTTTTAATATCTTCTGTCTGAGAAATCACCAGATACTCTGGTTTGTTATCATTTCAGCCTTATCACTTGCCTCTGATTCATAGTCTGCCTTTTCCATCTGTCTTGTTTATAATTCTGCTGTTGATCAAGTAGATACTTGCTATGACCTGGTCTTTCTGCCTGCAATATCAACCTAGTCCAGTCCATAAATTGTTTCAATAAAAATCTTAACATTATTCATCTGTAAAAAAGTTCTTGACAATTCCCCATTGCCCAATGGACAAAGAGAATAATCCTTACCAACCATCTTTCCATTTTTAACTCTTGCCATTTTGATCAATGTATTCATATCACAATATTACTATTTCCAGAGCAGTCTGTGCTCTTTGACTTTGCCTGTGCTATTGTCCATGCTTTAATACTCTCTTTCTATTTTTTACCTGGAGAATGCTTACTCATCTTTCATGATCAGTCTTAAAAAGACTCCCTGATTTTTTTCTCTATACCCTCCTACTCCCAATATAGGCAGTCTTAGTCACTTTTTTCTCCCTAATATTTCATACATTTTGTTATTATCAACCTCATCAAATTGTATTGTGGTTATTATGTCACATTGTCTTCTGTATATACCTAGCATAATTACAGCTGCTTAATAAATATTACATGGAATGAATGCAAGAGAGGACTAGTGGGCTCTTTTTGATGGAAGAAAAATATTAATATCTTCTGCTACCACTCAAATGTGCACTATTACAAAAATCTACTGGATTATGAATAAAGATAACTATTCTCCTCAAATAGTTATATATGACTTCTATGTTGTAAATAAATTTACTTTTAAATCTGAGTTTATTCTTGTATGAACTCAGATATGCATTTTGCCAAGAATCATCTTGGGTTAAAAAAAATTCTAAATGACAAAACCCATATTACTCTCATTTAAGCTGTTATAGTGATATGAAATTGTTATATATTAATAAAACTGTTTAATATTCACTTACATAAGATGATAAGTACAAGAAACTTTGTTTTAGGGGTCCAATTAATGTAGTAAGCTAGTTTCTACAATTTATTATATAAAATTTTATAATATATTTGGTTTTTAACAATATATGAAGTTTCACTCCAAGCATCAATTATACTTTTGAGTATAAGTTACTGTTAAACTAACTGGAAACAATCAACAAAAACCCATCAGACTCTAATTGTTGAAAGTCTTTTTTTCCTCATATGGAAACTATATTCTTATATTAGAAGTAGATAACACTATTTTCCAGTCTAAATTACAAGCCAGGATGCCATCAGACATTTCTCATTGGAGAAACTGATAGGTAGTCACATTCACACAACACTCAGTGATACAAGCTTGACAAATTTGAGCGGACTGTATTGTTTTCTGAAAAATGATTATAGTCTTGTCTTTAAGAGACAGAGCTCCTTCCTTACTACAAACTGCTATTTAAAGGTTTTACACTAGAACAGCAACTGCATCTATAAAGTGCATAAGGAGGAAAGCTAGATTTATTTCATGTCTTATATGCTCTTCAGGTACTTAGAAGGGCAGAAAATGCGTTTTTTCTATATGTTTTTCAGTTTACAAAATCTCTCCATAGTGACTTTATATACAACTGTTTACAACCATTTTTTTTTTGTGTGTGTGTGGTTGAATGTGTTCAAGACAACACAGATGTTTGAATGTTTCTATAGAAATAAAATGTTTAGCTCTGTCTTGTCTTGTTAGCCCTAAAGTCAGCCTATGGATTTGTATTCACCTTTTCACGACTGAACTTGTGATAGAGAAGACGTACACAAGGCTACAGGGCCATATGGGTCCTGGTGCAGAATGAAGAAATTGCAAGGCCGGGCGCAGTGGCTCACACCTGTAATCCTAGCACTCTGGGAGGCTGAGGCAGGAGGATCGTTTGAGCTCAGGAGTTTGAAACCAACCTGAGCAAGAGCAAGACCACGTCTCTACTAAAAAAATAGAAAGAAATTATCTGGACAACTAAAAATATATAGAGAAAAAATTAGCCAGGCATGATGGCACATGCCTGTAGTGGCAGCTACTTGGGAGGCTGAGGCAGTAGGATCGCTTGAGCCCAGGAGTTTGAGGTTGCTGTGAGCTAGGCTGATGCCATGGCACTCTAGCCTAGGCAACAGAGTGAGACTCTGTCTCAAAAAAAAAAAAAAGAAATTGCAAACCTGCGATGGTTTAAACTGATGATGGCCACAATGCTTAGTTCTTTTGGCTTTAAACCAAACTCAGTCATAAATTTCTTACGCTTGAAGAGTAGGAAAACATTTAGCATCTCTCTCTTTTTTTTCCTTCTAAGATATTGGCTTCATCTTGACATGGGCTGAAAAACAAAGTAAGCTAAAAGAAAACAAATCTGCTATCTTCTTTGTCAAAGCCTCCTTTACATCATCTCTCTAAGAGGACATGATACCTAATTCTTTTCTATGAAGCAATGGTCACCACATTGAGAAATGAAACCTCCAGTCAGCTGTAGTCTATGCCATATCAGAGTGAAATGATATCCTGCAAAGGGAATTTTATATACTTTAAGTTTCTTCACATTTTGAAGACTGCATTTAAGAAAGGAGCCTTTAGTGTAGTCTTACAGATAAGATCAAAAATGCCTTCAGGCCTTCTGAAAGTTTCAGTGACCTGAGAAGTTTTCTCAACTTTTCCTGCTGGTGTTAGTGTTTCAACAAATCACCCAGTGCGCAGGAGTTTCACTGACCTGGGGAAAAAGGAGACCAGATCCATAGATTACATTTTCCATTTTTATTAAAAAATTTCTGTTCTTCTGGTATCTATCTGAGCCTTTATGTGCTAAGTGCTGTTAGCAGACTGAGAGTCTCTAGAGGAAGAGAGTAATGATGTATTTCTTCACCATAACCAGTGTCTGAAAGGATGCCATTTTCCTTCTGAAGGTTTAGTGTACACATCTACTTATTTGGTGATAAGAAAATACCTCCACATCATCCCTGGTGCAGAAATTAATTTCATATGAGCAAACCTTTTCTTTTATAATGGGGAAAGAAGAATTGCATGTTGTCTAGTCTGTTTTCTGTTGCTTGTAACAGAATACCTGAAACTGGGTAATCATAAAGAAAAGGAATTTATTTTATATAGTTAAGGAGGAATTTATTTCATGTAGTTAGGGAGAAGTCCAAGGTTGAGGAACTGTACCTGGTGAGGGCCTTCTTGTTTGGGGGGACTCTCTGCCAAGACAGGTGGCCCAGGGCATCACATGGCGAGGGACCGAGTGTGCCAGTTCAGGTCTCTTCCTCTTTTTATAAAGCCACCAGTTCCAATCCCATGATAATCCATTAATCTATTAACTTACTAATTTATTAATTCGTTAATGGATTAATTCATTCACCAGGGCAGAGCCCTCATGATCCAATTACTATTTAAAGGCCCCACTTCTCAATATTGCCACATTGGGGATTAAATTTCAACATGAGTTGTGGAGGAGGTAGACATTCACATAGTACATAGTACATGTCTCTGGGACAGGGTGACAGGAGGACAAGGAAGATTTTAATTCAAATTCATACTAAGGTATAAGGGAAGTTTTTTGTTTTGTTTTGTTTGTTTTGTTTTTTAGAGATATGGTCTCGTTATGTTACCCAGGGTGGCCTTGAACTTCTGAACTCAAGAGATCCTCTTGCCTTAGCTTCTGGAGTAGCTCCAATTATAGGCACATGCCACCATGCCTGGCTCTCAGGAGAAGTTTTTGATGGAAGAATAGGAAAGAGAACAAGAGGACATTAGGTGGAAGGATAAAAAAGTGTCATAAAATTGGAAGAAATAGAAATGGGTTGAGTGGCTGGAGTACTCACAAGTCAGCTTTGATGACAGCTTTATATATGTCACCTGGCCTTTCCACACTGCTTATATTTAAAGCTGGCTATCAACTTTGTGATTGTAGCTTTGGCTGTTATTTTGGTATTAGCTTCTTAGATAGCTTGAAGTAGTTGCTAAAATAGTGCTAGACTGGGCTGACTAGTTCTTTCTCTCTTTTTTTTTTTTTTTTTTTTTTGCACATAGAACTAGGTCACATCTTTTAAAAATCATGCTTGAGGGCATCCTTGTAAGTACTTCTCTTCTTTCTGCTCGAATTTTCCCCTTGTAATACAACAGCACATACAATACCTAGAAAATTCATATTTCTGCTGACATGGAGATTGACTAATTGTACTTAAATACTTAAATATGGGGATCATGATTCTTCTAGTCCTCAAAGCTGCTTTGACAGAAATTGAAATGTTCAGGAATCAACTAATGCCTATGAGAAACAGGAAGAAAAACACATTTCTTAATTGTAATGTAAAATGCAATGGGCTTGGTCCTATTAGTGAGAATCTATATTCGCAAACAATGTCACTGAAATGTGATAATTTACCTTAAACTACTAATTCTTTTCTCATTAGAGATTTTTCACAATTGAGCAGTCAGCTCACTTTTCCTTTCAGGAGACTAGAAATCATGGCACCTGCAGCCTAGGTTACAATGTATCAGCTTCCTTTGAGGCCTTTGGTAAGAGTCCTGACTTCTTTCTTCTCTCATTTCCTCAGCAGAGGAACTATCTCTACTGAGCATATTTCAGTGAATTTGTATACACTTTAAAGTGGACAAGGTTCCCTCAGCTTTTTTCATTTTCCCCTTTCTCCTTAGCCTGCTGTGTACAATGCTGATTATATAACAAAATCTTTATTTCACAATAGTTTTTGAGTATTTGCTATTTCCAAGGCACTATGCTAAAATGTCCAAAAATAGAATCTGTCCAAATATAGAATATTCTTGTTTTCAGAAAGCTGAGATCTTGGAGAGGGGAGCTAGTTAAAATATTCATAAATAATTGGGTACATTGGGTGTACATGGTACACAATAACAAGCAGATATTTATTGAGTGTCTACCAGGTACGACACCCTGTGCTAGGTGCTGTGGATAATGAGGAAGTGAGTAGAGTTCATGCCTCCACACATAAACACAGGCTTGCATGAACCAAAGTAAGTAACCAGACCCTGATGAGAGGACATCAGAAAGCTGGGTTTACAGTAAGCATTTAATACATGTTTAGAGACTGTTTAAAGAAGACTGGGGTAGACACCAGCTATGGAATGGCCTTAGCTGGTGCTTAGGAATGATAGTCTGATATAAGGTAGAGCGAGAAGGATGGAGAAGACACTCTGAATAGGAAAGCAACAGGAACAGAGGTAAGAAAGCGGTCTTTACTGGCAGAACTGGAGGTGAGAGAGGCTGGGAGGGGCACACAGGGTGGGGATAAGAAGCAGACTCAGAGGTCAGATATCTTGTCCAAAGTTGCTCAGCTCAAAATAAATGGAGATGAGATTTGAACCTGACCATGAGTCCCCAGGGTGAGAGACAGACTGAACACATACCTCGATGTGGCTGCCTTGAATTTGAGCACAGTAATTTGACTTCCATTTTGTAGAAACCGGGGGATTTATTGAATATTCTTTTTGTCTTTCTGCTATGAACGTAAGTATAAAACAGCTGCTTTAATATTGATATGGAGAACTCTGAAAGGAGAGAACTCAGTTTTCTGAAATGATGATCTTGTAAATGACAAGTATTGGGAAGTATTTTTTTTAACTTTTGAAATTCTAATGCTCTGATATATGGTAAGTAACATACCATTCTGTGCTATTATTCAGTTTCTGCTGAGAACTGTTTTAGGTTCCTAAAAGGGATGCTTTCTAACTGAGACATAACTTGTTTGAGATTCTTATTATATGGAAAACTTCTTTCTAGAATTTTAAACAAACCAAATAAATATTTGTCAAAAGAAAAAAGAGGTAGAAAACATAGTCCTACCCCTGAAATCAATATGAGGAAACTAAGGGGAAATACAGTATACCTAGAAATATATTATCATCCATGAAAGTATTATTAGGTCTTGACATGGAGAGTTCACCTTCATAGGCTGTTTGGATATACATACCATGAAACATCAGGGCGTTAAGTTGATGAAGTCTCAATGGAAATTAGGGATGATGTCACCTGGGTTACATATGTTTAAAAATAAATGTAGTTGCTGCCAATGAAAAATGGTGAAAAAACCACTGGTCATTTTTTTTTTTTTTTTGGTTTTACTTGGCTGTAGTTTATTAACATGTGTTTTAATTAACTCCGTTGACAGTATTATTTTTCTCTTGCAGCAGCTGACTAAAAATCTAGGGCGAATTCTAGCAATAATTGTGCTGAATCTCTTCAGGGAAAAAGTGAGAGTGATAATACTTATTAAACTTTCCAGTCAGTTGCATTAGCAGAATGTTTTTTCTAAAACTGGATATTTTCACTTTTTTTGCTCATTTGAAAGCAAGCAAACCTGAGTTGTCTGAACTGGAAGAAAAATTTCAATTTTCATAGCGAGAACTTCTTAGAAAAGCGAAATTATTTTGAAGAAGATGCAAATTTGTGAGTATCTGTGTGTCTATGCTTATTTAGTAGCTCAATGTTGTGCGATATGGCATCTTTTCTGTTCCTGTTTTCACAAAAATTGAAATTGTGCCTCAGCACTGCAATGAAGACATGACAACTTATGCTTTTCCATATTTTTATAAGCTCTGGAAAAAATCTAGGCCATTCCCATATTAAATAAAAGGCTTTTAAAATTCTTCCCGTATTAACCCATTTAAGCCATTTGGATTCTCTTATGAAAATATTGAAAATTGAATTTCTAACTGTATAGCATAGATGATAGATACATACATTTATCAGAATGTGTAAGTAATTTTTATGACATAGTCTTTTAATGTTGCTAATTTCTTCTTTTTTCTTCTTATGTTTAAGCAAAATAAAGTTCACAGTTTAGTGCAAAGATTTAAACTCAGCTTCAAGGTATGGTAAAAAAATAAAGTTTATAATTTGATTTCTGATACAATTGGAGGTTTTCTTTATACATTTCCTGATTTTATGTTATTTAAAATTATTTATTCACATAGTCCTGGCTATCAGTGTAGTAATTTTGTCATACTATTGTGATCATAGTTTTTCTAGATTTACTTTTTTACTTTGAAACATGTTTTCCTTATTTACATTCAAGTACATTTATTGGGTACCTGATAGATGCCTAGTAAAGTTCAAGAATGAGCTCAAATTATTTCAAACAAAATAGAGAATCTACCAAGATTTTAAAGTTTCCTATAGGGAAAATGTATCTCGTAGTGGGCATGTGTTGTTTTGGCTTCTTATCAACCAAGGAACCAAACATTTTTTCTATAATATTATGGGATAACCCTAATAGTGGTGGTAAGCAGGACTCTTCCTTTTGCTACAGAAGTGAAGGTGGTAGACATCAATAATACTTTGACTTCCTAGAATCTGAAGTGTGGGCAGGTATCATAGTCTTGGCTAATTGGTATTACATATGAAATTTTTATAATAATATGAAGGGAATCATTCAAAGAAAGGGGGCCAAGTTCATGCATAGACCCTTCACAGAGAGTTTTCTGCTAAGTGGGTGAGTGTCTAGAGATGACAGCATCCACCTAGGCTGCCCCTATTTGTGATTTTGGCTACTCTTTGGTTTCCTTTATTTCTCCCCAGTTTTTACAACTTCCTAATGTTTCTATCTGTTATCCTTTCAATAAATCTGTTTTCTGTTTAATTAGCCAGAGTAGATTTCACACATTTGCCGGCAAGAAGCATGACTGCTACCTTTCATCACCAGGGATTAATTTCTTTTTAAATTGCAGGTGAACTTAATCAAAGTAGTAATAACTTTCATTTGTACAGTTGCTTAAAAACATTTTTGAAGTACTTGTACTTTCTTATTTAATTTTATCTTAAGAAGATTACTATGAAATAGAAACTGTTTCCATCTCCATGTGATGTCAGAATAACCCATGGCATGGAAACATTAAATGACTTGTCCAAGAACATCAGGTATACACAAGGGTTTAGAAGCCAGATTGTCTGACTCTCAATATAACATTTTCCCATATATTTTCCCATAACTTTATATCAGGATTGTGCCAGTAAAGGTCTTAACAAACCAAAAACAATATCCTAGGCCAATTTTAACTTAGCTGATATTTATTGAATAAATCATTAATCTCTTATAAGCAATAAAAACAAAATGATGAAGTGATGAATGAAACTGTTGCCCATTCTCCAGGAATTTACTATCTCACCAGGGAGATGGACCTGTACACAAGTCATTTTTATACAGTGCTGGCAATGAAAATGTTTATAGAGGAGGGGACATTTGATCTGGTTCTCCAAGGATTAATAGGATTTCAATAGGTCCTTATGAGATTGGGGAAATTTCTAAGGGAGAACTTCTGAAATGAGCAGAGGAGCCAAGTGCCTGCAAGCGTGGAGCTTGTGTCTAGTTGGAGGCCATGCAGAGAGTATCCTGTTCTTCATTATGAAGAAAATAAAACCAGGAATAGGTTACACTGGCAGAGAGGTGCTGTTTTTCATAGAACTGATGAGGAAGGGGTTCTTTGACGATGTGATGTTTGAACAGAGTCCTAGAGGACACGAGGAGTGACTCAGTCTAGGGAAGAACCTTCCAGACTGAATAAATAGTAAGTATCAAGGCCCTGAGGAGGAATTTGTGGAGCAAGAGCACGAGTCCAGTGTGGCTAAGGAGGACGAGAGAGAAGAGGAGCTAAAGAAATGCAATTTAAAGAGTTAGAGAATGTCAGATCTTTTATGACATGGTAAGACACTGAATGTATTCTCAATATTATGGGAAGAGGATTTTAAGCAGGTGACTTGTGCTTTTAAATGATCACTCTGGCTGCTCTGGGGAGAAGAGATTGTTGAGCAAGTAGGGAGTTGAAAGGTTAGAGGTAATGGTGACCTAGGCCAAACTTGCCTCGACTAGGATGGCTATAATGATACTTCAACACCTTTCCTCCATGTTTGTCTTCAAAAGGTATTTAAAGGGCACAAGTAATGGTGAGATCCATGTGTTGGCTACAGGCCAGCCAGCTTTGGGGGGACTTTTCTGTAAGTAATACTATTGACACCCACAGTTCACACTATGTAGATGGCTATGTACTAAGGAAAAGAAAACCTTTTAATATTTCTATAAGAGAAGTTTTCATAATTTCTATAATTTAAAATTTAAAATAACATCCATCTGGTAATATCATGCTTACCCTAAATTCTTTTTGCTGACATTCAATCCCTATTGCTTTCTCTGCTACCATATGCTTGCTTTGCAGGATATAATAAAATGGTCTCAAAATTATGTTAGGGCTTCAGCTGCTTTACATGAGCTAGTTCTCTTTCTGGAATTAGTGTCAATGCCAATAATATTAGAGAATGTGTCTCAAAATTAGGAAGGTCAAAATCATCAAAGGAAATAAAGTCAATAGTGTTTATAGAGCATGAAGGACAATTAGGTTTAACTACAGAGTAATGGTGATTGGCTCTTAAGCTTTTTCTGTGATGGTATAAAAAATAAACTTATTTGTGTGCTCCTAAATGATTTCCACAAATGAGGGAATCAACATGTATGTTAATTTTAGAACTAGGTAGGCTTTTATTTTAAGACAGAACTGGCAGAAATAAAGGCAATCACTTGCTTCTGTGAACAGAAGTGCAGTTGTCAATGATGACAATTACAGTGAATTTGAGAAACTGTGGTGCAATATTCACCACATTAAAAAATGAAATATCCTGTCAGGCACAATCTATGGCACATATCCTGTGATATACTGCAAAGGAGATTTATTATATTTTAGATACTAGATTAAGTCTTGATTGAAGCCTTTTGTGACAGCTATAGAAAATTTAGGTATTTATGAAAGAAAAAGACTAGGGAAGTTTTCAACTTGGGGAAAATAGTCACAGTTTCTTCCTTAGGATAATAGAACTGGAAAGACAGGAACATAACAAGATGTGTTTGCACTGGCACTTTTACAATATCTATGATTGGCTCTTAATCTATTTCACATGTAGCGAAAGCTTGGTCGTAAGGAACTCAATAAAAGTTGGGCGAATATGGTTAAGAACTCAGGCTCTGGTGTCCGACTTCTTGGGTTTCAAGCACCATCTACAACTTATTAACTGTAACCTTAGGGAATGTTATAAACTGAATGTTTGTGTCCTTCCAAAATTTATATATTGAAGCCCTAACCTTCAGTGTGGCTGTATTTGGAGATGGGGCCTTTAAGGAGGTAATTAAGTAATTAAGTAATGAGGTTACACATGGGGCCCTACTCTGATAAGATTAGCTTGTTTGTAAGAAGAGACCTCTCTCCATGCACCACAGAAGAAAGGCCAAGGGAGGACTTGGCAGGAGGGCAGTTGCCTACCAGCCAGGAAGGGAGCCCTCACCAGAAACAGAACTGGCCACCTTGATTTGGACTTCTAGCCTCCAGAACGGTAAGAAAATAAATTTCTGTTGTTTAAGCCACCTATTCTGTAGTATTTCATTATAGCAGAGTAAGCTAACACAGGGAAGTTGCTAAACTTCTCTGTGCCTTGGTTCCTTTACTATAAAATGGACATAAATAAGCTAACTCCTAATGTTGCTTTGATGATTAAATGAGCTGAGTGTAACAAGTTCAACTAATTCTAGTTATTTATGTTATAATAATCCCAAATGCAATTTTCTCTTTATCTGAAATGAAATAAGATAATTTTCTTTGGTAAGTCTTTTTTAAAATGAAGTAAATACATTAGGTATAAGTATTTATAGTGTGCATAGAAGAAAGTATATGAGCCTGAGACGGACTTAAATCTATTGCAAAGAATGCTAAAAACAGAGGCCTGTAGAATGTTAGAAGACTACATTTAAAAAAGCTAAAGAACTCTGATATGAATTTTGGCTTTTTGAAGGTGTGACTCAAATATGGCTAAACAGACTTAGAGAGTTGAATATTGTTTTAAAGTTTTCCAGGCTCCCAGAACTGTATGCCAATGAACTAACTGCAAACTCTCTGAGACCTTATCTCAAACAATAAGCACTATAAGAACAAACAAACAAAAAGAGCACAAGACTATATGGTTCATTTAATCATTTTAGCCCCAAGCTTCAATTTGAAGTTTTGACTGTGCAGTGTCAAATAACCAATTTAACTTTTTTTGATGAGTTGATATTTCAACATTGTGGAAAAACAGATTTAACCAATTTAGTAAACCAAAGGTCAAATCAAGTTTTTGTTGTCATTGACAAAATGAGTAACTGATTTAATTTTATGTTAATATTTTTCAACTGGTGATCCCTGTGAGTTTAGACAAAGCCTCAATGATACCGGGTTTCTTTTCCTTCTAGTTAATACTTCAACAGTGACATATACCACTGTGCAGGCAAATTGCTTACTGTATTAGGTGCCTCGATAAAGTCTTTGGGTCCCAGAATTGAAAGTAGATGTGCTTGTATGAGGGTGGGTGGGAATGGTAGGGAGGGAGGTGGGTGGAGGTAAACCCATGTGTCTTCAATCATTTGACTCATTGATCTAACGAAGTTCCTACTATTTCTTAAAATAAAAAGTCCTATGTTGCTGATGGCTTTGAGGGCAAGATATAATTCTTGTAAGAAAATAGGAAAGAGGATCCATAAAGAGTATTTATCAAAAATCAGAGACAGGATGGTGAAAATAGATTCTCTGAAAATGTATGTTTTCTCATAATTCCTGTCCCTCTTAATTACCAGGTCTAGTTAGCTAGAAGCAGAATAAGAAGGTAGGAGAGAGAGGGTAAATACAGAATTTCAGTGTTATCAATAAATAAATTCTCTGTGCATGTTTTTGTTTTATTATCGTATAAAACTGGGGCTTAGAAGCAGGCAACTTCATAATGGATCACAAACACAAATATAGCATTTCAGTAGTATAAATTGTATTCTCATGATGCTTATAATAGAATAAAATCTTTTAATAAGCACTAGAAAAATTCTGAATGTAAAACAAGTAATGAAAAACTATAGGTTTAAAGCAAAACACTTTATAGTACTATAATTTATTTGGCATCTTAATTAAATTATCTGAACACAGTATTATAAATTCAGTATATAATTAGATAATTCCTTTGATTAAGAAAAGGGAATTTTTAAAGTTTTTTTCTCAGTGAAGTTATGAATAAAAAATATTAATGTCCTTTATATGCACTCTAGTAAATAGCATTAAGATAGGGACAAAGAGGAAAATAGGAAACTTAAAAAAAAAAAATGGACACTAAAAGGTGACACAAGGTTGCTGTGTATTAATTTCAAACCCCAGCCCCAATATCTGAGAGAGATATCTGAGAAAGATCTGATGTTGGAGGCACTTCTAATTATAACAAAATATGCAGCATTTGCCCAGTAGCTGAGAAATAGTTGGTCATATTAAACAAACTGAATTACTATGTTGATTTTTAAATAATTGATACTTAGTTTAATTTACATGTCAGAGACACCAGTTAATCAATTAGTTCAATTTTCTCTGGCAGGTACCTCTGCACTCTTGCTCCAATGTAGACTAGTTGCTATCTTGGTCAGAGAGACAATTGCCATCTTGTAACTTTCTCCCTGTCATACTATGAAGTTCTTCAACCTCACTAATCTGATAAAGCCCTTTTCCTAGATTCACATGTATTGATTATAAATTGAATGTAGTTGTTCATGAGAGATGCCAAAACAATGGCTTAAACTAGTAATGCATTAACATTTTGCTGATAATAGAAGTGGTAAAGATCTAGTTGTGCAGTTATGGTGGCTCCAGGAAGTCATTAGGGATCCTGGATCCTTCTTTCTGTGACAGACTACTCATGCTCGGCCTCCCTTCTGACAGTCATAAAACGTCTGCTGCATCTCAGATATCACATCCACACTCAAAGCAGGAAAGGGGGGAAGAGGTGAGGAGAAAACGAAAAGAGTTCTTGTCAGCTTTTCATCCCCTTTAGAAGGAACTACTTTGTAAATCTCAGTTTAAGATATTATTCACAATTCCTTATTAAAATCAAACGTGAGATTCCAATGCAGACTTTATTTGCACATTTCCACCAAGACTAAATTCAAGTTGCATTCCTAAGGAAGAGGAGAAGAGTGGATATTGAGTGGAAGATAATAGTTCCACCCCAAGTCTTTCTGTCTTAAGATTTTATTATTTTGATAGAGAATGTTTATTTGTATCTTCCTAATACAATGAAAGCTCATTTTTATCTTTAATTGTACAGTCTGAAAACATAGTTATTACATACTCTATCGTACTTGAAACTTTGGTTTTATATAAAATTCTATGTTGGAAATCATGTTTCCTTAGATTAAAAAATATTGGAACGATTCCTTCATTGTCTTCTGGCTTTCAGTGTTGCTATCGAAGTCTCATATCATTCTGATTCCTGATTCTTTGCGATTGATTTCTCCCTCCAGATGCTTTTAGAATGTTTCTATTATCTTTACTGTTTTTATTTCATGATAGCTATCATCGTAAATCTTCTTCATACATTGTGCTGGGCACTTCATTCTTGATCTTTGCAATCTAGAAAAACAATTTCCTTTGGAAAATTTTCTTGTAATATTTCTTTGATAATTTATTGCCCTCCATTATTTTTATGCTTTGTTTCTGGATATTAGAGCTTTAATTAATTGAATGTTGGAACACCTGGATTGATCCTATCATTTTTCTTTCTTTCCCTGTATTTTTCATTTATTTTCTTTTTGATTTTGTGTTTGATAATTTTCTCAATTTGAACTTCACCTTCTCTTGAATATCTTACTTCTGTAGTCCTATTATATTTTCTTTCTTGTTCTCAAATTTGTAGTAATCTGTTTTTACATTCTCATTGCAATAACTTCTATTATCTTTGAGGACACTAATGATAAAGTTTCAATATTCTCTCTCCAAGACACTTTTTTCCTGTTTATTTTCTTTTCTATTTTTTGTTAAGGGATGTTTCTCAAATATCTTGTAATGTTTTGAGTGAGGACTTAAACATCACAGCTTTGAGTTGACTTCAAGGGCTGGTCTAGCTGATGGTACTTTGACAGTTGGTGCTGTGAATTGTTTGCCAACAAACATAGGAGGTTTGTATATTTAGTCCCCACTTTAAGTGTTCCCCATCACGATAGCTCATACAACTCTCTTTATCAGGTTGAATAAGTCAAAGGTACCAAGGTATGAAAGATGTTCATGTGAATATCTGATAAAAGGTACTTTGGAACTAATGTAGTTTTGTATCTCTTCCATCTTTTCCATCTTTAACTTCTAAACTAATTTTCACATTAGCTATTTTGAATCAAGAATACTTGGGTTGTCTAATCTTGAGGTGAAATTCACCAAGAATCATTGTGGTTCTTTCAAGTAGCTCTTTCAAGTGGCAAAGCCCCAGCTGAACAGGTCACACCACACTAGCACAGGATGGCAAGGGTGGGAGAAGCAGGAGGAATAAGAAGGAACAGATCTGCAGTGGTCAGAATATATTTCTAATTGTCTAATGTATGACTAATGTGGAGGATCCCCTAGTCAAGTCATTTTTAGGAATTACATTCCCTAACTTGTATACCACTGTACAGCATGTCTTCTTAAGGTATACATTTAGTGAAACAGCCCTGTTGTTCGAATTGTCCTGAATCTATAGTGCACTTTGCCTCAACTTAGCTCAATATCTGCCTATTAAGCACAAGTCACTTCTCAGATGACACAGCATTTGAAATGCCGTTATGGGAATAAATAGTTGCATTTGATTTTCTTATTATTTCTGTAATGCTTCAGTGGAAAGCTGTGGTAAAATATAATAAGATTTAATCCCTGAATAAAGGAAATTATTTCATTTCAGCTACTGTACCTTGTATCTTAAGGAAATGCTAATTCATATTATTAAGAGGTGCATTGCATTGCTGTCTCAAGAGTAGAAGATATTTTTTTTTCATTCTGATTAAATAGATTACATTTCCTGGGTTAAGAAAACACAAAATGACAGCAAAGAGATTTGGTTTTAAGTTTTCAGATGTTAACGAAAAGAAAAAAAAAATAGAAATGCTGGGAGTTTTGCTATTTTTATTTTTTTGACAATAGGAAGATGTGAGAACAATTTTTTTTTCTTAGAAAAATAAATTTGTTTCTTAAGTCTTTGTACAGAGAACATCTAGGAATCTTCAAACGTAAAGAAACATTGCTCAAACTAATGGTTCCTGTATCGACCCTCAATAGAGGCTAAGAACATTACATAAGTTGTGCTTCAGTGAAAGCAATTCTTTGAAGGGCTGAGATAATGTGGTAAATGTGCTTTACTGTCTGATGGTTTAATACAGGAATGGATCTTGGGGAATCAGATAAATGGATGTCAGCACACCCACTAGACTCTTTCCAGTATAATGAGGGAAAGAAAGCTTAAGATTCTACCAAATTTCTATTGGAAATTCAGTTCTTCCTTGGACATGCAGGAATATGCAAGGGTTGTCTCCAGTAGTCATGGCTATATGATATTTCTCCTGTAACTGAAATTCTTTCATGTTTATACCTTGCGATGTAGTCTCAGATCCATTTCCTTGCTACGAGCGAAGATATCCATTTTTGAGTTGTTGCTACCACACAAACTTTTGTTCTTGTTGACAGGCACAGGAAGCTGAATGTTCACAAAGTAAATGAATGAACTGGAGACAATCTCTTGTTCTCTTTAAATAAACTTGAAATTTGAAAAACCATAAACTTAAAGATTTATAGTTCAGCAATTTATAATATAATTTCTTCCAAATTTAATGCTAAAATAATTAGACAGTGTTACCTGGTTTTCTATGTTGGAAATTTGAGTTGATCCCTCTAGATCTCCCTGCAGCCAGTGTTTGTCAGTCCTGATTTGTGGTCATCTGCCTGACTGAAGGTACCTGCGCTCATTCACGGAGACCTGTGCTTCCTCTTTTCCCCAATCCCTTTTTTCTCCAGGAAAAAAACATGGTCAGCAGGCTCAGTTTGTAAGAAACCCAGGAATTCTTGGTTCAATAACTGGTAGATGTGATGGAAAAAGAAGGAAGAAGAGAAAGTTTAGAAGCAATGCAGATGTTTTAAATATGCCCTGTATCAAACACACCTCTGTACCCATTAATTGATTCATCCAATATAAAATGCATACATAAACTCATGATTCTAACTGCTTAGCACAACTTACTTATCTATCTACCTAAATATATATTCACATGATGCAATATATGTAAAATATTGTGTGTAACTCTTTGATTTTGCAGATTTCATACAGATTCACACATATGGCATAAAATTTAACATATTCGTTAAACAAAATTTCAATATATTTTACTCCTTTGCCACTGATGCCAACTAGAAGCTAGAACTAAATACATACTCATGGATGGCCCTTTGTCCTCAGAAAAGGGGCTTGTATCATGTCAACAGGATTGGCTACCTGTAAATGTAATGTGTTTGGGTTTTGATGTTGAAATTAGACTATTATCTCTAAAATAGGTTTGTCTCTCTTTATACTCTTAAAAATGCGTTATTTAAGTTCTTGAGACCAAAGCAACCTCATTGAAAGAATCCAAGTGGATTTCCATGTGTTTTATCTGCAGAGTGAAGGAACATCATCTGGTTGGTGGTAATATATATAGGCCTTAGAATTCATGTACTTTATTTTCTTTGTGTTTGTAAGATGCAGCTAGTTAGATTAAAAGAGTGAAGACTGGGCTGTATTCGTATGTATGTGTCTCATTGGACTGTGAGTTCTTTAAGGGCAGGCTCCATATATGACATATGACTGTTTTCAGAACACTATTTTCATAACATAGGGTCTCCAGAAGTCCTTAGTGACTGACTGAATCAACATTGGTCAGGACAACAGCATAATTAATCTGATTTTTAAATGTGACTTAATAACCCATAGGAATGGCTCAGTCAAGTTAACTGATGTTCATCAAATGCACAACAAAAATAGTGAAGTGACTTATTTTGTTCCATGACAATTATTTATAAGGCTTGCTACTCATCTGACTTAAACTTTCAATCAATATTTCAACCAAAATATTAATTATGGAACTTTACTTTCTTGTTGCTAGTTCATTTTCTTTTTTTTCTGCTACTTGGTTTTTGAAGATTACCCTGATTTCAAAAAACATTTCCTACTTCATTGAAGATTCTAGATGATAAACCCTTGATTGAAAAATGCCAATGGAAGTTAGTTTTGCTTATTTCTAACATACTTACAGAGCATTAGAAACCAGAGATTTCTTTAAAAAATTTTCAAGTACGCTTTCACAGAAACTCTTTTAAAAATAGACCAAGATGATTACAATGTCAAGGTCATTTTAAAGTCCTTTATGGAATTCTAGTTCACCTAAGGATTCTTGTCAAATGCCAAATCAGATAATTGCTTTATGTTCTTACAAATTTCCTTTCTGAGTTAGAATACATTGACTTAATTTTAAAATTCTTTTTTTTTTTTTTGAGACAGAGTGTCACTTTGTTGCCCGGGCTAGAGTGAGTGCTGTGGCATCAGCCTAGCTCACAGCAACCTCAGACTCCTGGGCTTAAGTGATCCTACTGCCTCAGCCTCCCTAGTAGCTGGGACTACAGGCATGAGCCACCATGCCCGGCTAATTTTTTTTTTTTTGTATATATATTTTTTAGTTGGCCAGATAATTTCTTTCTATTTTTAGTAGAGATGGGGTCTCACTCTTGCTCAGGCTGGTCTCGAACTCCTGACCTCGAGCGATCCACCCGCCTTGGCCTCCCAGAGCTAGGATTACAGGCGTGAGCCACCGCGCCCGGCCAATTTTAAAATTCTTATGAGGTGGATAATTGGTGAATATTGGTGATGTTTCTTTACAGACATGGTTATAGTATGGTTATGTGGGAAGTGATGAGTACAAAAGTTGCGGAATATTGTGCTTTTTTAATGCTTAACATATGGGAATGAATGAATTCATGGCACTGACTTTCAGTTTGGAAGTGGAATCCAGAGAGAAATACATTGTTTTGTTATCTTAAAAAGGAGAATTGGGGCACCTTCAAATAAAATAAGATAGAATATGTAAATTACTTATAAACCAAAATAAGCAAAATCATTGATCTTTGTGGATGTTAGTTGGTAGTGTCAGGAAGGCAGAGGAGAGTTTCCCATCAGTTTATTATGTAACTAAATGACAGAGACAACATTGCCTCATGATGAGAGTCTAAGCTTAAGAGTTATACAGCATTGCTTTTAATTCTCAGTTCTCCCTCCTACTAGCTCTGACACTTGGGCAAGTTACTTTTCCTGCGTCTGTCGCATAATAGTTCTGTAACCAATTATAGTTATTGTCATTAGCTAAAAAATAACTGAGAGTTTTTCTGGAATATTCAGAATATTTCACTCAATACTTGTGTTGAATATTTTTAGTTAATGTCAGGCTGAATGTTTTGTTGGGGTTAAGTGTTTGTTCTGTGATCTTTTCTGCTAAATTAGCCAAATATTTCTTTATTCTTGGTGTGGGGGGGAGGAAAAACCACAAGGCTTTAAGATTAGAGATACAGACATTTGCATGCTATATCCCATTTTTATTAGACATTTTGATAGAAGAGTTTTTTTCTCCTAGCATGGGGAGGCATGGCTATTTCTTTTAATATTTTGGTCATATATTTAGGGAGATAGCGGTGGTAGCTGATAGGGAAATTGTGACTGCATGGTCTTAGAAGTGTCCCCTATTGGTCAATGCATCTTGGGACATATTCAGATTTGGGTTATAGACTATAATGCCTGGTTAATTTTACATAATGGAGGCAGATAATATTAAATGTGAAGAGTAGTAAGATCCTGTGTTTACTTTCCAATTTTTTGCGTATTATGGATAGCATATATAAAGTAATCAAGTCCAAAAATACATGCTTAATCAATTTCTGAGATTATATTGAGCCTTACCTATTTGATTTTGAGGTCAAAAATGCTAGCTTTGCTATTTTTCAGCTATGTCACTTTGCATGAGTTACTGAAATTTTCTGAACTTAGTGTCTTCATCTACAAAATGTTAATAATGGTCCCACATTGTTTTAAGTTTTATCTAGACTTTTATCACCTAGAAAATGCATGGAAATGCTTGGTTCAATTCATGGTCTATAATACCTGTTCAGAAGAGGATTGTCTCTGAATGAAGTTTTTGAAGATTGAGACAGCAAAACGCCAACCAATAGTTGTTGAGTGACCATATACTGTACATAAAGTAAAATGTTTGAAACTATTACATACATTTATCTCATTTAATCCACACAGCTTTTGTGTTAAGTAGGTCTCATTACCTTCATTTAACAGATGAAGAAACTGAGTATCAGGCTAGATGAGTAACTTGTTAAGTCACATAGCTAGTGGCTGATAATGCTGAAAGGTTGCATAGTTTGTCTATTAGCAGAAACTAAAAATTGTATTCTCATAGTATATACTGTATTCCAGGGTCTGTGTTCTTTGCTATCACCAAAATACCTTCATAGTTTCTTATTGATTGATGTATTCCTCCATATGTTGAGCCTGTATGCTTTGCTTTAGCCTATATATCTGCTTGATTTAGGGCTGGTAAATATGTATCTGTCCATTTTAACTGTCAGAAAATCTATGCTATTGATTAGCAGGTACAATAAGGAGGGATATGATTTAACAGATTATTTTGAAGCATTATTGTTTAACTTCAAGAAAAAAACATTCATTTTATATACATTTAATAAGCAAAAGACCAACGGTATCAGATTTCTTCATATCCTCTTGAAAAGACATTAAATGTGATAGATTTATTAATATTTTCTCATTAAATCATATATGGCTTTACACAGACATAAAGTCTTCATATCTGTGGCAGAATCATATATGGCTGAAAGATGAAGTTATTCATAGATGCCAGAGATCACTAATAATATGGCTCCCAAGAGTGGAATTGCTGTTATCTGTGTTCACCTGACAAAAGGCTTGCAGCGAGGGCACAGAAAGCCAGAAATCCTGCAGCCATACCAATATGACAACTCCCACATGATTTGAAAGTGGAGAAAAAGGAGAATTATTGATTTTGAGATATTCTGATATGTCAGTTCCAGCCTTGGCCAAATCCAGTCTTTCATCAAAAATGAAAAATTCAAACATGAAGTAAGTTGATTTGTCATTCTCCCTCCCATGCATAGGAGAGAGTTTGTATTTTCTATTTGAAAATGTCTGATAGGTAATGTATGGCAAATATTTTATAAACTTGACTAGACAAAATTTTATATACAGAGTGCAGGTAAATTTGGTGTATAAAATAGTATTTAAGCTTGGAAACCTTCAAAATAATCTTAAAGATTCAAGATAAGCAACACAAAAATAGATTGCTTTTGTATTTCAGGTTATAGAGAGCATAAAAATAAAATTGCCAATTATTCCAGAGTTTTTCCTTTACATGGATAGTATCTAGTGACCAAATTCCTTAAACTTTCGCTTACCTCTCATTAAGCAAAATTTAGGTAGACTCAGGAGAACACAAAGGTGATCTTAGCACTTTGGAGTTTTCTCTTCCAACCCTTGCTCTGTACCAGTCACATACTCTGCCCAAATATCAGCAAATGATGCTATATCAGCAAGAAAACAGGAGCTATCCAACACAAATTCTCTCAAGTTTCTGCTCCACTGCCAATAAATTTATCTGCTTCTGTATACTCCAGTTACAGAGGAACAGATGTTAAGGCTGATCCCTTTTCTGGTGCTCTGTACCCCATTCCCTCCTGCCAACTCTAGTTTCTTACTCCATCCATGATCATTTGCTCTGTTCTTTATTATTAATCTCTCTCTCTTCACTAGTTTTGTTTCAATTTGTAAATATTCATTCACTCAAAAAATATTTATTAAGAATCTACTCAGTGAGGGGCTCTTTTTTAGGTACTGGAGGTAGAGTATTGAATGAAATAGACAATGTCTACTGCCATGGAAATTAAATTCTGGTGGGAGGAAGAACAGATAAGTAAATATATAATATAGCCGATGGTGATAGGTACTATTGAGGGGTCCACTGTTAAATTGGGTGGTCTGAAAAGGCTTCACTGAGAAGGTGATATTTGTACACAGCTTTGTACAAAGAAAATAAGAACATGGATCATGCAGATCTGGGGGAAGAGCATTTTATCTGAGGCAACACTAAGTATAAAGATCTTGAGAGAGGCACATGCCTGCCATGTGTAAAGAACGAGGGAGTCAAAGTGACTTGAACAGTCAGTGAAAGAAAGAATAATAGGACATGAATTCAGAGAGGTAAAGAAGGTAGTGCAGATCATACAGGGTTTTGCAGGCAATTATGTGGGCTTTAGCTTTGACTCTGAATGAGAATAGGGAGTTACTGGAGGGGTCTGAGCAGAGGAATGGTGGGATCTGACTTGGTTTTTGTCAATATCCTCTAGGCCATGGAAGGGTGAGGGCAGGAGCAGGCGGATCAATTAGAAGGCCATCACAAAATTCAGGGGGGAAATAAGGTTGGCTTGAACCGTAGTGGTGATGGTGGAGTTGGTAAGAAGTGGTCAGAATATGGATAGTTTTACAATAGAGCCAGTGAGATTTGTTGATAGATAGGGTATATGCTATGAAATTGTGGACTCAAGAATGACATAGCCTTACTGGGACTTCTGTTGTACAGTTGGGATGTAGAAAGCTGGAAAAAGAGTCTTTTTCATCCTTACAACAGCTAAAAAGGCAGATGATCCACAAATTCACATCTTTTCTTGAATCTATAAGAGAAATGAGGTTGCAGAGCAACCACTTTTTCTGAAATCTAAGTAAATACAGATGTCTGCAAGGAGATATAGAACACAAGCATTTACTTACATGAGGAAGATCTGCGAGATACTGTAACAAGAATTTAGCTAAAATTGTTAAGGAATTGGTAAGGGCTGAGTGTGGGCTAGAAGGGAATATAGAACCCCTGAGTTCCAAAGTTATTAGGGAATTTGCAATCACTTGTAGGCTGTCCTCCATATACCTCTCACTGAGCACTCACCAAAAGATTAATGGGAGTCTTAAGAATCTGTTTCTCATGGAGGGTGGGGCATGGAGGGTGGGGAAGAGCAGCTGCCTTAAGGAAGGAACAAAATCTCCCCCAGATCTTTTTCCCTTATATCATCTTAAACTTCTGAGAGTGGAGGTGAGGTGTGGCAACAAACTTCTGAAAATTGTGAAAACCATTTCATTTGGACGAAGGTAAAAGAAAAACACTCTAACCCTGGGGGGAAGTAAAGGAGTAAGTTTTATTTTTTAAAAATTAGAAATAAAATTTAAAAGTATAATAGAAACAGTTTTGGGCCTAGGGAACTGGTAGAATTCAATAACCAATAACTAAAATTGGGAAGCTGTAGGGAGTACAGGATTGGTAAGGATGATCAATAATTTGTTTTTTTTGTATACATTAAAAAAGCCCTGCTCAAATCCCACAGCTCTCTGTTGACTTGTCTGTGGGCTCCTCTAGTTAGGCTTCTACCAGACTCAACCAAGGACTATTATTAAATCCTCTGCTTCACACTTTATTGGCTTTAGCTCTTATTTTCATATATGTTCCTATGTTTTTGACTTGAGATTGGTCTTGATTTCCCTGTTCTGACTCTTGGTATCATTTTAGGACTTTTGCTAAATCATCTCTTTGACTCCTTTTGCTCTCCACTGCTTAGAATGGAATGCCCTACCCAATTATGATCCCCAGAACCCCTAAACTGCTACCCACATGTTTGATCAAAGCCCAGAAGGTAACCCTTGGTAGTAAGGTCTACCCAGAAGAATCACTAACTCTGTGGCTTGCACTCTTACTGTAGCCTACCCATGACTAAATGAGATATGATATAGACAGAATTTAGTGCAGTGCTTGGCATGCAGCAAGTTTGAAATAAAGACTACTTATTAGTATGAATATTAACAGTTTTTTGCCTTTTTCTTGTTAGTGTTATGTTGTTGTATTTGTTCCATTTCACTTTTTGATGTCTTTGCCCAAACCTGTTTTGTTTTTATATTCACTAATGATAGATATGACCACTAATCCCCAAGTTACTCAGTTACAAAACTGGAGTTGCCCTAAATTTGTCATTTTTTAGCTTCTTCCAGTCACTAAATATTAATACTATAAAGCCTTTTTCCTGAACATCTGTCATTTTTCTCATCCTCTCTATTCCTTTTGTTCCTACCTCTTCGTACCTTCCCTGAGCTAGTGCAGTAGTTTCTTAATTGATTTCTTTTTCTTTAAGTCATCTCCATCATGATTCCATAAATACATCAACAAGAGGCAGATATGATGTCATTTTTAAAATACTTTATTCATTCTTACTAGGAGGTCTGTGGAGGCTTTCACTGTATCCTCCCTTTGAGTAACAATTCTCCTATCTGATTACTTTATCAAATGTACTCATCAATGTCACACTATTTGCAATTCTTCCAATTGTTTACATCTTTTTGCTTATGTGTATGTATGTATGTGTATATATTTGAATAGGTAAGTAACCCCAGTTTGTTGGTGTGAACACAATTTAAATGCTGCCTCATTTCTATAGCCTTCACTGATAATGCCATTTTGTTTTCTCTAGTGACAACACTCCACCTGTCTCATTTTATGTGGTATTCCTTTTGGTGCTTAACAACTGCATTTTTAAAAACTCATCTGTTTTCTCCACTAGATTGTGAGTCCCTTGAATTTAGACATGGCTGGATTCTCATTAGTCTGTTTCCCTAACTCCTGGTCCAACACTGGACACATGGAAGGTTCAATACAAAAATGATTGATTGAATAAATAGGGCAAAATATAATACAGTGGACTGAATTAGGTAGTCAGTAATCTTCTGTGGACTTTTTCAGACTCATGATTCCATAATGTATTGACATTGAGTAAAGACAAGGATCAACTTTAAATATTTTTCTAATTATTCACATGTAGAAAAATACCAAATATTATGTAGTTTTTTCATTTTCAAAGCATTAAATTCATCAATAAAGTCTTTTCCTGGATTTGCTAGCATTGTACCACACATAGTCTATAGATGTGTATAGGTTTAACTGTTTATATATACATGATTTATTCTTTTACTTCAAAGTTATGGTAGAAATGTAACTGGCTATCTTCAGCTACACAATAATGCCTCTATTCATAAAATGTAATTCTATTCTTGAGAGTGTGGAGATTTTATTTACCATAAATTTATTCAAAGATGTGCTGAAAACATGGTTAGTGATGAAATTCTTAAGCAAGAAATTTTGAACAAAAAGAGATGAATTAAAATACACACAAATAACCTGTTGCTCACAGAGGCTATTTGACCTCCCATTTTGGTCGTATCAAGATCCAAAATTGGATGCAGAAGAGATTGCCACTGGGTAGTAACCACATTGCATAATTTAAGCAGACTTCTTTTTTCCTTCATATTTTATGGACTGAACTTGTAATCCTTGCTTCTAAAAAGTTACAGTAGGAATATAATTGGACTCAAAATCAACCAACTTTTTGACTACCAATTGTGTATAATATACTTGTGGTGAATGAATTCAGGATGTTTATAGCTCAGTGTTACGACAATACTATAATTACCACTCCTCATTTGAGAATACTACCAGTAATAATATTAAATAGTGATGTATCAAACATGGTGCTAAGAAATTTATAGAGATTATTAAATTTCATCTTCATTAAAAACACCAGTAGACATAAGTCATACCTATTTCTATAAAAAAGAAACTAAGGCCTAAAAATTTTAATGAACTTATCCAAAATTACAGTTAAATAATAGATTTCAAATAAACAACCCAATGATGTACCTCAAGGACCTAGGAAGGCAAGAACAAAGCAAATCCCAAATTAGCAGAAGAATTAATAAAGATCAGAGCAGAACTAAGTGAAATAGTAACTAATAACACAAAGGATCAATGAAGTGAAATTGGTTCTTTGAAAAGATAAAAAAATTTAATAAACCACTAGACTAACCATGAAAGGAAGAAAGAAGATGCAAATAAAAAAATCAGAATCAAAAGAGATATTACAACTGATAGCACAGAAATATAACAGATCATTAGAGACTATTATGAACAATTATATGCTGGCAAACTGTGAAGCCTAGACATGGATGAATTCCTGGAAACATACAATGTGCCAATATTGAATCCAAAAGAAATAGAAAACCTGAACAGACAAATTATAAGTAGTGTGATTAAATTAGTAATGAAGAGTCTCCCTGCACCAAAAAAAAAAAAAAGCCCAGAGCTGAATGGATTCATAGCTGAATTCTACCAAACATACAAAGAACTAATACCAATCCTCCATAAACTATTCCAAAAAATTAAAGAGGAAGGAACTCTCCCTAAATCATTCTTCAGGGTCAGCATTATCCTGATACCAAAACCAACAGAGACACAATAGAAAAAAAAATACAGACTAATATCCCTAATAATCGTAGACACAAGTCCTCAACAAAGTACTAGCAAACTGAATCCAACAGCACATCAGAAAGATAATACACCATGGCCAAGTGGGATTTATACCAGGGATGAAGATGCAAGGATGGGTCAATACATGCAAATTAATAAATGTGATACATCACATCAGCAGAATGAAATATAAAAACCATATAGTCATGTCATTAGACACAGCACAAGCATTTACTAAAAATTAAACATCTCTTCATGATAAAAACTCTCAACAAACTAGGAATAGGAGGAACATACCTCAAAATAATAAAGACCCTGTATGACAATCACAGCTAACATCATACTGAATAGGGGAAAGCTGAAAGCCTTTCCTGTAAGACCTGGAATCACAAACTTCCCTTGCCCTTCCCTGACTGGTGCCACTACTGCGTGAGGCTGGTTGGTGAGAGTTTATTGGGGTCAAGTACACCAGTCTGTTATCAGCTTTGACAGCAGAGCACTGTGTTTCTGTTTGAAGTGGAGTTTGTGAATAGTTGCACAGCTTGACAGTATTTTTTAATTCTGTCTGTTTAACTAACAGCCCATCGTGTCAAAGAAGACCAAGAAAATGCTGAAAGAAGAAAACGATTTTTTTTTTTAATAAGGATTGGGAATTGCAATACTGTCTTGTTTCTGCTGAAGATAAGATTCACTTGCTTTGTGATACTGCAATATCAACATTAAAGAAATTCAATGCTCATCAGCATTATAACAATCATTATGACTACAAATATTTTAAATTGGAGAGGTGCAAAAGGTCGTATTGTAGAAATTAAATGATGAAAAGCAAAAGCAAAGACAATTCTTTCAAGCAGTAATAAGACCTGGAAATAATGCCACTGAAGCAACTTATAAAGTAGCTTATATACTCAGGGAAAAAGGGAAGCCATTAAGTGATGTAGAAATTGTGAAAGAATGCATTATCAAAGTTGTAGGATGCTTAGACCCTGATGACATTTCAAAGTACAAATGACTACCTCTTTCCAGGAGAACCATAACTGCTTGGCAGCATGGAAAGGAAATTTCAGATGAACATTTTCCCCAGTTAATAAATTGATGAGAAGTATGATATATGCAAGTCACTTAAAGAATATGTAGTTCTTATAGACCTATTAATTGGAGAGTACAATGAAAGGTTCACTGACTTTGAGAATCATGACATCACACTCAAATTAGCATTTCAGCCTCACCTAGTTGATACCACCAAGGCACCTAAAGAACTACAGATGGAATGGAGTTGAGCTCTCAGTAGATGACGGTTTAAATCCACTGTTTGATGCTTAAGAGAGATCCAACTGAAATATGGAAAAATGCAGTAGAATACCCATGCCTGCGGCAACATGCCTGAAAAATGTTTTCTTGCTTTTCAACCATTTATTGCTGTGAATCTACATCCTCCTACCTAACCCAAGTCAAGATACCTTTAAGGTCACAAATAACTGACACATATCTAGAAGATCAACTGAAACTCTGCCTCCATGTTGCAACCAATGCTTTCCAGTGAAAAGCAGACACAACAAAGTCAGTAAAAGGTTAGTTAACTTGCTAAATTAACTCAGCCTTCCAATATGAAAAGGTTCCCCACCCTGCCCTAGAATATTCTAAAACCACACCACCCTCTGTAAAAACAAACCAAAACAAAATACTACCCACCATAACTCCAGTTTGAGAGTGAACTCCAGGTTCATGCAAATTTACTCAATGTATTTTTCCTATAATTACTTTTTAAACGTACCGATTAAATTTTTGCTCTTTTGAAATACATCCACAAAATGATCCTGTGCTTGCATATGTAAACAAATTAGCCTACCCACTTATGCATAAAATGAAGCTTTTTAAAAATATTTGCCAAATGAGTTGGACTAAAATATTCTAAATATCTATCAAATGTGTTCCAATCAGATAGCCATATGGCAATAACAAATGCCTGGCTATGACCTATAAAGGACAGCTCTTTATTCTTATACTACATCTTCAATTTCCACCTATTTTAAAGCTCCTCTCCATGGTTCCTTAGAAATTCGCAAAATTCAGAAGTAGCTGCATTCAATCTGAATGAATAGGACGCTGGAGATTTATGATGGAACCATATGACTGTATAAAAGTAAAGCCACATAATGATGATTTTTCTTGATTGTAAGAAGATGCTTTTTAGAAAATCAGTTGAGCATTTTTTTCCCTCTCCATTTCAATGTAGATCATCACTACTTTAGTTATAGCTTACATCATCAGGATTTGTATAGAAAAAGAAAAAAAGACAGCTTTGCTTGGGAGTCCTCTCAGTGATTATTTACTGAATGAACAACCTCAAAGGGGATAATTTTAACCCTAGCTTTCCCAAATAATTATCAATTTTAAAATATAGGTAACCTTTAAGTCCAGATATATTAATTTTATGACTATTTATGCTTTGTGTAAATACTTTTGATTCAAGGTAGATCTATCCAGAAGAAATTGATTTCAAATGGTTTTGTATAAAGTCTTCATAATAATTGTAATATGTAAGGAAGGATGAGGCAAAAGAAAATTAAGTCTCAGCCTCATAAAACGACTTGTTTACAACAAGTGTTGAATAGGGTACCACAAATTCCTCAAGCAAAAAGTACACAATTTTATGATTTTATGATACTGCTTGACTGTTGGAGTTTATTTTGAGCATCTCTGATTTGATTTTCTTTTTGAGAATCTATTTACAGAGAAGCAAGAAACCCTTGATGTGACCAATTTGTTACTTTCCTAAATATCTTAGTACATTTTTGATATGGTGGTGATTGCCTGATTGACTCCAAAATCTGCTGTAATATGCAGTTTAATTTCCCTAGCACCCAAATTATATTCAACATTAAAAAATGTCACACTGTTTCTGAGTTTTTAAAGAAAGAAGAAAGAGTTCATCCATAAGAATTTCTAAAGTGCATGCCTTCACCTATTAGGATGTAAGTGTGGGTGCAAAACAACTGAATTGTGAGCCACATGCCCATGTTTCTAATTCCATGGTCTTTGCCTCTCTGAATGTTAGTTTCTTCTTTCATAAAATAGAAAAAATACTTATATAGCATGGCTCATTTGAGAGTTAATTAAAAAATTATATCAAAGAGCATTAAAAATGAACCTTATTATATGAGTGTTATTGTCATTTTTTATAATAAATATTTTATTATGAGTTTAATCTTTGTTCAACCAGAAAGTAATTTTTACTTTCCTTTTCATATGCACTTTTTCTTTTATTTATCACCTAAGCAAGTTTCCCAGATTTGGTTAATTTCTTTCTTTTAGATTAAAAGTCAGCTTTTCACAGTGGGATATTGCTAATAATCTCTTTTGGACAAAACCCTAGCCTCACTCATCTACTTGAGTAACTTTTAGGTGAGTGACACCTATGTTTGATACAACCAACTGCTATAAACACACATTACTTACAGATTTGTAACAGAATCCCAAAGTCAGAGGAGGAAAAATTAAATATTTGAACTAGTTATTTTTCATTCAGATGCTATCATTTAATGTATTTTATGGTTGCTTATTTGATGTGGTAAAAGATTCTGCCATACATTAACAGATCCTAACAACTTTTGTAAAGGATTGCTATAAATAACTTACTAAAAGAATACTACAGAAAGACATTTTTATTGAATTCTCTTCGATCTGAACATCAGTTGATGTGTATAATGAGACCTGATATGTCACAAAAATTGTAAAACAGTTGATTATTGTGCACAAAAGGTAGTCCTAGATTACGTGAAGTATCAAATCAAAGCAGTAGTTGAATTTGATAAATTTAGGAGCAGATGGGAAAAATCACAATTTTATGAAAATACAATTGGCATAGCGAGGTCTCTAAAGCTAGTATGGTGTTTGAATAATGCTTTTATTTCCCTGCATTAAGTCTTACAGAACACAATATTTATAATTTTTCTCAATTTATCAATTCTAAAATGAAACTTCTCCTCACAAGCAAAGCAAAAACTTAGATGATATTAGCTTTTGTGTAATGAATGAAGAAAATGATATTTTATAATTAGCTACATTTTATTTACATGTTTCCAAAATTATTAGTATGTTTGTATAACTTATAATCATGAAGTGTTGATAATAAAGTTTCTCACTATCAGCATTTTCAACATGGTCTGTGTTTATGATATACTCATCAGAAATGCACCACCAAATAACATTGACTTCCTGGATCACATAAACAAATTTTGAAGCTTTGAACCTCTTTATATCTAAATGAGGTGGCATCTGTTGAGATGGATAGAACTATACTCTGGATGGTACTGTTTGGTTGCCTAGCAATCATTTACCTGATGTGTCTGGGGAATCAGACAATGAGCAAGAATTCTGACAAAAGAGAGAAGCCACAAAATCTTTTACAAAAACTAAGTTCATGTAGAATAGCATCTGTATTAGCTTCTGCTTGTGTATGTGAATTATTTGAAACAGTCCAGGAGTACTTTTGGATAAGCTTCACTATAAAGAGAGAGGGATCTGGTAGCTGTTGTATTGAATTGCTTACATGATGTTTTTGGAAGATAGAGATCATATTCTAGGGAGACTTCTAAGAATCGAAGATGTCCAGTGCCTATAAAATGAATCATAATGACCTTGGTAAATGATACTTTGAAAAGATGTTCTTCGGCATTATTCTTAGTAGAGAATTTCAATTTTTATGAATGATTACCCTTAACTAAGCCAGGTAAGGAAATTATTTTCCACTCAGGCAATGGTAGAAACGATGATTTCCACAAGTAGGGCATTGATAATTTGGCTTAAACATGCCATGGTTTTTAAAAAGAAAGGTTAGAATGAATAAATACTTATTGCTTTAGGTCAATTCCAATTACATAGAGTCCTTTTACAAAAACTTTGTGACTTCTTGATGTAATAGTTTTGTGACAAATACTGAAACCATCTAACATGATGCTGCCAATTATATTATTGCATCAGAATTAGGGTGATGCTAAAATTCTTAAACTGGTTTCTATAACATTAAGCATGAGCTACAATTCAAACTTTCTTCTGGCAATGAGTGGCTGATGGATAGCTAAATCTAATGCAATAACATCTCCTCCTTATAATGTTCTTAAATCGTCTTTGCAATAAAGTGGGGTAAAATAAATAGATACTATAAAAAATTGACCTATATAATAAGTTTCTGTAAGAACAATCATGGAAAGGTGGGTATATAAAGCAGTACTTAGGAAAATATCTACTCCATAATACCATATCTGTCTAACCATATTGTAAGAAAGTTCCACAACACATGCATTCCCTCTCATTAATATTAGACTTATTTACATTCAATTTGTTTAATGTTTAATTTTTAAACATATTTACACTAATATTAGGATTGTTAAAAGTGAGATAATATTCATAAGTCATAATTTTAATAGTTTTAAAGCATACAATTGAATAGTTTTTAGTAGTTCCATAAGGTTATATAACCACCACCATTAATTCCAGAATATTTTCATTACTCTAAAAAGAAATCCCATATTTATTAGTAGTCACTCTCCATTATTCCCTCCTGCCAAACTTCTGGCAAGCACTAATCTACTTTCTGTATCAATGGATTTGCTTATTCTGAATATTTCAAATAAAAATAATATACATAGTATTATATATTTGGCTTCTTTCATTGAGCATAATGTGTTCACGTTTCACCCATGTCACAGCATGTATTGTACTTCAATCCTTTTTATACATGAATAATATTTCATTGTATGGATAAACCATATCCACTCATTGGTGAGTGGATATTTGGGTTGATTTCATGTTTTTGCTATTATGAATACTATACTATGATTACTTTTCTACATGTTTTTGCATGGGCATATTTTTCATTTTTCTTAGCTATATAGCTAAGAGTAGAATTGCTGGATAATATATTTACCCTATGTTTAACTTTTTGAAGAATTGCCAAATTGTTTTCCACAGCAGTTGCACCATTTTACAGTCCTGCCGGAAATGTATGAGGGTTCCAGTTTATCAACATCATTCACACTTTATTTTCTGTCTGTTTTTTCTTAATAACCATCTTAGTGGGTGCCAAATGGTAGCTTGATGTAGTTTGATTTGCATTTCCCTAATAACTAACGATAATGAGTATGTCTTCTTGTGCTTATTGGCCATTCATATACATTCTTCAGAGAAATGTCTATTCAAGACCTCTGCTCAGTTTTAAATTAGGTTGTCTTTTTGTTGTTGAGTTGCAAAAGTAGCTTTGCAGTAAGTGTTGAAATCAGAATATAGGACTCCTCCAAGTTTGTTACTCTTTTACAAGATTATTTTCCCTATTCTGGGTCATTTGCAATTCCATATGAATTTTAGGATTAGCTTGTCCAAATCTGCAAAGGAAATAAATAAAGGAAGTTAGAAAAATGATAGGAGTTGCATTGAATCTATAGATCAAGTTGGGTATTATTGACATATTAATAATGTTAAATCTTCCAATCCATGAACATGGGGTATATTTCCATTTATTTGGGACTCCTTTAAATTCTTTGAACAATGTTTTGCAGTTTTCAGTGTACAGATCTAGCACATCCTTGGTTAAATTTATTTTTAATTATTTTATGACTTCTGATGCCTCAGATGAAATTGTGTCTTGATTGTATTTTAGGATTGTTCACTGCTAGTTTATAGAAATACAATTGATTTTTGTGTTAATCTTGTATCCTGCACTCTTGCTGAGCTTGCTTATTAGTTATAATTATTTTGTGAATTCTTCAGTTTTTTATACATAAGATTATGTTACCTGTAAATACGTGTTTTACTTTTTCCTTTCCATTCTAGATGGCTTTTATTTCTTTTTCTTGCCAAACTTCCTTGACGAGAACTTTTAGTACGACGTTGAATATAATTGTGAAAGGTGGACATCCTTGTTTTATTCCTGAGCTTAGGGGAAGAATTTTCAGTTTTTCACTAATAAGTGTGATGCTAGCTATGGGTTTTTCAAAGAAGCCCTTTATCAGACTGATCAAGTTCTCCTCTATTCCTAGTTTGCTGAGTGTTTTATCCTAAAAACTTTTGAATATTGACACTTTTTCTGCATATATTGAAATGACCATGCTGTCCTCCCAATATGTTAGTATATTGTATTACAGTGATTGATTTTCATTATGTTGAAGCAAACTTCCAATCTTGGAATAAATTCTACTTGGTTATGGTTTTAGTATGCTGCTGGATTTGGTTTGCTAGTATTTTGTTGAAGACTTTTGTACCTGTATTCATAATAGATACTGATCTGTAGTTTTCTAGTAATGCCTTTGTCTGGATTTGGTATAAGGGTAATACCAGCTTCATAGAATGAAGTAGGGGGTGGCTACCATCACCACCTCCTCCTTCTCCTCCTCCTCCTCCTTGAGTAGTTTGAGAAGAAATGATATTGACTCTTTTTAAATGTTTAGTGTAACTCAGCAGTGAAACAATCTGTTCTTGACATCTTCTTTGTTGAAAGTTTTTTAAAAATACTACTATTACTCAATCCCTTTACTTGTAATATGTCTACTCAGATTGTTTACTTCTTATTCAGTTAGTTTTTGGAATGTGTGTATTTCTAGGAATTTGTCAATTTGTCTAATTTATTGGCATATACTGCTTCATTATATCTTCTTATAATCCTTTTTATTTTTACAAAGTTTGTAGTAATATCCCTACTTTCATTCCTGATTTGGGTAATTTGTCTTCTTTTTTCTTGGTTTATCTAGTTAAGATTTTTCAATATTGTTGATCTTCCCATTTTTCTCCATTTTTGTATATGCTCTGTTTTGTTTGTCTCTTTTCTGATCTTTCTTATTTCCTTCTTTCTGTTCTTCGGGTTTATTTTGCCCTTCCCTTTCCAGTTTCTTAAGGTTAGGAAGTTGGGTTACAGCTTTGAGATCCTCTTCTTCTTGAATTAATATTTCATATTATTTTTTATGGTAAAAGTACATATAAAATTTTCCATCTTAACCATTTTAAGGTACAGTTCAGTAGTGTTTATGTAGTCATACTGTTATAAGATGGATCTTCAAAACTTTTTCATCTTGCAGATCTACAACTCTACACCCATTAATCAGTTCCTCATTGTCCCTCTTTTCACAACTCCCAATAGAACCACCATTTTCCTTTATTTTTTTGATGAAATTGATACCTTATATAAAGTGGAATCATAAAGTATTTATCTTTTTTGACTAGCTTATTTTACTTAGCATACTATTCTCGAAGTTCATTCATTTTTCTTTTTAAGGTTGAGCAATATTCCGTTGTATGGATATACCGCATTTAGTTGCCCATTCATCCATCAGTTGACATTTGGGTTGCTTCCACCTTTTGGCTATTATGAATAGTGCTGTTATGAACATGAGTGTGCAAATATTTTTTGAGTTCCTTCTTTCAATTCTTTTGGATATATGACCAGAAGTTGGATTGCAGGATCATAGTATTCTATTTTTAGTTTTTTGAGGAACCCCCATGCTGTTTTCCATAGTGGTTGTACCATTTTACATTTCTACCAATAGTACACATATCCTCACCAAAACTGATTTTATTTTATTGTTTTTTACAGTAGCCATCCTAATGGGTGTAAGGTGATTGTGGTTTTAATTTGCAGTTCTCTAATAATTGATGATGCTGTTTATATGTTTGGACATTAATATATAATCTTTGGAAAAATGTCTATTCAAGTCCTTTGCTCACTTTTTCATTGGGTTGATATTATGTTGTTGAGTTGTAGAAGTTCTTTATATACTGTGAATATTAACCTCTTATCAGGTATGATTTGCAAATAGTTGCTGCCATTCAGTAGGTTGCCTTTTCACTCTGTTGATGGTTTTCTTTGATGCAGTAAAGATTTTAGGTTTGATATAGTCCCATTTTCCATTTTTACCTTTTTTACCTGGACTTTTTCTGTAATATCCAAGAAATCATTGCCAAATCCAATATCATGAAGATTTCTCCCTAGGTTTTCATAGGAATTTCATAGTTTTAGGTCTTACGTGTAGGTCTTTCATCCGTTTAGGTTAATTGTTTATATACAAGATAAAGATCTAGCTTTATTCTTTCGCATGTGATACCCAGATTTCTCAACACCATTTGTTGAAGAGATTGTCACTTCTGCATTGATTCCTGGCACCCTGTTTAAAGATCATTTGACTATATATGTGATGGTTTATTCTGGGGCTCTTTATTCTATTCCATTGGTCTACCTGGATATGTTTACGCCAGCACCATGCTGTTTTGACTATTGTAGTTTTGCAGTGCTTTGAAATAGGGAAGTGTGAGTCTTCCAACTTTGTTCTTTTTCAAAATTGCTTTGATTACTGGGGGTCCCTTGGGATGCCAAGTGAATTTTAGGATGAATTTTCTATTTCTAAAAAAAATGCTGTTGGGATTTTGAGAGATATTACATCGAATCTGTAGATCGCTTTGGGTAATATTGACATCTTAACATTATTAAGTTTTCTAATCTATGGACACAGGATATCTTTCAATTTATTTCCTAAATTTCTTTCAGTAATGTTTTGTAATTTTCAGGGTATAAATATTTAACCTCTTTGTTAGGTTTATTTCAAAGTATTTTATACTTTTTGATGCTATTATATATGGAATTATTTCTTGATTTCCTTTTTGGATTATTCATTGTTAGTGTATATCTATTTGGTTCCTTTTTATAATTATCTTTACTATTTATTTGATGAAACAGTCTCATAATTTATTCATTAGACATTTTATTTTTTCAACATATTTAAAATGTTTTAAATCTTGATCTAGTAAGTCATTATCTGGGCTTCCTGAGAGAAATTTTCTACTAATTTCCTTTTTCGCTTTGTATGGGCTTTACTTTTACATGCCTTGTGATTTTTGCTGAGAACTTGACATTTTGAACATCATGACTATGTAAATTTGGGTTTTGTTGCTGCTTGTTGCTGTTACTTGTTTAGTGGATTTTATGAACTAGTATTGCAAAGTCTTTGCCGTGTTTGGCGCCTGAATCTTCTGTTAACTTAATGATGAGCTGGTGATTAGACAAATATTTCCTTTAGTGGCTGGAATTAAAACAAAATCTCTCAGTCTTTCACATGTGCTCTGTGTGTGTGTTTGTGTTTGGGGCATGACTTCAACACTAAGCCAAGCCATTTATGACTCTGCCCTGTCTTTCATCACTGTTTGTGCAGAGCCTTAAGATCAGCCAGAGATGAGAATTTAGGGCCTTCTCATGTCTTTCCTGAGTATGTGCACAGTTCTGGACGTGAACATGGCTTTCTACATTTCCAGTGAGATGCTAGAGCTCTTCAAAACCCTTATTCCTCAAAGTTTCTCTTTCAGCCTTCTTCCCAAGCTTTTTGGTTAGTTTATTGTTTGCCTCAACTCTTACCTGTTACCCTTAGGCAGTCATGACTAATATACCTGCTTGTAAATTTGGTGAATACTTCCTTCTCACATAGTCACCTCAGTGCTGCAGAAATTCTGAGTTAGGTAGGATAAAGGCAAGCTCTTTGATCCAAGGATCCATCAGACAGGTTAACTGAATATAACCACATTCTTTGTGAATGAGGTCTGTTCTGTTCCCTCTGGCATTGCCATTTGTACAGTACTTGGAAAGTGATCTGTTATCTTTAAGGTTACATTTGAGCCAGATGTGATGGGACCCAGGATAAGTTAAAACACCACAAAGCTCTCTGTTTTTACCAAGATTCTACAGTATTTTCTTGATTACACATTTACACAGTTGCTGCAAGATTCTGATTAATTGCCAGAATTACAAAAAAGTTGATTATGACAGATATTGCCAGTGTATTTATTGGCTTTATGGACACATAAAATTTTGAACTTCCTTACTCTGATATTCTTATTAATAACACTCCTTGTAGAATTTTTAATAAGTAAAAGTAAATATCTACTAATGAGAATGCAAACTAAACTATTAATGTCTTTTAACATAGTATATATATATTATAAAATAAAATGAAAACATAATCTACATGACACTCCATGTCTTGATCCCTTTTTATCTCTCACTAATTGGAAATATAACTAACTATATACTTGCCATCTGATTATAAATGTGTATGATTTTTGCATATAATGTCTCCCTTTAATTCTCATAAAAAGTGTATTTACAAAGGATAAGAATACTTATAAATGTTGAGAATAACCTGGGGTCAAATGGCTAGTTAGTGGCCAAACTGGAACTAACTATAAATTATACTTTCCCCAACACTGTACATTTAAAAATAACATGAACATGCTTGGGTGATAGATGCTTCATAGGAGAATTATTTCTCTAATGAAGAAGTTCATGAAATTAATGCAGATCAATTCTGATATTTTACCTCAGACCATTATCTCAGGGGGACACTCATTAAAATAATTCCTAATGTAATGGTATAAATGGGTTCTC
Source organism: Lemur catta (assembly GCF_020740605.2). Classification (NCBI taxonomy): domain Eukaryota; kingdom Metazoa; phylum Chordata; class Mammalia; order Primates; family Lemuridae; genus Lemur; species Lemur catta. The sequence continues at coordinate 43,319,840 of NC_059131.1, forward strand.
CAATATTTTAGGCTTGTCTCTGAGGAAGGACTTGACTGAAACCTTTGATGTTTTATAATCAGAGGCTTTTTGATCTTTGCTTGGTTATACAAGCATGATATCCCCCAGTCAATAATCATTCTATCATATTAAAATCACTCTCCTTTATTCTTGATGGTCATCAAAGAATATTTGTGTTAGCCAAATTAATTGCCTGTGGTATAAGTGCAACCAAGGGATTAATTTCTGTGAAAGGTTTAAAAGCTGGTTCACTATCTAAATTTCAAGTATCTATTGGGTTACATTTGTTTAAGCCTTTATTTTAATCTTTGGAGGAAAACAAAAGCCATATCACTAAAATTATCTTTAATATTGGTCAGAGTGTGGACATACCAAAATAAATAAAAAGTCTAGACAACCAAAGAGAACAGAAATATCCTTGCTTTAAAAGTATGCTATTGATATTTGAGTTGTACAGGAAATGAAATATCCATGACTATTATCCTGAAGACCATTTACTGAGCAGTGTTTTGAATCTCTATGACAGCAGTAATCAGAAGTATTCTTCTGTGGAAAAGAACTTCTGGATGGATGGTGGGAAAAAAATGGGCTTTAAGCTAGACACTTTATTTTTGTCTTGATTTGCTAATTTGTTTTAACTGTTTAGAGGATTATTGTAAATATCTTGGGGGGGAATAAGTATGAAAGATATTTTAAAACCTATAAACTGAAACATAAACATAAAATTATTCTATTTACCATACAACAATAAATTTAATAATTCTTTAGGGAGTATAGCTACATGTCACATCAGGTATAGATGTTGGGAGGAGACTCCCTCGTGGCCCCTTCTCCTGTAGTTTTTCTGCCATCACAGCCACATTTCTAGCCCTGTCACTAGAAAGGGGGAAAGAAAAGTCACAATTCTTGGAAATGTTCCTTCTAATTCAGATGATATGTATGGGTTCATTTGAGACTAAGTAGACTAAAGCACCTAGTACAATTGTAAAGAATGTATATTCATTAGGAATCTCTATTTACAAGGAACAGAAATTAAAATTGAACTATTTTAAGCAAACCAGGAATGTTTGAGTTACATAGACAAATCTCAAGGAGAACAGTGTTGGAGGTGGCACAGGGATAACTGGAATCTGGGTTCAGACACCATCAGTATTTTCTCAACGTTAGACTGACATCTGACTCTGATTCTCTGTGCGTATTGGCTTCTTCACCTGTAGATGTATGGATGCCTGATGAGAACTACACAACCAAAGAGGAAAATGGGCTGTTCCCCATCAGCTATTTTCCCCTTCTTAAATTTTAAAATATTAAGGGGGTACAAATATTTTGTTACATGGATATCTTGTATAGTGCTTAAGTCAGGGCTTTTGGTGTGCCCATCACCAGAATATTGTTTGTTGTATCCAACAGGTAAGTTTTTATCCCTCACCTCCCTTCCACCCTCCCCCCTCTTGGTTTCCAATGTCCTTTACATCTCTTTGTGTCTGTGTGTATTCATCATTTAGCTCCCATTTATTAGTGAGAGAATATGTGGTGTTTGTTTTTAGAGTCCTGAGAAACTTCGCTTAGGATAATGGTCTCTCGTTCCATACAAGTTGCTACAAAAGACATTATTTCCTTTCTTTCATGTCTGAGTAATACTCCATGGTGTGTTTGTGTATGTATTTTCTTTATGCACTTGTTAATTGATTGGCACTTAGGTTGATTCCACATCTTTGCAGTTGTGAATTGTGCTGCAATAAACAGTCAAGCTCAGGTGTCTTTTTTATAAAAGGACTTTTATTTTGTGTAGATACCCAGCAGTAGGTTTGCTGGATTGAATGGTGGGTCTACATTTCTTTGAGGAGTCTCCATACTATTTTCCATAGAGGTTGTACTAGTTTGCAGTCCCACCAACAGTATACAAGCATTTTTTTCTAACTGCATCTACACACAGCATCATTGTTTGTATTTTTCTTGCTGATGTGAGTTCTTTGTAGATTCTGGATATTAGCCCTTTATCAGATGTATAGTTGGTGAATATTTTCTCCTATTATGTAGGTTATCTTTTTGCTTTCTTATTTCCTTAGCTGTGCAGAAGGTTTTTAATTTATTCAAGTCACATTTATTTATTTTTGTTATTGTTGTAATTGCCTCTGGGCTTCTAGTCATAAATTCTTTGCCTAGGCCTGTATCTATAGGAGTTTTTCCTATGTGTTCTTCCAGAATTTTTAGGGTTTCATGCCTTACATTTAAGTCTTTTATGCATCTTGAATTAATTTTTGTAAGTGGTAAGAGATAGGGATCCTGTTTCCTTTTTCTGCATGTGGCTATCCAATTTTCCTATCACCATGTATTGAATAGGGCTTCCTTTCCCACTGTATATTATTGTCTGCTTTGTCTAATATCAGTTGGTAATAGCTATATGGTTTTATTTCTGGGTTCTCTATTCTGTTGCATTGGTCTATGTCTCCACTTTTATAACAGGACCATGCTGTTTTGGTTACTATAGCCTTGTAGTGTAATTTGAAGTCTGGTTATGTGATACCTACAGATTTCTTCTTTTTGCTTAAGACTGCTTTGGTTATTCAGGCTCTTTTTTAGTTCCAAATGAAGGTTAGGATTATTTTTTCCAGATCTGTGAAATATGACATTGGTATTTTGATGGGGATTGCGTTGAATTTGTAAATCCCTTGGGCAGGATATAGAATTAGTAAAGGATTCCTACAAATGAAGAAGAAAAATGGTAATAATCCATCTGATAAGTGAGCAATGGATGGGAAAAAGGAACAGAAAGAGAAACCTAATCTGCACACAGGAAAATATTTTCAATCTCATTGATTATTTGGGAGAATACAAATAAAGAACCAAAATTCTGTTTCATACCCATGAAATTTGAAAAATTAAAATCCAATTTGACAATTCAATGAGTTGATAAGAATGTGCAAGAATGAAAACTATCATTTAAGTTGGAAAGAGTGTTCACATTATTTTACAGTGGAATTTAGCATAATTGAGCAATGTGAGTTATGTCTATAACCTTCATACTATTTATACATGTTAGAAAAAGTTATGATAAGACAGAATAGCAAGGAAGATGTTCATGGCAACATTGCTCTTCATAATAAAGATTGAAAGTGACCTAAATGTCCATTAACAAAAGAACAGATAAATGTTATGACTTCACAGAATACTATACAATTTAAATGAATGAACTAAAGCTACATAGTTATGTCTCAAAAACATAACACTGAGCAGAAAAATCAAGGTTCCTAATTATGTGCAAGTTATGAAACAACTCTCCAAGATTATGATTACTCCTGTGTATGCATAAAGATTGACAAAAACATGCATGGGAATGATGAATACCAGATTCAAGACAATGTTCCGTCTGGGGAAAGATAAGGAAAGAAGATTGGGGGGAAATTCATAGAAGCTTCAATTATCTGAAATATTTTATTTCTTAAGCTGAGGGTGTGTTACATGGATTTTATTATATAATTTTTGAGATTTTATATGCTTGAAATGTTTCTCAATGATCTATGTATTATCTCTGCTTCCCTCGTCCCCATCTACTTATCTGCCTATCTGACGCACATATGGCAAAACAGATAATAGATCTGTAGGTATCATGTTATTCTTTTTACTAAATGTTTTAAATATTTAATTTTCTAAAATTAAATCCACACTTGCTCCTGTGTGGATAGCCATTGAACCCTATTGTAGTAGTAGATGGGAAAAAATAGTGAATCTGAAAAACATTTAGGAAGTTGAATAGGTATCTATGCAGACTGTTTAATAGTAAAAGTTTAGAGAAAGGTTGATGTATCATGTTTCATCATGAGTTTTTGAGTGGACAATGAAATAAATGATTTCTTTTATTGGGTAGGGCTGATGGTTGGGGTAAGGTTAACCCCTATTTATTTAAATTTTAATGCTCACAGTTTATATTTCTTGAAACATTCTTTAATGTGTTGTATATCATAGTAAGTGCATTCTGGAACCTTCGGTACAGAGTTCAACAGAAGGAATTTGTGTCTTGGCTCCTTCTGAAAAGCCCTATTTAAATGTTTCTGTTTATAGAAAATGTTGGCTCTTTCAAATGCCCGATTCAGGTTACACTGAGCTGGCTGGTTTAAGAGAGAGGTGCTTTAGGAGAGATCCATTACTTAATTCTTCCTGTGGACAGCGTGAGCTTTGAGTTGTGAACATGCTGATTGAAATGAAACAACGTTTGCCAGGAGAATCATCTGTTAGGAAAGAGATACTGCCTAAAGATGCTGGCGAGAGGTTGCAGATTTTGCTGATGTGTACCCTGGAGAGGGCCCTAAAAAGGATGATGTGCAACGGTTTTGTTATTGATAGGAATCCAAGTGAAAAATGTGTATTATAGGCACTTTTTCCCCAGCACGATTTCTGTGGATGCTGCTAATTGATGAGAACTTGCTGCATGTTGCTTTGTGATCATTTTATTTCCGGGCTAGTTCTAGATGTAGGATTCTTTAAAAAAAAAAAAAAAAAAAAAAATTCTTGTACTTCTTCAGCCATAGTAGGAAGGCACAACGAACAGTTCTTTTTCACCTTCATAACCTAAAGTTATTAAAGACTTTGCCATAACACTGTTAATTTGTGCCTGATCAAATTCCTGGCAAATGTCAACAGCCACTGCTTCCATTCTTGTGTTACTGATCCCATTGATATAACAGGGTATAAAAAGATTAATGGGTACCACTAAATATTACCAAAGTGTACAAATGAAGCTGCTTAAGAACAAAGGCTCAGCTCATGAGACATCTGAGACTCAATAGTAACTCAGTCTTATTGGAGATGTACTACTTTTCCTGGTTTGGTTTTCAGGGCCCCATCCCTTATTCTGAATCATAAAGGATGAATATATGTTTAAAACTAAAGTAAATATAATATTTTGTTTTGATCAGTTTTATGACACCTATGGAAAAATAGATATTCCTGGTAACTTGAGTTAAGATTAAAAATCTTACTAATATGTTTTATTCACTGAGATCCAACACAAATTACATTTTTGTCAGGTAGGTTGCAAGAGCTCATCAGTGGGAAGATAGATAAGAAACAAAACAAAATTAGAACTTGATAGCGGAAGAGGGAAAGACTCAAAGGTGTATATATCTTTTCCTTGTAAGAAGTATATCTTCCATAAATTTCATAGAAAAAGTTTGCACTAGTATAATCAGGCAGTTCAGGGTATATTTGATTTGCATTTTTAGCAATCAAAACCAGTGTCTGGTTTGATATAGGGGAAGCTCCAGGAAATCTATTTTTACATTAATATTACAGTACTTTGAACCCAGGTTATCAAGATTGTGAGGAAGCCTGACAGGTCATTTGTTTCTATTTCATTTATTTTGGAAGACTCTGTATTATATACTGAATCTCATACATGCTCAGGTACAATCAGGCAGTCTGAAGGCTGCTTGTACTTCTGGGAAGAGTAGAGCCTCACACAAAAAATTAATCTCTTCAGCCGCTCCCCACCTCCCTTCTAAGATCACAGTCTCATACCCGCTGGACTCCTCTGCTTGCCTTTTACCTACTTATGCACAATTCATTCTTCTACACCAGGGTTTCTCAACTTTGGTGCTATTGATTTGGGGCTGGATAATTCTTTGTTTTGGGGGACTGTCCTATGCATTGCAGGATGTTTAGCAATATTGCTGGTCTCAATTCATCCATTTATATGCCAGTAGTACCCACCCACGTAGTTTGATAACCAATAATGTCTCCAAATATTGCCAAATGTCCCCTGGGGGTGAAATTGCTCCCAGGTGAAAACAACTGTTCCAGAAATGTGTTTATATGGGCCACTAAGGGAAAAATGGTGAAAGGACTATAATTCTGCAACCTCATTGATACTGGGATTTGGTTTTCATAAGGATAGGTATGTTTGGGCTTACACTAAAACATTCATGAGGTGGGAAACTTTTATAACTGAAGTATCATTCAGGACTCACTTTCTATGTTCTGACTCTGTCAGCAGTGCCGATACAGGGACCACTTTTCTGTGCTAGGTGCTGAGGATACTATCATAAATGAAAAATGACTTCTACTCTGAAGGAGAAGGCGCTCCTAGTACTTTTTGTAAATCTTTGCCCAAAATGAAACTTAACATAAATAAGAATTATGCATGGATCCTATATTAGTAATAAATATTACTACTGGCTTTCATTAATGAAAGACACCATATGTGAATATATTTATTTCTGTGAATAAGAATCTGCCTTACTCTGGTATTCTTGTATCATTATTAAAGGATGGGTAATGCCCAGAGAGGTGGTTAAAGCCACTTAAATGGGATATGAATAAATGAAATGTTCAATTAAGAAGGCCAAATGCCAGGGATTTGAATTAATTTAATGCTTTTCTATGAGATGACATGATGCATTACTGCTGACTGGCATTTAAAAAATACTCTGCTTTATGAGACACAAGTTTAATTGTTAAGCTTTGGCTTAAGATACATCAATGTATTATCACTTCATTTTGTTCTGTGTTCATTGCTTAGTTTCACAGAGAAGAGTCCTTATTTTATTAAGATTATTTTCTATCTTAGAATATTCCAAGACTTTGTTACTCACTGAAGCTCTCATTTGATGTTAGGTTCTATATATTCTAACATACCTTGCAGCTACCAGATTGAGATGATTACTTTTTACTTTTATTTTTAATTGAGATAAGGTCTCACTCTGTCACCCAGGCTGGAGTGCAGTGACATCATCATAGCTCACTGCAACATCAAACTCCTGGGCTCTAGTGATCCTCCTGCCTCAGTCTCCCGAGTAGCTGAGACTACAGGCACATGCCACCACACTTGTCTTTTGTTTTTTGTGGAGATAGGGTTTTGCTATGTTGCCCAGGCTGGTCTCAAACTCCTGGTCTCCAGAGATTCTCTGTCTTCAGCCTCCCAACGTGTGAGCCACTGTGCCTGGCCGAAGCGACTTCGTGATTGACATCCTTCAGCTTTACAATGGCTTGCACACATTAAGAAAATTCTATTCTGTTTATCAGGAGTGAGTTGGTTGTAGCTTGTGCTATTTGTGCTGCTCTTAAAAATGATCAGCCATAGAATCATTTGTTGTCCAGTCAAGCAAACTGGAGAAAGCTTCCGTTACAGGCTGAACTTTCAGCTTTTTATAAAATAAAATAATAATAATGATGAACAACAGAGTAATAATAAAAACCAAGTGTACTGAGGCATGATATAAATTTGCATTGTTCTGATTTGTTCTGCTAGTCACTTCTTTCACTATTTCAGAAAGAATCATCTAAAATAGAAACCTAGCAGGTTTTCTAAAATAGAACCTTATGGACAGTACTCTTCAAAAAGAGAAGAAATTTTTTTTTTTTTAAATGTTGAGGCATGTATTTTTAGAATTTTTTGAATACACAGAAATAAAAAATAGATGGAATCATATTATTTAGAACCAATAGTGATTTTATGGGTAATTCAGCACAATGCCTGCATTTTATATATGAGGACATTGAAGTTGAGACAGGGTAAATGACTTGCAGAAGGTCTCTCAGACAGGAAGAGGAAGAATAGGCATAAAAAATTCCTAATTCCCAGTCTGCTAGTATTGCTTTTCTAGCATATGATATTTCTATAAGAACTCTGGAATTATTTTTTTCAATCATATGATTATGTGTTTTAAAAGTCAGGGGTAAAGAAGGCTAAAATTCTTTCTTATTCACAGCCAAAAGTTTTTTATATCAGATATAAGGGTTGTTTTAATGGTCCTTGGTATTTTGTGATGTTTGGAGATTCCTGTACACATCACAAGTACGATTGGACACATGTGAGTTTTATGACCCAAGTGTTCAACCTGAATTTGATTCTTTTCTATGTCTATAGGTATACATTTTGAAATGTATATAAAGAAGATATCTTTAGCATTGTTCCTTCACATAAACACAGAATGTTAAAAGTGAAATTATGTGTTCTTACAATAGAGATTTTTAAAAATATGTAGGAACAAAATATTTTTGCTGTTATAAACACAGTGTTGTCACATTGAGTGTTGTTTTCTTATGTTCAACATAATTTCAAGGGATAGGAACTTGCCATGGTGAGCATTCACTGAGAAAATAATTAACTCTGTAATAATACAGTAACAATAGTGATGTAGAAATTAAGTCTCCTTTTATGGTGGTATATGGTAGATATGAGGCAGTATCTCACTGTGGTTGTGATTTGCATTTCCCTCATGACTAATGATGTTTAACATATTTTTAATGTGCTTTTTTTGGCCATTTGTATATCTTCTATTCAAATCCCTTGCCTATTTTTAAATGAGGTTATTCCACTCCTAGATATATGCGTAAGAAAAATAAGAAAATATACACACAAACTTTTGTATATAAATGTTGATGTCAGCATTATCAATAATAGCTAAAAGAGGAAACAAATGTCCATCAATTGAAGAATGAATAAACAAAATGTGATGAAGCGATACAGTGGAATATTACTTGGCAATAAAATGCAGTGTTGATCTGTTACGACAGTGATCAACTTTGAAAGCATAGTAAGAAGAAGAAGACAATCACAAAAGATGACATACCATAATAATTCCATTTTTATGAAATTGTTGGAATAGGAAAATCTACGGAGATGGAAAGTAGGTTAGTAGTTGGGTAGGAACAGGGAGAGAGAGAAATGGAGTGTGACTATCAAAGTATATGTGATTTTTGGGAGGGTAATGACAAGATTCTAAATTAGATAATGGTGATGATCACACAACTCTGAATATGCTAAAAACTATTGAATTCTTAATATAAATTTTAATAGGGTAAATTTTATGGTATGTGAATTTATCTCAATAAAGCTGTTTGTAAAAAGAAAAAATATATACTTATTATGAAAATAATACAGATTTCTTCTCTAGTAGTTTACCAAATAATAAAAGTGAGAATTTCAAAATAAGGTTTTTAGAATTTCTACTATGAGAATAAATTGATTACCAGCTGGTCAATATAATAACCATTTATACTTAGATTATTAAAAATTATTATCTATGTATTACAAGCAAATGTTTTCACTTCCCTTCTCAGTAAATAACATCTATCTAGTTGTCCAAACCAGATACCTGAGAGCCGCCTTTCATTTTCTTTATCTCTAACCCACAGTAAAGTAGGAGGTTCTGTTGGTTTCACCTCCTGATTATCATTTGGCATTTGTCCTCTCCAAGCATTGCTTCCTTAGCCTTAGTTCAGAATCATAATATGTGGCATACCCTACTGCCATAGCCTATTGGTTGGTATATACTTCTGATAAATATTGTTCTAGAATGCACATATGATCTCAGTGACATCAGTGGTACACTTCCACTTACAGAATAAAGACTAACCTTCTCATTATAATCTGGAAGGTCTTTCATGTTATGAGCACTGTCCGTCTTCCAGCCCTACTTCCTGTCACTCCCATGTAGCAACTTACCCTGGAATTCAAGGCACTTGTCATGCCATTTTGAACACTTAAAAATTTTTCTTTTGAGATTTCTTCTTTGACTCATGGGTTGTATAGAACTGTGTTGTTTACTTTAAAAATTTTTGGTGATTTTCCAGCTACCTTTCTGTTATTGATTTCTGGTTTAATTCCACTGAGGTCTAAGAACATGGTTTGAGTGGTTTCTATTTTTTTTTTAAATTTGTAGATATATGCTTTATAGCCCTGAATGTGGTCTCTCTTGCTGAACATTTCATGCATGTTTAAAAACAATGTGTATTCCGATGTTGGATGGAATATTCTATGAATGTCAAGTAGATCACGTTGATAGTGCTGCTCAGGTCATCTATAACTTTACTGATTTTCTGCCTGCTTGATCTATCAATTACTGACAAAGTATGTTGAAGTCTCCCACTAGAATACTAGATACATCTATTTCGCCTTGCAGTTTTATCAGTTTTGCTTCATATATTTTTATACTTTTTTAAAATTCATACACATTTAAGATTGTTATGTCTTCTTGGAGAATTACCCCTTTATAATTTGGTCATGTCCCTAATCTGATAATTTTCCTTGTTCTAATGTCTGATTTATATGAAATTAATATAATTACCCCAAATTTCTTCTGACTAGTTTTAGTATGATGTATTTTTATCCATCCCTGAGCTTTTAACCCATCTGAATCTTTATATTTAAGAGTATATTTAATGTTTATATTTCTTATAGCTAACATGTAGTTGGGTCTTGTTTTTTCTTCAATCCACTCTGTCAATATCTGCATTTCAATGGATATGTTTAGATCACTCATATTTAAAGTGATTATTAATATAGTTAGGTTAATATCTACCATGTATGCAATTGTTTTCTGTTTGTTTTGCTTTCTGTTATGCCCCCCTTCTTCTTCTGTCTTCTCTGGTTTAAACTGAGAATTTTATATGATTTCATTTTAACTTCTCTCATTGTGTAAATTATACTTTTTAAAGAAAGTAAACTTTATTTTTTTGTACAATAGTTTTAGGTTTGTAGGAAAATTGAGCAGAAAGTACAGAGTTCCCATACATTCCCTCTCTCCTCCTCCCAGTGATTCTCCTGTTGTTAATATCTTGTACTGATGAAATGCATCGGTAAAAAATAATGAACTGTTATTGATACATGATTATTAACTAACGTCCACAGTTTATATGAGTATTCACTGTCTGGGTTATACATACTACGAGTTTTGGCAAATGTATAATATCATGTGTCCACTATTACAGTACCATACAGAATAGTTCCAGTGCCCTAAAAATCCCCCGTGACCCACCTGTTCATCTATTTCTTTTTCCTCCTGACCATAACTTAACTCCTGGGAAACACCAATCTTTTACTGTCTCTATAGTTTTCCAGAACGTCATATAGTTGGAGTCATACAGTGTGCAGGCTTTTGAAACTGTTTTCTTTCACTTAGCGATACACATTGAGGTTCTTCTTGAGTTCTGGAAGTCATTTTATGGCTTGATAATGCATTTCTTTTCTCTCAATGAATGACATTCCATTTCATGGATATATCAACAGTGAATAATTAAAATTTGATGTAAAGAAGGACATCTTGGTTGTTTCCAATCTTTGTCAATTATGAATAAAGCTGCTATAAACATTTGTGGGCAGGTTTTTGTTTTAGATCTTTTTTGATTTCTTTTCTTTATAGTTTTGCGGTTTTCCTAATACAGATCTTATGCGTATAATACTTTGTTAGCTTTTAACTAAGCATTTCATTCTTTTTGTGGTGCTAATGTAAATGCTGTTATGTTTTAAATGTCATATTTCAATTGTTCACTGCTGGTATATATAAAAGAAGTTGACTTTTGCATATTAATTTCATATCCTGTACCCTTGCTATAATCACATTAGTTCAGGAATTTTTTTTATTGTTTCTGATTCTTTGAAATTTTCCACATAGACAGTAATGTCATGTAGGAACAGACAGCTTTATTTCTTCCTAATCTGTATGCCTTATTTCCTTTCTTGTCTTACTGCGTCGGTTAAGATTTCCAGTATCATGGTGAGTAATGGTGAGAGGAGATAGTCTTGCTTTATTCCCAATCTTAGTGGGAATGTATCTAGTTTCTCACCATTAGGTATAATGCTAGCTGTAGGGTTTTGTTTTTTTCTTCTAATAAATGTTCTTTATTAAATTGAATAGGTTCCCTTTTGTTCTCAGTTTTTTGAGAATTTTTACATGGATGGGTGTGCTTTCTTCTGCATCTATTATGATCATATGGTTCTTCTTTAGCCTGCTGATGTGATGATGAATTACATTAATTTATTTTTAAATAGTGAACCAGCCTTACATACCTGAAACAAATCTTATATGATTGTGACAGATAATTCTTTTTGTACATTGTTGAGTTCCATTTGCTATCATTTAGTTGAGAATTTGTATACCTATAGTCATGAAACTGTAAAATAATTTAATGCTTGCCCTAGAGTTTACAATATGCAATTTATTTATCTATAACCTAAATCCACTTTCAGATAACACTATACCACTTCACAGTGGTACCTTAGAAGAGAGTATTCTCAGTTCCTCCCTTCAGTTTCTGTGAATTTGCTGTAATTCATTTCACTTATCCATATATTTTAATCACTCAATTCATTGTTGCCATTATTGCTTTAAACAGTTATATTTTAGGTTAAGAATGACAAAAATAAAAAGATTTTACCTTCATTTATTTTTTTTCTCACACTCTTTATTTCTTTATGTAGATCCAGATTCCCGATCTATATTTTTTGTTCTGCCTAAGGAACTTTTTTTTGAGATGTTGCCCAGGCTGGTCTCAAACTTCTGGTCCCAAGCCTCCTTCCTGCTTCAGCCTCCTGAGTAGCTACAATTACAGGATGAGCCACTGTGCCCAGCCACCTAAGGACCTTCTTTTAACATTTCTCTTAGGACAGGTCTGCGGCAAATGAATTCCCTCAGTGTGTGTTTGTCTGAGAAATAGTTTTCATCTTTCTTCTATGTTACCTGTTATTGCGTTTTGTTCAATATTTTTATTATGTCCCTTAATGCTTTAATAATAATTATTTTAAATTCCCTTTCTGATAATTCCAACACCTAAGTGAAATCTGTTTCTAGTTCTGATGATTGATTTTTTTGTTTAGATTGTGTTTTTCTTGCCTTTGGCATGTCTTGTAATTTTTTGTTGACATATGGAGGTGTTGTATCAGATTCTAGGAGTGGAGATAAATGACCCTAAAGGGTAAGAGGATTTATGTTTATCTGGCTAGGAGCTGGGCTCTGATTATGCTTGCTCTAAGGGCCAAGGGCTTAGGCATCTCTTGTGTTGTTTTAGCTCCTCCTGCCTTTGGGCTTCCCTAACTCCTCCTCCTCAGAGAAGCTCTGTGTGGGCCAACTTTCAGCAGTAATCCATTGTTACTATTTTGGATCCATGTTGGTGTGGTGGTGGAGTGTTGGGGAGCAAATTAGTAGACTTTTGGGGCTGTGACCATCATAAGTGTTTCTCAAGGGATATAGCTTTTCTTTTCTTCCTTCCTTTCTTTCTTTTTTTAATCTCCTACCCCTCTACTCTTTTCCTTGCCAGAAACATTTCCAGTCTAATTGGTTGAAGCCCTGACCCCTATTAAGTACTTTTTCCCTTAGTTGAGACAAGAAGATAAAGGGATGGAGGGGGCTGAATTGGGAAGAATTCTCTTCTCCCCGCTGGCACTAAGGCTCTGGAAAAGGCTTTTCAGCTGGAGAGTAGACCTTTGTTATGGAGTAAACTCTGGGCTTATTTCACAAATACATTCTCCTCTCTCTGCTAGGCCCATAAGGAAATCTTTCTTGGATCTTCACTGTGAGGAGCTAGTGGGATTCCTGAAGGTAAAGACCATGAGAGTGTGGAGTGCCCCCACAATTGTTACTCTAAAGCTAAACCACATTCAGTCTCCTATAATTCATCATAATTACCATCTAAGTGTTCCTGCCAGGTTAGGGCTCTGTGGTTTCTTCTGGTAGCAAATCTCAGCTCTGACTCTCTGGATGCTCCCGTCTCTCTAGATTTGAGGGTGACAGTTTGCCCTAAGGCCTCAGATTTCTGGTAAGTTCCAGAAAGGTAATTTATTTTCAGTTTCCCCAGTTTTTTCTGTTGCAAGGATGGGAGTAATTGCTTCAAACCTCATTACATGTTGAAACCTGATTTCCTGTCATGCCCTTTCTACCTTTGTGCTTTTGGATATATTTTTTGCCTCATCCTAGAATGCAGTTTCCAAGGTAACCTTAGAACTCACCTCAAATATCAGCACCTTTCTCCAAATGGATTAGTTTTGCTTTCCTGTGACTCCCAAAATACTATATTTACTATAATACTTCTATATATGTTGTAGCTTTCATTGTGATCTGTACATTTAATTCATCTCTGTATTTCAAGTGTTAGAACACAAGCCATTACATAGTATACTCTCAATAAATATTTGTTGAATAGATAATATTCCTTATTAAAAATTTTAAGGCTTATTTTGTTAAGAACAGAACCACCCTCTCCATGATTTTTGCTTTAGTTAACCATAACCCATAGCGTATGACAAGCTTCATTCACCTGGCTGTCTTCTTTTCAACTAAAACATTGTGGCTATGTAGATAACTGCTTTAGGTTATGCCAAACATTTGCCATAAGGACAGCTGAACTTATGTCCCTGTTCTTTCTCCCACCATAAGTAATAGTCAATTATGATGGGAAAATATAAAATGGAAGATTTGATCACAGCACACAAGTAGCTTAAGAAAAAATAAGATATATTTTCTAAAATATGACATTTAATTTTAATGCAATTTGCAATGCAAGTTATTTATATCATAAGGTTTTAGGTAAAGCTCATTTTCTAACTTATATACATTTTTCCTTAAGTGTAGTGGGGCTACTTTGTGGTAAAGACTGTGTTTTATCCCATTTTTCTTCTCCAAAGCACCAAATAAAGTGACAGATAGATATTAGACACTCAATGAGTCACTCTATAAGTGGACATTATAAATTAGCCCAATGTTTTTAAAATTTTTTTTATTTCAGCATATTACAGGGGTACAAATGTTTAGGTTACATATATTACCATTGCCTCAACCCAGTCAGAGCTTCAAGCGTGTCCTTCCCCCAGACAGTATGCACCACACCTATTAGGTGTGAATATATCCATTCCCTCCTCCCTTCTCCCACCTTCCCAACACCTGATGAATGTTACTACTATATGTGTACACACATGTTGATCAGTTAATACCATTTTGATGGCGAGTACATGCGTTGCTTGCTTTTCCATTCTTGTACTTCACTTAGTATAATGGGCTCCAGCTTTATTCAGGATAATACAAGAGATGCTATATCACCATTGTTTTTTGTGGCTGACTGGAACTCCATGGTATACATATACCACATTTTATTAATCCACTCATGTATCAATGGGCACTTGGGTTGTTTCCACATCTTTGCAATTGTGAATTGTGCTGCTATAAACATTCTAGTGCACATATCTTTTTTATATAATGTCTTTTGTTTCTTTGGTAGATGGCCAGTAATGAGATTACTGGATCAAATGGTAGTTCTACTTGTAGCTCTTTGAGGTATCTCCATATTACTTTCTACAGAGGTGGTATTAATTTGCAGTCCCACCAGCAGTGTATGAGTGTTCCTATCTCTCCACATCCATGCCAACATTCATTGTTTGGGAAGTTTTTGATAAAAGCCATTCTCACTTGGAGTTAAGTGATGATATCTCATTGTGGTTTTGATTTGCCTTTCCCTGATGATTAGGGATGTTGACGATTTTTTTGTGTGTGTTTTTTGGCCAGTAGTCTATCTTTTGAAAAGTTTCTGTTCATGTCTTTTGCTCACTTTTGAGAACCAAATCAAAGACTCAATACCCTTCACAATAGCAACAAAGAAAATAAAATACCTAGAAATATATTTAAGGAGATGAAAGACATCTACAAGGGAGAATTACAAAACACTGAGGAAGGAAATAGCAGAGGGCATAAACAGGTAGAAAACCATACCATGCTCATGGGTCGGCAGAATCAACACGGTTAAAATGTCTGTACTACCCAAAGTGATGTACAGATTCAGTGCAATCCCTATTAAAACACCAACATCATTTTTTACAGATCTAGGAAAAATAATTCTATGCTTTGTATGGGACCACAGAAGACCCTGTATAGTAAAAACAATCATAAGCAAAAAGAACAAATTGGGAGGCATTAGTTGACCACACTTCAAGGTACACTACAAGGCTACCATAGACTGAAACAGCATGGTACTGGCACAAAAACAGACATAGACCAATGGAACAGAACTGAGAACCCAGATATAAAACCATCCTCATTAGCCATCTAATCTTTGACAAAGCAGACAAAAACATACAATGGGGAAAGACAATCCTTATTCAGTTAATGGTGGTGGGAAAATTGGATAGCCATGTGTAGAAGACTGAAACAGGATTTGCACCTCTCACAAAAATCACCTCACATTGGATAACAGACTTAAACCTAAGGCACGAAACTATAAGAATTCTAGAAGAAAACATTGGAAAAACTCTTACAGACATTGGCCTGGGGAAAGAATTTATGAAGAAGACCCCAAAGGCAATTACAGTAACAACATAAATAAATAAATGGGACCTGATCAAATTAAAAAGCTTCTGCATAGCCAAGGCAACTATCACGAGAGCAAACAGACAACCTACAGAATGGGAGAAAATATTCGCATGCTACACATCCGATAAAGGGCTGGTAACGAGAATCTATATAGAACTCAGGAAAATCAGCAAGAAAAAAATCAATTAGGTCAATGTTTGAAATAAATTACTTTATTTTTTGAACAGTTGCATAAAAATAGGACTGTAAATGCCACCCATCTAACATGTAAAAACCCAATTAGATGTCTTTTGCTAAGTAGAGTCTCCCCTCTGACCTGCTAATAACTAACTCTAAATAGTCAGTTTCTGAATCTGTACTCGAGGAATATTATCCAGGAACATGAGAGTGTCATGTGCTTTATTGAAAAACACTGTGGGTGGATTCCCCATATACATATCTTCTTCAGCATTAAACTTCTCAATTGTTTCACAAATAAAAACAGTGCTTTTAGTGGATCTGCCAAAAGTTGACAATTTGAATTATTTATGGATGGTTTAGATCCTGAAGTAATTTCCTGCTTGAATATTTCATGTAATTGACTGTAAATGTGAACGTAGAATGTTAGGTTGATTTTCCTCAGTCTGAAACTAATCTGTGCTTTCAGATTATACAGTATCCCTTAGGAATATTATGAAAATGAATGGGTTAGATTGCTACATACAGTGACTGTGCAGTTGGATAATGTTTTAAATTTTTATTATTTTTCATGTTTTAATGTCTGCTTCTGTTTATTTCATTTCCAGTCTCCAGCACTCAGAACTAGCTGTCACTCATCTGTATCCAGAAAGTCAGCAACACTGATCACGTAGCAAAGATTCATCAATAGTAGAGAGAATTTCATTTGGGCAACATTTATGATTGACTTATACTTCAGAAACAAGATGACCTTAATATACAAGTCATAATGTTATAAAATTTTCTAGCAATGAAAGATCAAAAATAATATAAAGATAAAATAAAAATACCCTGTAGGGAGAAAAAGCTTATTTGAACATAGGAAACTGAAAGACTTATATAGAAGCCTTCAAATCTCCTGGATTTATCTGAGTCATAGTGCTAGGCAATACCTCCACTAACAGTAGCAGTTATTTCATCTGAATTCAGGTGTACTTCCCATTGCACCTGCAGTTGTTTCTTATTCATGGCTCAGACCAAGCTCACATCTTTCACTTTTCGGAGACAGGGCGAGTGAAGGATAACTTAAGCAGGGTACAAAACTAAAGCAATATATATATTTTTCAATTAAAAAATATTGTGACCATGGAGTTCTTAACTTGGGTTCCAGGAAACCTTGAGGGCCACATAAGTAGGTCAATATTTTAAAATGATCGGCTTGCTTTACAATTCTATTGTCTTATTTTTATATATTTAAAAACATTATCCTGAAATAGAGTTTATAGACTTCTCCACAAGGCCAAAGAGGTTAATTGCACGCACACGAAAAAGCTGTTAGCACATATTGGTGACAAAATTAAAAATCTGTTCAGACTATCATGGAAGAAAATAATACATTAATTTATTTTCTGAATAGAATTGACTAAGCAATTTTCTAATTTTATCCTGTAGTTGAGGTCTTATTTTGTAATGCCCTAGTGGAATATTTAGAAAGCTCCATCAATAAGAAGCTATCAATTTGCAGGTCACAAGATTATTAATGGATGCATCTCTGGCATTGTCCATTCCTTCTTAAGTGGGTAATTTCTGGTCAGCTTTTCTTGAGACTATGAGCCACATAAATTATGTGTTTGTTGTAAATTGTTAGTGGACTAGTCATAGACATATTTGTATCTCTTAATGCTCAGAGCAGAATCATCAATAGATGTTGCAGAGGTAGCTGTTGATAGAGGAATCTACCAAACTCAGGATGGGGCACATTTAATATAGGTTCAGGGAATAGAAGTGAATCTGTTTCAGAGCAATATCTCTCCTACCTAGCCATCATTCCCACACATTTCTTTTAGGTTAATTTATATTAGGCCTCTGCTAACAGGCAAATCTGTTCTTTTAGGGCTAGTTCATTACTGAACATCACCCTTTGATAGAATAGCGGTTCATCTGATTAGCCACTGTTCTCTAGAAAATTGTTTTTCAAACTTTGGGCCATGATCTATTTATAGGTTATGAAATCAACTTAATGGATCATGCCCAGCATTTCTTTTCAAGTAGAATTTCATAAAACGGATGTAAGTCCATCATATGTAGTAAAGTTAAATATTATGAATTTTTTTTTGTGTGTGTATGGGTGGGTGGAGTTATATGTATGTATTCTGCATTGAAATATAAAATTTATTTCTTAATGTAGATTGTGGTTAAATAAGGCTTAGACTGATCTAAAATTTTTTGAAAATAGCTAATAAATTAGGGTGGAACAGAGGGAGAGTCAAATGTGGAACCAAATATAAGACAGTGTGTGGGAAGGTAGGGACATTAGTAACTAAGGATTAGATTAAAATGGTATTGAGTATTAATAATAGTGTTACCGAAAGTTCAGCACTTATCCCTGAGCCTTCATCAGAAGAATGAGGACAAGTGAATGGAGGAGAAGGTAATGGAGGTTTATTAATTCACTGGCAAAGGAGGAAAAGGCAGACTCACATCTTAAAGTACCATTTTTCTCCCTATAAGCAGAAATATAGAACTTTTAAAAGGTTGGGGATTCACTTTAGGCCATTGCTGTTTAACTATAGTTGATGGGATAGTTCTGATCCATCCCATCTCTGGTGAAGACAATGTTGTGACCTCTGCCTGGATAATTCTGTTGAGCTATCTCCTATGGTACAAAGAACAAAAGAACACTCCCCTGCCCCTTGGATTACTGGCCTCCAGCACCATGCAGGTTTTAATTCCCAAAAAGAGTAGGGGAGGTTTTAAAGAGACAGCTTGTAAAACATTCTTACCCTTTTTCAGGCCGTTCCCTCTGTTAAAATAGTGATAAATATTATTATTCTACTTGATGTTTCTTGAGTGCTTACTATGTGCCAGGCATTGTTAAAAGAAATTTCCATGGGCTAACTCATTGAATGTCCCCAGTGATGCTTTAAGTTATGTAGGTAGTATTACTATTTCCATTTTACTGGCGAGAGAACTAAGGTACAGACATGCTTAGTAATGTGACCAACACTGTTTAGCTTAGTGAGTGGCAAACTTGGGATTGAAATCTGGGTTCTCTAACTATAAAGCTTATGCTCTTAACATTATGGCAAATTGCTTCCCATGTTAAATGCGACCGAAACATAAAAGTAAGAATTTCCCTCTTCAAATTTATTTTTAGGGGACTATATAAAACACCATCCTCCTCTAAAATAAGTTTCAGACAATGGAGAGACATACAAGATCAGGGCCTTCTGTACCTAGCCCCTTCAACTTTGTCACTGAGTTTTCTGCGAAAGCTTTTAAACTATCTAAAAGGTTAATGAGCTTCATAGAATGGACTTGTGAAAGAGCCATACTGGCTGACTAGAGAGCTGTAAATTTAGCTTGTCTCAAGTTCACATATTGTCCAACTCTGATTTCCCTATGTATTGAATATTAAAATGACAGTAAGATTTAGGGACATTTACTCAAATGCTTTTAACTTTGTTCACAAAGGCCTCAAACTCTCTGGAAATAGAAACAAAACTGAAATCACCTTTCAAACTTCAAGCAGCTGAAAAAGGCTTCTGCTGCTGATACAGCAACCTGAAGTAAAGAGGAAGTGGTTCAGTTTGATATATTTTCCTTAGCATGTATCTGTACAAATTATGGCTTCTATCAACTTTAATGCATATATCCCTTGGGGATCACTAACTAGCAGTCAAGGCAAGCCAAGGTGAAGTGACCTAGAGGTTTCAGAGCTGATGTCTTCAGCCTTGTGGGAGCTGATCTTGTCCAGCTCTCTGACGTGTGCTCTCTGCAATCAGAAAATACTGTTGATCACATCAGAGCATTTGTGAATCCAGTGATTTTTTTTTTCTTCACCAAATGTTCTAGTCTTTTTAGATCTTTGTCAGTGGTGTCACAGCTGAGTGAGCAATTTCTAGTTTCCTGGATTTCCCTTGAGGGCTAAACTGTCAACATCTATGTTCATCATGGAAACTTTAAACTTAAGAAAAATAATCTAATTTTAATCATAATTTTATATGTCAAATGAAGCCTCTCTAGGTCTTTCAGTTTTCTAAATTATCCCTTTATGAATTTAATTAATATAATTTGCTAGAATGATTTAAATCCCTCCAAAGAAATTTTCCTTTTGTTTTGCTTCCTTCTCTCCTCCCTCACTCTTATTCCTTTCCTTCCTTTCCACTCTTTTTCATATTTTTCCAGTCTTTTCTTCCTTTCAGCATTTATTGAAATACTGCTATGTGCTGAACATCGTGGGTGTCACTAGGAACTGGTTATGTTATTGATTGTCACTTTAAATGCTCATCACTTTTTCAGTCCATTCTCTACATAGTCATTAAAATCACCTTTATAACATACAAATTTGATTATGGTCATCTACTGTTAAAACCTACTTGTGGCATCTGATTACCTAAATGTAAAGGGCAAAGTTGACTAGCTTGGTCACCCATGACGTGACCCTTGAAACTGCTTCAGCCTTCTGTCTTGCTCATTTTCCTTCTTTTCTCATCACATTATTGATCTATTTATTATTTCTGAAGGTCCCATATGATTTCATACTTTTATTCTTTTGCATAACTGTTTTCTATACCTGGAATTCTCCTTCTCCTCCATTACTCATTCAGGAGGGAAAGCCAATCAATTTATCAAAATCATGGCCTGGCACTATCTCCTCTGAAGATTTTCCCTGAAACCTCAAATCAGAGTTACTCACTTTTCCATCCTTTTTTCATATCTTGTATTTAGTTTTATTATTGCCTTTCTCATATTGCCATACTATCACTTGTGTATGTATACATTTGGCTTTCCTGTTGCCCTGAGTTCCTTGAAGGTAGGTACCGTGTCTATTCTTCTATTTCCAGTTGCTTCACCAAGAACTTGAACATAAAGTAGTTAAGAAATATTTGTAGTTTAGAAATGAATTTACATGGATTTATATATTCTTTGTTTAGTTTGTTTTTTTCTATGAAACTCTTTATTCTCCAAGGAAACTTAACAAGTCTTATATGCTCCAGTACTGTCCTAAGTTACTTGCATTCCCTAGCATCCCAAATTGGACTTTAATATACTCCTCCTTATGGGTACAATTAGTGTTCTGACTTAAGTCAAGTGAAGCTAGAGTGAAATATAATTAGATTAATGAGCTAATCGTGTACTCTGCATGGTATATCCACATCTTTCAGCCATTCCTTTTTATTTATCAAGTTAAGAGATTTAAGTTAATGAAGAAAAAGTCAATGGTCAATATACTTCTTTATGTTCTTTATGTTTTCTGTTACTGTCTTTGGTAATGCAGGAGATGTTTTTATATATATGTACAGTCATGTTTCATTCTCAAAACTATCCTGTGAATAAAACAGGGCAAATTTTAGTTATAGAATATCTGAGTAAGGAAAAAGTTTTGACCTGGAAGCTAGTTGAGATCTGGGGAAGACTGGCTGGTTAGTTAGACACATGGTGGCATTTATTGCTTGGGCGAATTCTCTGTATCTCAGGCATTGGGCTCAGAATTCTGATGTTCCAGTAAATAAAAAGGAGGCTCCAACTCTCACAGGCAGTCTCATTTTTATCAGTCTTTCAGAATCTGATTATTGAATCCATGAGGAATTTTTTTTTTATTAAATGAAAATAAAGCATGACCAGGATAGTGTACTCATATCTACTAGTTAGTACAATATCCTTATCTAGACAAAGCTACATGGGTTTCAAAATTATATTACAACCTGAAGGTAGCTTTAAGAGCATTATTGAATCCAGATAGGGAGAGTATAAATGCCTGCTTCACCTGTTTCCTCACAGATAAAGCTGTCATTAGGACGAGATAGGTCACATCTCTGAAAATTGGCCTACATGGTTACTCTAATGTTCATTTCTTCCATGCTGAACCTTTTTCTCCTTTTCAAGGCTATTTTTTTTGGTGGTGTTGACACTGTGTATCAGTCAGGGTCGCACCAGGATATTAGAACTACTTTATGTATTTTAATAGTAGAAAATTTAAAACAGGGGATTGATTATATAGATGATCACAGAATGGGGAAGCTAAATAGGATATTAAGGTATTTCAGAGATTAGCACTAGGAGCAAGCACTAGCACCAGCAGCCCTACTTCTAGGGCCAGGAGGACACTTCTGTCCAGAATCCAGACGTCAGCGCCATCCTGTGAGAACCAGAAGCTCTTTTGGGGTTTGGCTGACAGGAGCTGTCACAGATGGGAACTGTCTGTTAAGGAGCCATGGACAGGATATAGTCACTTCAGAAAGATACCACCAGGAGGCAAAGGAGAGTGGAAGAAATACATTGACTTCTCCCTTCCTCTCACCTTCTGATAGTCCTTCAATGTTTCCCAATAGGTGGAACTACTTGGGAGCCAGCAGAGATGAAGCTGAGGACAAACTAGCATTGGCCAGCAGGTCTCCTTTCTTTATAAATGTTCAAACATTAAATTTCAGTAGCAGGCAATTTGCATAATTGACTCTATTTAGGTTTCTGAATTCTTTGCTAGTTTTATCAGACTGATATACCTACCACATTTTAGGACCTGTTTCAAATAAAATTTAAAGGTAATTTATATAAGACTATGAGTCTGTTTTCTAGGAATGGATGTTTCCCAGGGCTTGAAAAAATACTTACTATTTTTTTCAGTGTGTATATAAGTTTGGATCCAAGAAAGGATTGTGCTTCTGGAGTGGATACCTTGCTCATGATAATGCATTCTGGAGCCTTTATTAAGTTCTGAGAAGGAATCAGAGGAATATTAGTGAGAATATTAGTGGGAGGGCATTTTTTTCATTTTATTAAAGATATACTATTATAGCCATGCTTTTCTAATACTTTTTTAGTGAGAAGTCAAAAATACAGCTCATTTATGCTTTACTTTCAAGAAAAACATCAGTGTGCCTGTTCTGATATCATAATACTTTGTGCAAAGAAGGATAGAATATTTTAAAATAAAACTCTACATTATAGCCTAGGTATATGTGATCACTTTACTTATAAGAAAAGGGCAAAAATACTTCAACAATTTTGTACTAGAGGTTATGGGTATGGAAAAGAGAAGGAACACAGAACCTTAGAACAAGAAAAAAGTGTGGCCTACAGATGAGCTCTTGTTTGTTACAGACCCCTCTGAGATAAAGAGTTTTCATCAAAATGTAAATGTACTAGGTCACCAAACATACCATTTAGTTCCACTGACATTTTGTATGTAACAAGATTTTTTCTGTGAAGGAAGCAGCATAAGACTTTCCATTTAGCATAAACTCTTAGATAGTGACACCTCAAGCAATGAGTGGGAAAGAGCCAGGAAAAAGAAGTATCTCAAGAGCCAAGGGAAAAGCCTGCCTTTCCCACTTTCAGTGAGCTCTAATTGAATGGCTTTCTTTATTTGCATTGTTAAAACTACCATCCCTAACCTCATTTTTTTTATTTCAGCTTATTATGGGGGTACAAAAGTTCAGGTTATATATATTGCCCATGCCCTCCTCATCCCCCCGAGTCTGAGCTTCAAGCGTGTCCATTCCCCAGACAGTGCACATCGCACACATCAAGAGGTGGGGGCTGGGGGGAAGGGATGGGTGTATACCTAACCTCATTTATTGGTTCTTATTCTATATTCTAGCTTTGGGACTTCCCTAAGTCCTCCTCCACCCCTACCCTAGGCTAAAATCCTCAATTCCTTGAATAACTCTCCATAATGTTTAGTTTTCAGACCCTTCATCATCTTCTGCACCATCACTAGAAAGTACCACATTTTATCAAGAGTAAACTCAAAATAATGAACTCATGGCTGTTCTACATGCAGATAAACCAGTGCAGTGACTATGGGACTATTATTTTCCTTGGCACAGAGCCTTTATACCACAGGCCGTGATTTCATATTTGTTTATGATCATGACTCAACGATATTAAGTGTACATTGAACTAACACTTCATCCCTTTGCATTTTCTTCACATGAACTAGGTTTAATTTAGATTTCCATCCTATGGTATGTTTGTGAGCAGCATACTGTTCATTTATGCTTGTTTATAAATGTCACCACAATTTGGGCAGTTATTGTTTGAAAAACAAGTTTTATGTATTTCTGGAAAAAGTTATTTAGCTTTACTAAAATCTCCACTTTGTGTAAAACGGAAATCATAGTATCCATTTTACAGGAATATTTTGAGGATAAAATAATCTGTGGCAAATAGTAATTTCGGTCCACAAATTCCCATATGCAGTATTTACTATAATTAAGTTTAATCTGATATCTGAGTCACTATCCATTGTGCTAGTGACAAATGCAACATTAGTCATTTTTGAGGTTTGTGAAACTTAGAGAAGATGTGGGATTTTAATGGGAATTTGAAGAACACAGAGGTCTGCTTGGAATGGTTGGACAGATAAGGGAGTGACAGTTTAGGTAATTCAAGAAGAGGGGAGAGCAGGAGTAAAAGGTGTTAGGCAAGAGGGTCAAAAGTAGGTTTGATGACTAGAAATTACATATTTTAATGGACTTGAAATATCAACCGCAAATCGGAATAAATAAGGGAGAAAAGTAAGATGGGAGTTAAATGAGTTTTACAATTATTAAATATTTACTCAGACTGTGTACAGGGCCTGAAGTGCTAGGCTGATGAGGTGAGGTCTAGTCCTTGTGCAATTAAATGCTTTGGAGACATGAAATTCTTTTGCAGAAGAAAGTAATATGGTTATATTTGCATTTTAATGAAAACTAAGGATAACTGGAACAAGTATGTGTGGGCATGTTTGGGAGGGAAGTACCCGAGGACAGGGAGGCCTGCTGGGTCACAGTCAAGTGTTGCAGAAGTCCAGACAAGTGGTACAGAGCGCCCTGACTAGAGAGGTGATGGAGATAGCACACCGCGGAGAAAGGACAGTCTCTTCAATAAGTGGTGCTGGAAAAACTGGATATCCATATGCAGAAGAATGAAACTAGACTCATATCTCTCTCCATATACAAAAATCAAATCAAAGTGGATTAAAGACTTAAATCTAAGACCTGAAACTATGAAACTACTAAAAGAAAACATTTGGGTAATGCTTCAGGACATTGGTCTCCTCAAGGACTTCTTGAGTAATACCCCCAAAGCACAGGCAACCAAAGCAAAATTGAATAAATGGGATCACATCAAGCTAAAAAGCTTCTATATGGCAAAGGAAACAATCAACAAAGTGAAGAGATAACCCACAGAATGGGAGAAAATATTTGCAAACTACCCATCTGACAAGAGATTAATAATTAGAATCTATAAAAATCTCCAACTCAATAGGAAAAAAATTAATCTGATTAAAAAATGGGCAAAAGATCTGAATAGACATTTCTCAAATGAAGACATACAAATGGCCAACAGGTATATTAAAAAATGCTCAAGATCATTAGTCATCAGAGGAATGCAAATCAGAACTACGATGAGATACCATCTCACCCCAGTTAAAATGGCTTTTATCAAAAAGAAAGGCAATAATGAATGCTGGCAAGGATATGGAGAAAGGGGAACACTGTACACTGTTTTGGGAATGTGAATTAGTGTAACCACTAAGGAGAACAGTATGGAGATTCCTTAAAAAACTAAAAATAGAACTAGTATATGACACAGCAATCCCACTGCTGGGTATATGCCCAAAGGAGGGGAGTTTAGTACATGGAAAAGATATCTGCACTCCCATGTTTGTTGCAGCACTATTCACAATAGCCAAGATTTGGAATCGACCTCAGTGTCCATCAACAGATGAATAGATAACTTGTAGTATAGATACACAATGGAATATTACATAACCATAAAAAGAATGAAATCCTACCATTTGCAACACCATGGATGGAAATGGAGAACATTATGTTAAGTGAAATAAGACAGGCACAGAAAAAAAAAATCACGTTTTCACTCATGTGGGAGCTAAATATTAGAAGCAATTGATCTTATGGAGACACAGTAGAATTATGGTTACCAGAGATTGGGAAGGGTAACAGTGAGGTGGGAGAGTAGGGTGGGGATGATTAATAGGTACAAAAATATAATTAGATACTTAGATAAAGTTTACAATATTTGATAATAAAGTAACTATGATCAACAATGTTAGGAACATTCCAATCCCACTCTTTCAGTTATTTTAAAATATACCCTAACACAAAGAAATGATAAATGCCTGAGGTGATGGATACCCTAATTACTGATTTGATTAATTCACA
Organism: Lemur catta; assembly: GCF_020740605.2. Taxonomy (NCBI): domain Eukaryota; kingdom Metazoa; phylum Chordata; class Mammalia; order Primates; family Lemuridae; genus Lemur; species Lemur catta. The sequence goes on from NC_059131.1 coordinate 43,346,244, forward strand.
TTGTATACCTGTATCAAAACATTATGCATAACCTATAAAGATCTACAACTATTTTGTACACATAATAATTAAAAATTAAAAAAGAATAAAAAAAGAGAAATAGTAGATCCCAATGGGGAAGAAAGCAATTCCAAGGGAATATGACATTGGGATTTCCCTGACAATAAAGTGCTCTCAATAAAAATATGCGTCTTCATTATAAGAGTCCTTCCATCCACTTCAGGAAATTGCTGATCAGATAGCCTTATGGCTTTCCTGGAGAGTCAGAACTATGCGTTCTCTACCTCCTACCAATTTTCATCTTCAACCTGGATCAGTAATTTGTTTCTTAAATAGTGAATGCAGGTATTTGAAAAATTAACTTGCAATCAGAGTGTAGCATGCATTAGGAAAATCAGCTTGACTTAGAATAAAGGTAAAGATGTATTTGAAACATACATGGTCTTTTCACAATCATTTTGTGCCTTTCTAATTTAGCAAGTAGCTATATAAGTTTCAATAAATATACATAGAATTTATATATGTTATAATTGAACATAACTAAATGATATGACTGATTCTTATTAAGTTCTGAGACAGACTATAGGTAAATGAAGTAAGAGTTTAAATTATGTCCTGTGGCTACTAGTATTAAAATTGATAGAAGCCACAAAAATAGAAATATAACTTGCCATTACTTGTTTATAGGTTATTTTTTATCATATATAAACTGAAAAAGAATAATACCTACCACGTATAATGTGTTTTATAGCTTACAAAATATGCTCTTGGATATTCTCCTTTGATCTTCAAAATAACTCTGCTAAGAAGCCATTTGTTATTTTGCCAGAGACTTTGAAGAGGTTGAATGAATTTCATAGCTATTTACCAAGCTGGTAAATAACAAAGGAGAATTAGACACTGTGTTTTCTTATTTCCTTTGTGATGTTTTATGCACTATACCATACTACCTAAGTTACTGTATTGGTCAGGATAAACTAAATTTCAATTACTCAGAACAAAAATACTTATTTAGCTCACATTTATCCATCAGTGCTGGCTGGAGGCTCTGCTTTGTGTTTTTGCTCAATTCTAAATACCGAACCCACAGAGTATCTGTGATCTGTCATGGCTAGTCATCATGACAGCGGGAAAGAGAACATGGCAAAGCCCATACAGATTTTGAAGACTTCTGCCTTGAGTGAAACACAGTACTAATGTCTCCATGCCACTGGTCAGAGTAAATCACACAACTACATCTAGCTTCAGGTAAGCAGGTATGTATGTATGATTCTTCCATGTGTCCAGAGAGATGGAATATTTGTAAACTTCCTAATTCCTATCACAGTTGTTAAAAGTCAAACTTGAACAATTAAAAAAATTTAGGAAGACTATATGTTTTTATTTTAAAGACATTGAGGTTTACTGTTTGTCCAAAGCTTATATATGAATGTTTTCTTTGTATATATTTTAGTGAGCACAGTCTCTTAACAACTTTGTATGGGAATTATAAAAGTGAAAACTACATAAGGCTGAAACTTTGAGGTGCTCTGTATAAGTTTTGAAACTCCATATATCAAACACCACATACTATCTTCATTCTTGGAAAGTCATCATGTACATTAGCATTTAAAGCCCATTTGGAGACAAATATTACTAAAGAGAAGGGCTAAAGGAATTATATTTTACATATAGGATGTGATGTGATATAGTTATTAAAGAGATATTTTTGAAGAGTCATTATTGCATCAAAACATGCTTATGATTTAAGGCTAAGGTCAATAAAACCTGATAAATAAAAAATAGTTAAGAAGCCTGATTAAGTCCTAAACTCATTTAAAGACAGCCCTTCTTGTGTGTGTGCACAATATCCACTAGTACCCTAAGGGCATGATGTGCTTCTTGGGAAATACCACTTGGAATCTTTCTTTAACATCTACCTTTTACTCATTCACCCATGTAGTCTGCCAGAGTTATATTTTCTTGAGTTTTAGGTGGCAGAGATTGTAAATGCCTATTTGTAATAATCATGCTAACTATGTCTCATAGCAGTGTTCCCCAGTCTTTTTGGAACCAGGGACTGGTTTCATGGAAGACAGTTTTTCCACTGACCGGTACTGGTCCTGGCCTTGGGATTGAGGACCACAGTCTCATAGTGACTTAACCTTTCAGAACCTCAGATTCCTCATTTATAAAATGGGTTTAATATTAATAGTTGCCGTGAAGATCAAAGAAATAATGTATGTGAAGTACCTGCCAGTAGGCAGTTGGTTTTGGTTTTTCTTTCTGCTCTTCCTTTTTCTTTTTTCACTTACATATTAGGAAAATTGAAGAATAAAAAATGATTTGTCATTGCTTTTTCTTATTTGTTTAACAAAAATAGTCTGTTTCTTAAAGATAGCCAGCAAAACAGTGATAGAATACCCTGGCACACACTTTAATTTTGCTAACTTCTTGTAGGGAACATTAGGAGCAGAGAGCACTGAGCCAACAGAGTATGGAAGTCATGGTTTCGGGCACTACCATGTGTCAAAGAGAGTGAAAGCTGAAGGACCTTGGTCAGCAAGGCTGACTGCCACTTTCCATAATGAAGGCACATTTCCTGAATGAGCCTTGAACAGTTCCCCAGAGCAGGCAATCAGAAACATCCCAATTTAACATCCCATTTAGGTTTACTCCACTCAAGTCTTTCTTGGTAACAGGAAGAGAGAACTATTTGTCAGGATAAGGATTGCTTGTTAAAACTCATTTTTAAGCGGATTTACCTTTGGGGATAGTGTAAAGAAGGCTCTTTATGGGTCTTTGAGAAAGTTGAGCCGAATAATCATAATAGACAAAGGTAGCCTCCTTAATGGATGCAATGAAGCAAAACCAAAATAATAAAAATAAATGTAAGATAATGATAATGTTAGAAAGTGAAAGCTTTTCTGCTGTACAACTTCCCAGGAAGGGAGTTGGAGGATGGGGCTGCAAAACTCTTATTCTGGAATCAGCTATATATTTTCAAGACTGACCTGAAGTGGTTTATTCTGAGATGTCATAAACGATGCCTATTTTCTATTTCTATTTCTATTTCCTAAATAGAAAATACAGACCATGAGAAAGGAGGCTGGCAGTGAAATTCATTTAAGGGACTGTATTCGTCATCTGCAAACCTGGGGGTTTGTTTGACCTTCATCTTCTCTTATGCAGTAAATCCATGATCAATAATCTTTTATAAAATTCCCTCACTTTCAAGTGGGATAATTTAAAAGTGTGGTGTGGGAGGATTGGCAAGAATAATTATTTCTTCTCATAAGCACTCTACTCTGATTGAGGCTACTCTGGTTGTCTGTTGTTGAGTAGATGTAGGCTTCTCTTTCTGGCTTTTTGATATTGTCATCTGCAGTGGACTGCTATCTATTTCTTTATGCAAGAAAGCTTTCCTCTGGCGTTAGTATCCCTGGAAAGCAGGCATTCTCAACCTACTGAGTCCAGGAGTGATCTTCAAATGCTAATTTTAGGCCTGTTCCCTGGAGCTAAAAGTTTATAGAACCAAATGTAGAGTAGATACTATTTCCACTCAGTGTAACATTGATGAAGAGCACATTACAATAGCTGGAAAGAACTGGAATATATGAATCTTTCCCTAACAGGAAACACTCCAAAATTAGCACAGAAAGTACAAACCAAGAGATTTAGCATCTGACTTGGTGACCTACGAATGATCGCCCATTCATTTATTATTTCATTTGTTCTCCCATTCATCAGACAGGGGCTAAGGTCTCCTCTGTGTTCTTTTATGTATAGTCCCAGTATAATGTACAGGTGGGTTTACTGCAAAAACCACACATTATAGAGCCAGGTAGACCTAGATCCCAAATTGGACGCATCTTTTTCCTTCGTTTTATTTGCTCTGACAAGTTATTTACCACTCTTTGCCTTAGTTTTCCCATGTGTAAAGGGAAGAAATTAATAATGAGGCATGATTATCTTAGTAAATGAAGTAGTAATATACTTAAAACCATCTAGCAAACAGTAGCATCACACAATACATGTTAATTCTCTTTGCATTCTGATCTGTCTTTCCTTATGATTCAGGAAATATTACAGACATGATGTGGTTCCTGACCTTGAGGAACTGGTTGAGATTGCAGCTGGTCAAAAACACAGAAAGCTTCCTTCAGAGTAGAGGAGGGCTAAAAAATGTATATGGAGAGAAAGCCACCATTCTACTGTCTACTTTTATGAGATCAACTTTTTTAGATTCTACATATGGTTGGGGAGATGTTGGTCAAAGGATACAAAATTTGCCTTAGACAGTAGGAATAAATTCAAGAGACCTTTTGTACAACATATTGACTTAGTTAATAACAATATATTGTATTCTTAAAAAATACTAAGGGTACATTTTAAATGTTCTTACCACAAAAATGACAACTTTGTGAGGTAATACATATGTTAATTAGCTAGAGTTAGCCATTTCATAATGTACATGTTTCAAAACATATACATGATAAATAAATACAGTTTTGACAATTAATTTTATCTGTCAATTAAAAAAATTAAAAACCTAATAACAAAAGTATAAAAAGCCTTTCAAATAGATTAGACCAGAGGTACTTACTATAGGAACGTAGAGATTGTAACACATATATGGGAGTAGTAAACATGTATGTCTTTGATATAGTTTTTAGAATCTCTAATGCTTATCACAATTCTTTGACTTAGTGCTTTTCAGTAAATACGGAATGAATGAATGAGCCTGAAAGAGATGGAGATCTAAGCCTAAATCATTTCCAATGAGAGAGAAATAATATCTTATGTAAAAGGTGCTGAGGTTGGGCATCTAGGACACAGGTTCTGGGACTGAGATTCATGCGCAGGAAGCTTATTAGAGAGTGGTCTAGGGATTAAACAGACACAGGGGAAGAGAAGAAGGCAGGATTGGGCAGAGAGAGAGAAGGTGAGTTGTGAAAGACTCATGACAAAATTCAACTGAACCCACTGGAAGCACAGAAGCTAAAATGGGTTTTCCGAGTTTTCCTGAGGTTCCTTGCATTAATCAGACATGTGGGTTCCCCTTGGGAAGTGGGTATGTTTAACTGAGAGAAATTCCCAGGTAGGGCTGATACCTGACAGCTTGTTAGAGGGCAGGCTTTTGAGCAATAAGGAAAATGTGCCTTTGTTACTGAAAGGAATATGTGGGTGCAATACAGTGTCCACTACAGTCCACCTTCATGCCAATCAGATTTGCTTTTTCATAGAAATCTGGTAACAGCTACTCTAGGATATTGGTGTACCTCCTTTCCTATAGAAATGCATACAAGGAAGGTTAGCGAGATAATTACAGACTCTGCTTTTGTATCTTTTCCTGAGATTACAGATAATATCCACAAATAATTATATCTAAATGGATCACCTGGGTATGAAATAGATATTCCACTGTCCCTATTGCATATGAACAGCCTTAGTTGCTCCTGCTGATCGGGGTCAATGCACTTTGCCAGGATAATGACTCTTTTGTCTGCTGGTCCTTTGGCATAACATGGATCTTGAAAATACCTGGGTAGCAGCCATATCTTAAAATGTAATGAGGCACTTGCTCTAAAGTAGCAGCAAACAGATTTGTAGGGAAGAAAATTGCAAATTCCCCAAGTGGGGAACTCTGTGATTCCTGGACCATGTATTCTACCTACTGGGGTTATACACCATATGATGAGTACTATTTAGAGTACATAATGCAGTCCAGAGGGTTGTACCCCATCTTTACAGAGTTTGGTCTTTGAACTGGTGTTTCAACTGTGCCTCCAACAGACCATTCTATTGCTCTGTCAGGCTAGCAGTTTCTGGTTAGTGAGGTTTGTGACTGAAGGACTGAAGGATCTCATCACGATATGCCCACTGCCCACCTCTTCTGCTGCAAAGTGTGCTCTTTGGTCTAATATGATGCTATGTGGGATTCTGTGTGGGTCAAACACTTTGTAAGCCCTTTGATGCAAGCAGAAAATGTGCAAATAGTAAAAGAAAACTCCTAATATGAAATATGTGTTTTATTCCAGTCAAATATATTACTGTGCCTTCTAGCGTGGAAGAAGTTCACTGTGGTTAACTTGCTCTTAAGTGGCTGGTTGGTCTCCTTGAAAAAATGTGCCATATTAGGGACTCATTGTTCCATAATGCTCATCACCATTGTGTTACATGGCATACTTTGTCTCAGCCCACATGGATCCCTCAAGTTCTCTGTCATGCTTCTGTACCTAGGAACAGGAATAATAGGATTATTTTTCAAGTCTAAGACAGTGCTTCCTAAATTTCTGGCCCTGTTGGGTATGCTATGAAATCATGCCTTTGTCTTCAAAAATGTAAGAAAGTAGGACAGACCTCTTGACAGATAAAACTCCTCTCTCATTTCCCCAATTTAGGAAAACATTCTCTTTTCTATCATACTGCTTCTAGGAATTCATTTTCTGTTTCCCTTATCTTTGGAGAAATCCAGAATAATCCCCTCAATGAGTGTATGCCTAGACAAATAACAAAGAGCTCTGGACTACAAACTGCTTCCAGTTGTAGCCCTTGAAAAAGGAAGTTTCAGAGGCAAGAAAATACTAAGGTCTTGGTTAACTTATGAGAAAAAGGGAAGAAAAATAGAGCAAACAAAATGCAAGTTAATGCATCAAAACTACTTTGCCACATGCCTTTGACTAAAGTACCCAGTGCTATGAATCCAATAGGCATGAGAGATTGAGGGAGGATGGCACAGTGGAGTGAGGTGACAGACAGTACAGTCATGTATCAGCACAAGTAGGGTGAGAGAATTTAGGGGCCAAAAGGGCCTTGAAGTTTACCTAATTGAACTTTTTCTTTTTACACAAGGGTAATCTGAGACTCGGAGCTGGAACTTCCATTTCTAACCCTTATTTTCATGCTATAGATGATTCCTTTTTCTTGTCCAAAACCTGGCAAAGAGAGAAGTGCTGAGATCTTGGCAGGTTGACTGTGAAATTCATGCTGCAATCAATTTAAGTTTTGGATTTTTTTTTTCCTGCATGCACATTACTATCAGACCACAAGGAACTGTGAGATATGATCTGCAATCGTAAATCAAGCTAGAAACACTGAACAAAGGCAGTTTGCATAGTGAAAATGAATATATTGGTAGTTGCTATGTACTGACAAAAACCTCTCTTTCCCTTCCCCTTCCCTGCTGAGGCTGAAAGCTGCTGCATAATAAAAAGTGACCCTTTGAAGCCAGAAATGCTAGCCTTCCCAAACTTGATAAGAATATTTAATTTCTTTATGACCAAACTGGGTTGCAAGGAAAGTGTATAATTCAAGCATAAAGAGACCAGGTAAATGGCTCTAGGGCTCTTTCTGTTTCTGCCCTATCTGCCAGGACTTTTGGCATAGCATCAAATAGCCCTGCATACCCCATCCCAGATGCCTGTCTAGGGAATGGATGTTTTAAAGAGGTTGCCGCCTGTTCTCGTTAGCTGACTAATGAATGAAAGCTATCTGGCAATGCCGTCTTCATTCTCACACTAAAATTACAGTGTGAACATGCAAGGATAGGCATATGTAGTATACAGTTGTGTTTTTGCCCACCCAGATTCCACTCCTGCTTTTTCTAATATTAGCACTGAGCCTCCCTTTGGGGAAATTATACCTTGTACGTTATGTGTAGTCTGAGTAATGCTTGCCATTGATGTGGTATTATGTACAATCCTAGAAAAATGGTGGATGCAGGCTCAGCCAGAGCAACTCTCTCCATGATTTTAATCTTCAGTGTCATGACACAGGATAGAAAAATGGAGTTGACTCATCTAAGAGATTGACTCATTCTAGCACAGTTTTACTCAATAGATCTGTAATCATGGATGTATTGTATATCTGTGCTATCTAATATGATAGCCACTAGCCACATTTGACTCCTGAGCACTTGAAATGTGGCTAGGGTAACCAAGGACCTGAATGCTTAATTAAATTTAATTCTAGTTAATTAAAATTGAAATCTAGATAGCCACATTTTGGTAGTGGCTCCTATATCAGGCAGCACAGCTCTAGCAGAACTCCCTGAAGAAATCATGCACAGGCACACACTACTTGGATTCCCAGGGCTTTCCTGGTGGTTTTTCTCCTTCTGAGCCTGGTTCTTTAGCTATTTCTTTGATTCTGTGAGCTAGTCTAATTCAATTTGTTATAATAATTTCCTGCTGTTTCCTAGTAGCTAGAGTTAACTTTGTTGGCTTGTAGCCAAAAATCCCTAAATGAAGAGCCTAAGTGGAAAAACTCACTAATTTACTGATGTATTAACAATATGTTAAGTATCTATATGTGTCAAGGATTATATATACTAGTCTTTGGAGATAAAAAAATATATAAATAAATATCATCCTTACCTTTCAAGAGCTGAGACTATTACCTTTCAGAAATATAAGCACTAATAACACAATGAGAGCAATTAAAAATTTACAAAGAACTTTAAGGTCACTGAAGAAGTTTCATTAATATAGTGCTATGGGTTGAATAGTGGCCCCTGAAAAGATATGTACACCACAACCTGTAAACACGAACTTACGTAAAAATAGAGTCTTTGTAGATGGAATTAAATTAAAGATTTTGAGAGGAGATTATCTCAGATTTAGGGCAGACCATAAATACAATGACAAATGTCCTGATGAAAGACAGCCAGAGGAGAGACACGAAGAAGAGGGGATGGTGGGTGAAGATGGAGAAAGAGACTGGTGTTAGGCTGTCACAATCTGAGGAGTGCTGAGAATCACAAGAAGCTGGAAGAAGCAAAAATAGTTTCTCCCCTAGAGCCTTTGGAGGAAGTATGACCCTTCTGACACTTTGCTTTCAGACTCCCGGCCACCAGAATTGTGAGATAATAAATTTAGGTTGTTTTAAGTCACAAAGTTTGTGATAATGTGTTATGAGAGCCCTAGGAAAACAATAGACATAGTAAGATGTTCTGTTCCAGCTCTGGTACCAGAAACCTGCCCTAAATCTGGCCTTCTGGGTTGGTCACATGAATATTCAACCTAGATTTTGTCTGTGCTCTTAGGGATGTTGGATCATTCTTTTTCTACCTCCAAATGTTATTAAGTAGGGTTCTGTTGTAACATAGATGGGATGTATCCATCTTATCTTTGAGTATTTTCCATGCAACTACAAGCTTCACAGGAGATGGTGGTATTTGCCTAGTTGGTTCCTCACAATATTTTCAGCACTTAGAAGAGTGCCCAGCACCCATTAAGTTCTAAATAAATATTTAGTTGAATGAATGAATACATAAATACATAAATGAAGATTCTTGCTGCTGGGTCCTTCTCCTGGACCTTGCCAAACTCCTCTTCCCCCTGCTGCATACACTTTTTGATATTAATGCTATTTAGACTGCTGGTTACTACTTACCTAGGAAGAACACAGTCATGGAACTAACTTGATCACTCCTACCTCAATTCCAAATGTTCCTTAGATTCTTCCAACCTTCTAGCAAATGAAAGTATTCTGAAAGGAGTAAGGAAAAAAAATCTCCAGATTGCATTGAAATATTATAATTACATCTTTGTGAACACTTACGTTTTTTCTGCTATCTATATTTAAACAGATTATTTTGATCAATATATTGTCAAGCTAATGCCAAATATATCTCAAATTCAAGCATAATCTCAGATTTAAATTACATCATGCTTTATCCACAAAATTTACGTATTAAGTTTTCTGTGTCTTATTTTAAGAGGATATCTTCAGATTCCTATTAGGTCTTTTCAGCATATATTTTTAGAAAGCTTGATTATGTTTTTTCTCAGCTCAAAAGGCATTTACGTAACAAGTCACAGTGACTTCTACAGGTAACAAAATAAATCACAACCTGATGTTGAGAGAATAGGCAGTTACCAAATAAATACCAAAAAAAAGTGATATGCAACAGTCAGGAGCTATTCGAGACAGGGACTAATGGTTTGACATAATGATCTACAATATATTATGCCGGTACCATAACCATTAGGGAAATGCAAATCAAGACCATATGTGATATCACATCATACCTGTTATGATGGCTATTATCAAAAAGTCAAAAGATGACAAATGATGATGTGGGAAAAAAAGAAAACATAAATTTTTTGTGGGAAAGTGAATTGGTTTAGTCATTATGTAAAACAATATGAGGTTTCCTTAAAAAAAACAAAAACAAATAAACCTACCATATATGGTCCAGCAATCTCACTTCTGGGTGTAAATTCAAAGAATACGAAGTCGGTCTGTCAAAGAGATAGCTACACTTCCATGTTCATTGTAGCATTATTCAAAATAGTCAAGATATGAAATAAACCTAAGTATCCACCAATGGAAGAATGGATAAAGAAATTGTGGTATATATGCGCAATGGAATACTATTCAGCCTTATAAAAGAAGGAAATCCTGTCATGTTCTACAGCGTGGATGAACCTGAAAGGCATTATGGTAAGTGAGATAAGCCAGGCACAGAAACAAATACTGCAGAATCTCACTTTTATATGGAATCCAAAAAAAGTTGACCTCATAGAAGCAGAGGTCTATGGTAACCATAGGCTGGGAATTTGGGGGAGATCTTGGTCAAACGATACAGAATTTCAATTTTATAGGAAGAATAAATTCAAAAGATCTATTGTATATCATGGTGACTACAGTTGATAACAATATATTATACACTTGATAATAGCTAAGAGAGTGTTTTCACCACACATACAAAAAAGTATATGAGGTAAAACATTTGCCAATTAGCTTAATTTAGCCATTCCACAATGTATACCTATATCAAAATATCATGTTGCATACCACAAATATATACAATTTTTGTCAATTAAAAAAGGTACAAAATTCTAGTTAAATAGGACTAAGTTGAAGAGATCTCTTGTGTAATGTGATGACTATAGTTAATAACAATAGATTGTTCTTGAAAACAATTATATTTTTGAAAATTCTAAGAGTAGATTTAAGTCACCAGAAAAATGATAATTTTGTGAGGTAACATACATATAAGCTAGATTTAGACATTTCACAATGTATATTTCAAAATTTCATGTTTGAAATGATAAATACGTACAATGTTATCTGTCAATTGGAAAAAAGTTAAGGAGTTAAACAAAAAGATTTTCACAAACTCATTAATTAAATGCTTGAGATGGCAAACCTTAGCTATGTGGATTATTTCCTGAAGTGTTCATGCTGAGAAAGAATGGGAAACTCCAAGAGCTCCATGAGCAGCAGCAGGTGTGGCAGGTGTGAAGACTGACAATTCTGAAGACAAAGTCAGATTATCATGTCCAACTGGAATATATACTATGATTTGACATACAGGTGGGAGGTCACTCTATGTGCACAGGGGATTATCTCCAACCTGATAGAATGGTGGGCCTTATTCTTAGTGTGCAGAGTCCATTCTCTCTCTCTCTCTCTCTCTCTGTCTCTAAGATACTCACACTCATACATGCCTAGAAACATTCAGGGCCCTGTCTTTGTGGCATGAAATTTCCAAAACAATTTTGTATATATCCCTCTTTATTCAGCACAAAGATAGCCAGTTGAAGACTGAATTCTGAAACCATCTGTTCCTGGTTTTAGGCCCTTTGCTTCCCATTGTATCTATGGGAATTGTGCTACCTCTTTTTCTCTCTCAGGGTCATCACTTCCTCTCTTGGAGTCTAGGTAGTATTTATAATCATTCTTTAAAATACTGTGATCTCTCCAACTGCAGTCTAAGAATAAAAGCTCTAATAGCGTGCATCTGAATTTAAGTGAAACATACTGTCTCCACTCCATAATGTAACACCACTAGTGTTATTATTTGTAACTCTAACCATGGATTTGTCCCATTAAAGGAACTTCTTTGATAGGAAAGGAGGTCAAATTCTTGAAAAAGTTGAAAGGTTTATGTGTTTAAGGAATTTCATATCACCCAACCGGCTAAAAAGCCAACAGAAGCTTTTGGGTTAAGATTGAGGTCTTGTGTCTTTAGATGTATTAGATCATTGATTATTACTATTATTTTTATTACTATGTTTACAATAATGGTAAAGGTAGGATAGTTAAATGGTTATGGTGTTAAAAAAATTGTAGATGCTAATCAGACAAAGTTATCTTCTGCATTTTGTGGCCTGACATCCATATTCCTTAAAAAGAAGGTATATTTCTCTTCCACTGTAAGGAAAAATACATAAATAGGATAAAATGAGAAATCTTGGAAGTTTTTATCTTCAGTAAGTTTCATAGTTTTATAAACCTTTGATTATACAACCATTCTTTGTCATTTAAGCCAGTAAGTGTCTGAAGTTTGTTTTCTCATAAGTTTTCAGCTGTGTCTCTTGTGACTTTCACTTTTACCCGATTGTTACGTCAACTGTGTTTCTTCTTTAACCTTAAGAGCAAAACAGGGCAAACTGCTCTCTTCCCACAGCATTTTAAAACTAGTTGTCATGTAATTATTTGATTTGAACTGACCACTTCTATGAAATCTTTGTGGATTGGAATATTCTTCAAGTATCTTATCTAATGTGTCACCTCTGCTGAGTGTGGCTGCTAGCATCCTGCAAAATCTTCAATATCATAGACAATGGGTAGCAATATCAGGGTCCATGGATGATTTGTCAGCTTTTTCCACTATCAAGAATACAAGCTTTCTCTTCATATATTTTCATACTAAGTGATAGGACTCCTAGAGCATTACTCTGTCTTTAAAAGATATTAAAAAATCCCAGTAGATACAGTGAAATCTTAACTTGAGAAAAAAATGCTATGTATTCCTACACTCCACCTTGCTTTCAATTATGGTTATACAAAATTAATGTTTTCCATTTATTATGTTGGCTCTTTTTTTTTTTAAATAGTACAAGAGGGTTTAGTGGTTGAGTTTTGGTATTCATCTTTTTCTGGACTTGACTTTCACAAAAAATTCTATCATTGCAGCACTAAATGAAGAAACTTAAAAAAAAACCTTAAACAACTTTCACAGAGAGAAAAGAACGAGTCACTGTCATTTTGTGCAAATAAATGGTATATTTTCTCTTAATAATCAGGCACTAGGGATGCTTCTATGAGTTGGCGAAGCGAAACACAGATTCTGACTCAGCTATCATTGATGGAGCAAGAACTGTGTGTCAGACACTGCTACATATCTTAATATTGTTTAATCACACAGTGTAATAGCTGTTGCTACATTGTATAATTGCCAACCTTGTGCCAGATGATTTTTACTCATTTATTGATGTTGCTCAAAGCCATGCAGTCAGTAAGTGCTGGAGATAAGATGTGATGTTCATTTCATTCTGTTCCGTAGCCTGTGTTCTAGTGTTTTTTATTCAATGCTGCTTGACCAAACAGGGTAATTTGGCCTTCCCTTGATTTGTACCTCTCTCCTCTCACAATATTTCTGACTTTAAATTACCAAGAATTATAATAAAATTTATTCACCTACTTGGATTATAAAAAACATTTAACTGTCTTTGACCTCTTCAGTGTTCAAATGGTCTTTGAGAGGCCTTAAGCCTTTATTGGCTAAATGTATAGGACAATGTAGTTTGAGCCAGGCCCTGGGACAATGTGATGCTGGCAAAGTGCCTAGGTGTGGGTGAGTGTATGTGGTTGGCTTAGTGATGGAGGAGAGAGGCATTGCAAAGACAGATGAAGAAATCTGAGACAAGTCCTTAGTGCTTCTTAACTTATTACACAGTTTCTCTCCTGTCTTGTCTCTAATCAGAAATGTTCCGCCAAGAAAACTTACAGGTCCTTGTTCTGGGTTTATTATAATGTCTTCCTTTACTTTTCCTTATTCTCTTAACTGTCTATCTCCAGTTTCTATCGAAGGCTAGTATTTGTACTTGTCTGGCAGTCTTAGAGGCATCCTGTACAAAACTTTGCACATGGTAATTTTCAACAGAAAAAGTTGTTTGAAGTTAAATTATTCCAGGGGAAGTATTTTCACAGTGCATATCCAAGTTGAATATGCATTTAATGATCCTAATTTTTATCATAGTGACTAGGGTAGATAGAATATATATGACCCAGGAGACATTTGGTGAAATGTAGAACCAAATAGGCAAGTGTCCAATGGTAGTAACTGGAAGGTAAATTTCAGAAAACCCATTTTCTTTTATATAATTTGGTGTTAGCACCAGTGTCAGCTCTCTTAAAATCATAGCTGGTGTGAGAAAAGAACCATATCTGAAATCTAGTTAGGTTAATTGCATGGAAAATATGGAGCTGGGAAAGTGATAATGAGAACATCAAAGAAGTGAATCTATTTAATTAGCAAGTATTTATTATGTTCTTGGCACTGTTCTAGACAGTGTACATTACGGTAGTGATATTGGAGGTTTTGAAATAACATCAGATTTTCTTTAGTGCTGCAGTTCTCCTCTCTTTTACCTAAGATAGTTTGCTTCAAGTGTGTTGATTTTGTTGTATTCATTTCTAAGTTATTACGATAAGAAATTATGGAGATATATCTTTAAAGGCAATTTGCAATTTTTAATGATCCTGAAGAAAGAGCAAATGGATCAATGGGCAGGGTATAAGCTTTGGAACGAGATAACCATGTGTTCTTATCTCTGTTTTGCTACTTATTATACTTGTATTTTTGTATGAAACCTTTACCTTCTCTGATTCTGCTATGGTCTGTGTCCTCCCAAAATTCATGTTTAAGCTTAATCACCAATGTGATGATACTAGGAGGTGGAGCCTTTGGGAGGTGATTAAATGTGAGGGCAGAGTCATCATGAATGGAATTAGTGCCCATATAAAAGAGGCCTCAGAGAGTTGCCTTGTGCCTTCCACTATGTGAGGACATGGAGAGAAGACACCTTCAACAAATCAGAAAGCCAGCCCTTACCAAATACCAAATCTGCCTTGATCTTGGACTTCCCAGGCTCCACAACTTTATTTATAACCTACTTATCTTATAGTATTTTTGTTATAGCAGTCTGAATGCAATAAGATAGATCTGAAGCATTTTTCATCTGTGAAATGGAGAGATATATCTTATGAGTTGGTGTGAAATGTGAAGATGAGATGAGATAATGTATGTATTATACACAATAAACAGCACCAAGCATGGGCTCCAGAAATAACCTTAGCCATTGTGCTCTTCTATTTAAATAACTCAAAACAGATTAGAAAATATTAAAATCACAGTACTTCTTATTTCATTTCTTTCTAGTTAATATGCAAGGCATGATTCTGGGGTTGCATTGTCTGTCCCTGTAACTGGTAGAGGTGGATGCAAGTTTGGCTTAAAGGGAAAGGGAAAAGGGGGGAAAAGTGGAAGGATGTTTCTGAGACACTTCAAATCAAATCAGGTGTGTCCTTAAGAGTCACTTTGGAATAAGCTCTATTGTGCTAGTAAAAGATTTCAAAGAGAAAACTTATTTCTTTTCCTATCTTAAAATTTGTCTAGGTAGAGAGGGGACAGCCAGCCTCTTGATAATTTTATTTTGGTAGCTAAAACCTTTGTAGTGTACCTAGACATCCGAATTTGACTCATACTATACTTAAGATATTTGGACAGACTGTGGCTTTTTTATTGATAATTAATTTGTTTTTTCTCTCCATAATCATCCATAGATTAGTTGGAAAGAGGCTCTTTTAGTCATTTCCTGTTTCAAATTTTATCTCGTTCTCCAATGTATAGTCTCTCCAGGTTTTGCTCAGAATTCCTAGGAAAGAACATCTTTCAGATTTTAGTTTTTACTTAAACCATAGCTTCTCTCCAAGATGGTGGGTGAATATTTGAGAGTAAAATATTACTTACATGAAACTGAGTACAAGGGAAAGACTTGGAGAGCTTGGGGATCATGCCATCTGTTTCCTCTGGTCTCTAGAACAGTGTCCTCCTTCCTCCCTGGCTGCAGCTTTCCCATCCGTTACCTATGTCTGGAGGGTCTAGCGGATGTAACTGATAGTCCTCCCTCGCTTTGAACGCCTGGCTGAGTCAGCTTCACTTTAGCTCCAGCTTGGCCTATACAACCCGCTTAGATCTGGCTGTAACTATCTTTCAGCCTAGTGCCAGAAGTCTGAGCTGCAGTTCTCATCCAAAGGCATGTTGGCTCACTCTCAGGATCTCTTCCATAGGTTCCCTAACCAGACTCCCAGCTGTTTCCAGAGCCTATCTATGCCTTTTAAGTATCAGCAGGCTCATGATCATGGAACTTCAGTGGCTTTTAGAGACTGACCATCCTGAGCCACCAGATTTATTTATTTCAGCTGTGCCTTCCAGAAGAAGAGTGGGTACCCTTGGTGCCACTGCCATTTACTTCATTATCCCTTCTTTTCTGAGCTGAAGTCTGCAGGGGGGAAATTGGGACATGTGCCTCTATTTGCTCTCTTGTCTTTTTTTCTTCCTCCTCCTTACTCCCAAATGCCCCAGGACCCAATTGTGCAAACTTTTCCTTACATCAAACTCCAGTCTCATGGTCACACCTAAATGATGAGGAATATTTTGTCTACCTTATAGGGAGAACTCTATAATTTGTCTTCCCACTTTAGCCCTTGATTTCTTAAAAGATAGCTAAAGGAATGCAGCAATTCCTCTCTCCAAAAAGCCTGATTTTCTTGCCTATTGGCATGCCAAAGAGGTCAAGTACTGAATTTTTATTGCTTGAGAATGATCCATTTAAGTGGAAGGTTGCAATGTGGCCATGATAGAAATGGTTGTTAAAATGTATTTATAAAATACCTGTAAAAATTTATCTCCATTACCTATGATTTCATTTTGAAAACCCAATGGCTCTTCCATTGTGTGTACAAGTTAATTTTGAAAAATGAATCAATTACATATTATATCAGTATATTAATATACTTTTTTTACTACAAATGCATAATCTAATGAAGACTAAGGACTGTGATGCAAATTGTGTCCTTAGCATAGTGTCTGTTATGTAGTAGGCCCTCATTAAATGCTTGTTGAGAGAATTAGTTTATGGAAGCCTATGCTCAAGTATGTTATCAGCCAAAGAGCTTGATGATGTCCAAAGAAGAAATGTTGTAAAATATAGTGACTGTTTCGATATAAAGTTTTCAGAGGTTTTCAAACTTATTTAATGATCTTTTACTATTGGACATTTCTTACAACTTCTTTATTCCCTCACCCTCTTTTTTTTCTTTACATTACTATTTGGTGGAAGGAAACAGCTTTTGGGAGTTAGAATCAAATCCAATGCTTTTTCATTTCCTTTCCACTTTAGCCATTAACTTTTCAAATTTTTGAGCCTTGTCCTGAGAGCGCTTTTGTTTTTCAGTCTGCATTAAGTCTGAATGCAAACAGTTATGCAACCTGACCCAACATGTAATGCAGGTATCTATTGCATGAACAAGTCTTGCCTGCCACTAACTGGGGATATATAGGGATTATATGTCCATTACAGAATGTTACATCTTTGCACAAAGGAAAGATAAAGCAAGTTTGTAACAGCAAAGTTATAAAAGCAAAGGAAAAAATATACCACCAGTTGTAAGCCCAAAAAGTTCTTGCTAACACTATATTTTGCTTAGTGGTTCAAATATCTTTCTACTCATTTTCGATTGAGTTTATATTAAATATTCTAGATAACAAAAAATATAATTTTTTATGAATACTCAGAATAATTAAACCAGTGTATGATTACTTTGGCTGTCTATATAATGCTTTGGTGAAACTAATTTAAACAAGGGAATGGATCAAGTCATTTATCTATTCCATAAATATTTATTGAATGCCTAATATTTGCTAAATGCTCTTCTGGTAGAAAAAATACAAAAAGAAACAGCAATTTCATCCCTTATGGAGCATATATTATAGTGGAGACAGACATACAATAAACAAATGTGTTATATGCAATCAGATTATTAAATATTTATTGAATTTGCCCACATCCCAATGTTTGCAAAGTGGTATGAGATTTAAAAGTTAATATATCCATAGTTTATTCCCTTAAAACTTGAAGTTTCTCTTAACTCAAAAGAGCTAAATGTGAAACAATTAAAGAACCAATATAAATGGTAACATTTGTGACAAATATAATAGAAATAAAGACAATGGAATTGTCACTTGAATAATAATGATAGTGATAATAATAATCTCAATTTATTACAACTATGCACACCATTAGGCCATTTGTATTCATATAAACTCAATAAGCAGGTGGTATGTGATTATCCCCGTTTGTAGGAAGATTATGAGACACAGGTTAAAGCAACTTGCCTGTATTTCATAACTGTTAATCAACACCAGAGCTAGAACCAAGGTGCTGTACCCATACTCGGTACTCAGTATTTAGGCAATGAAAGGAGAAATGTGTACCAAGAGGATCTTCAGTGACAATGGCATAGCTATAAAGATGCAGACTACAAAAGGATGTCTGAAGACCTCAGGGTTTTCATGTTTCATATTTGAAGCCAATAAAACCAAGATCATTCTTAAAGACTCTTCTAACATCAAATTACATTATTCTTTTTCTAAGAAATATCATTCCTATTATACATTCTTCAAGTTTGAAGGAGCAGATTTTTTTTTTAACTCAACCAAAGCAGAGCTATTTTTGGAGGGCAGTTTTCTATTTCTACAACTCTGATCTCTCTTTGAAACCTACATTCCGCCTCTCTTAGTTTTTAAGAGCATTTCACCTGAAGTTTTTATTCTACCTTCAAGCTACTATATCTAAAACAAACTCATTGTCTTTCTTCCCAGATATATTTGCTTTTATCCTACTTTTATAGATGTCATTATTCCCCCAATTGCTGAGGCTGAAAACATAGAGCCATTCTTGTCATCTCCCTCTTTTTTATTCACTTTAATAGTCTCATCATTAACTTTATCCATCTCTTTACTTCATCATACAAATTCAGACAGCTGGGTCATTATGTATAAAATTATTGTCAACCAAAGTGACAAAGGATAAAGAAAGTCTACCAATGTGTCAATGGCATATTTTATTGCATTTTATATTTGATATAAGAACAGTTGCCTCATCTGTCTTGTTCACTACTCTATCCCCAGGCCCTGGAATGGTGCTCACAGTTACAGACTCCAGATGGCTGTCCTGCTATCATGGTATTTTAATTCCCTTCCCTTGGTTGTAGGTTGGATCTATGACTTGCTTCTAACCAATAGGATATGGCAAAGGTGATGGAATGTTATATCCATGATTATATTATGGATTGTAGCTTCAGCTTTTTTTTTTTCTTTCAATGTTCAGTTTCCTTTAATGACCTCCATCTCCCTGAAGGACAGGTACAGGCAACTAGGCAACGGCAAGAGATGTTCACTTAAGATCTTAACCAGATTGAAGGCTTTGCCCACATGCTGGAAGGCCCCCCTCCCAGGAAAAGTATTCTCAAACCAGTGTTTGAGTCTCCTTACTGCCAAGACCCAGTTTCTGCCATGTGTAAGACTTGTAGCTCATTTGCCAATCCGGACTCAGTGGAGAGGCAAGCTCCTGGCCTCGGAAGACCCAGACTCCAGAAATGGGGCTGCTATTGAAGGTGCCAGAGAGGATGACACTGGCAAAGGCATTCTTCCTCAGCTTGTCCAACCACTGGAACATTACAGTGATTGATCCAGCACAAAGGTACTCTTGGGCAGGTGAGCAAAGGGGTCCTTGGCCTTCGGCTCTGCAGTCAGGGTCTGCTCACATTTGTCCGTCTCCTCAGGAGCAGGAGCAGCTGCCTTTTTCTCTTCTTTCTGCTCGGCCTGCAGCTTCTGCTTCTCTTCCTGTGAACATTCTCTTTCTGTGGAATGTCCTTTTTAGGCTGGCTCTCTGCAAACTTTTTAGCATTACACTGGGCCATCTTCTCACACAGTTTCACTTCTCCCAAGACAGCCTTGAACTGAGAACTGGGGCTGGTTGATGCAGGTGAAGAACCAGCAGTTGGTATCAGGAAAGGCCTGGCAGAAAGAGCCTGGCTCCAGGCCCTGCTTATAGAGCCACAACAGGGTGCACACAACTGTGATGTCAGCCAGTGTCACTTGTTCGCCTACCAAGAAAGTCCCCATCTTCAAGTGAGCATCCAGAAGCCCTAGAATTCACCTTACCTCCTCCTTTGCATTCTTGGTGACCTGTTTGTCATGGTGCATGATGCCCAAGGTGGGGAACACCCAGCTACTGGCTGAGGGGCACTATGTTGCTATCAGCAAAGCTCACCCACTGTACCACCTGGGCAAGCTGCCTCTGGAGTACTTCCCTGCAGTTCCTTATTGCTCACATAGTCGGTAGTGGCATTGTTCTCAAACACACAGGATCCATCATCACCCTCAAATGCTGGAAACTTGCCAGCAGGAAATTTGTGGAGAAATTCAGGGGTGTGGTTGGTTTGGCCAAAGTGGAAGTGGGCTAGTGTGGAGAGCATGTGGACCTAAGCTCCACTGTACTGAGCAGCAATGAGGGCCTTGAAGGCCCTCCAGTTTTCAGGATATGGGTACAGGGTCCCAGCTGTCATGGTGATTCCACAGAGTATAACTTCCATCTTTCTGGTAGACTCTATTGAATCTCCCTTGCTAGCTTTAATAAAATAAGCCAACCTATGAAGAAACTCACACGGCAAGAAAACAGGGGTGATCTCTGGCCAACAACCAGCAAGTTGTAAAATATTTTACCTGACAGATTACAAGGATATAAATCCTGACAATAACTATGTGAGCTTCAAAGTAGATCCCTTCCCCAGTCAAACCACAAATGAGACCCTGGCCCTGGTCAGTGCCTTGAATACAGCCTTGTAAGAGACGCTGAAGCAGATGACTAAGCTAAGCCAGCTATGCTGAGATTCCTGATGCACAGAAATAATGTGTGTGGGTTAAAGCTGCTAAGTTCAGGGTAATTTGTTACTGAGCAATAGGTAAATACATATGACTTGCATTTATTTGGTGGTTAACAAATATTTGTCAATTGAATAAATGAATGAAATATTCTTCGTATTCTTTATAAATCAGTATTCTATACCTACATTCAAAAATATGTTCTAAAAAAGAAAAAAGTACTTAACAGTTAAGAAAACTAAATTTATTTTAAGATTGTTCTACCTGATGTGATCAGTTCTAAACTCAATGACTATAAATGATAGAATGGAAAGATAAGGTGGGGTGAGATGGGGTGAAAATGACTTGGGTTAAATAAAGGAGCAAACAAGGAATTGACTGTCATAGGACTGAGCATTTAAAGCCATTTCAAATTTTCCAGAAATAGCATAGGCAAACACAATAACTACCAATTCCACCCTGGAAAGCATATTGCCTCCTGATATTTTTAATATTTATAATCAAAAATATGTATTCTGCATATCCCACCATATTTTCCAGATACTGAGTTTATTGAAATTTTTCTCTTCCCAAGAAAACTGTGATTTTTAAATATTTTATAGGAGATGAAATATAAAGATTCATCTTCTGACATTATTTTTTGCTAAGTGAGATAACTTCCATGGAATTTAATTTTTTTTTCAAATATACGAGGATTGTATTAGGGGAAATGCCTGTGAAAGAAAATGGTGCAGGAACTAGGGAAGGCTGGAGGAGCCATCACACCACAGTGCAAGTCAGACCCCAAGGGAAAGAAAGAGGGACAAAAGGTTGGGTGAAATTGTCCTAGACTATCATGCTGTGTAAGAAAGTTTCACAAGGCCATCAGAGTTCTTGAGCCAAAGTTGGCTGTTAAAAAGAATCTCACCTCTCCCAGGAATGGGCCTGTCTTTGTATTCCTGCTGCTCTCAAACATTGGTTGAGTGCAATCCACGGGAAGCGTGGCCTCCATACAAATGCAGTGATAGATTTTCAGGGGGCTCATGAGCTCTTGATCAATTACACTCCTTGTAGCTGGAGGTCTGCAAGGTGCATTTTCCATATCACCACAAATGGGATTGGCACAATACCTGGAATACAGTAAGTTGCCGTATGTTAGCCACAGTTGCTAACCACTTCCTTACGTCCTCCTACATTTAGGGTGTCTCTGATTTTTAGTTTCATAAACAACGCTGCTTTGGGGATTGATATAATTCATTGTTTACTTAGGATAAATTCCTGGAATTGGAATGGTGGGGCAAAAGTGCGTGAGCATTTAGTATTCTTGATACAGGCTTGCCAGTTGCCCTCCTGAAAGGCAAGACTCATTCACACTCCACAGTGGAGTACAAGGTGCCTGGTTCCTGTTACCCATGTGAGGTACTTCTGTGCTCTGGGCATATAAAAGTTCATGCTGCACAATACAGAGGACATGTGGGATTCATGCCATGAGCTGGTAGGAAAGGGAGTAAGACAGAAGAATTAGGGGTTCAGCATGGAATGATTTGTGTATGAGCTTAGCTTGACTAAGATGCTTACTTTGGGAGGGGGGCATGGATGATCTATAGCACCTCTTGTATTATTCTGGGTAGAGCTAGAGCGCATTGTACTAAGTGAAGTATCCCAAGAATGGAAAAATAAGCACCACATGTACTCACCATCAAATTGGTTTTCACTGATCAACACCTAAGAGCACATACAGCAATAACATTCATTGAGTGTCGGGCAGAGGGTAGCAGGGAGGAGGGGATAAGTGTATACACACATAATGAAAGCCAAGAGCACCATCTGGGAGATGGAAGTGCTTGAAGTCCTGAGTTGGATGGGGCAAGGACAATATGTGTAACCTAAACATATGTACCCCATAATACACTGAAATAAAAAGGCAAGGCAGGCTTAGGGAGGTCAGAGGTCAGGTCAAGGGAGGTCAGGTTATGGGAGGTCAGAGGTCAGGTCACGGGAGGAAGGCAGGGCAGGGCAAGGCACGGCAAAAATTTTGTGGTTGTTATTGCCCAGACTGATCATTAGGTAGTTTCTTGCCTTTCTGTTCCTGAAACTAGTTCCCTGGAGACCTCTCAATTTTTAAGAAATTTGATGTCTTAGTTCCTTGCCAGAATGAAACTTATAGTTTTTTCATTGGTTTTGGGGACCTAGGGACAGAGTATCCCTCATGGCACTGTACTTCAGCAGAGTGAGAAGTTCAAGAATAGGGTCCACATGTACTTGCCATCAAATTGGCACTGACTGATCAACTATTCACAAGGTAGTAATATCCTCCAGGGATTAGGGGGTTGGGGGAGGGTAAACTCACAACTAATGGCTGCGGTGAGCATTGTAGGGGGGAAAGGCATGCCTCTAATCTTTGCTTGGGTGAGGCAAAGACATAAAATGTAACCAAAATGTTTGTACCCTCAGAATGTCCTGAAATAAAAATAAAAAAAAAATTATAAACACAAATATTAGAGGGAAGATTTTCTCATGAGAGATTATTAGCCTTTTGTCATAAAAATGCAAAAACTCAATTTCATCTTTTTGATTAAATTTGTGCCTATGACTTTGATATATTAGGAGAATTTAAAAAAGATAGCCTGGTTCAGCTGAGTCAAAGGTTATTCTTAATCCTTGTGCTGAAGGATCTGATTATAAGGGTAATATAGCTACAAAGGAAAACTGAATTCACAGGCTCAACAGGTCTCCTGTATTAAATTCAAACTGTTTTGGGGACATTTGTAAAAACAAGCCTGAGAATATTAAATACCATGTCCGATGTAAGGAAGATGGAATTTCCATAATTGAGGAGGGGAGCTGGACAAAGCAGGAGGCCATGAATAAATCTGAGAAGTGCAAGGAGTTGGCTGTATGAGACATCTTGTACATGCTACTTCGATGCTTTTGGCTGCATCTGTCCTTGGTCTGTAGCCACTTATTTTACTCTAGCTGTTGTGATGATTAACTTCACATGATAGTACCATGTCTGATGCCTGCACTCTGCATATTTTACCTTTCTACCTGGGGTTCGGTGGTGGCTAGTGAGCCGTGAAGTGCCGTAGGATCCACTTGGCACCTATGTATGCACAGCCCTGAATTTGAACTTTGGACTAATGACAAATAGGAGATGGTACATAAATTCTAATTTTTCTCCACCTAAACAGACTCTTATAAAATTTAGTAGTCAATATGCCCTTTCAGAAGACAATAGGAGATTAACCAAACTCATTTGTACTGGATTTCAAGCGGTGACCAGCTTTATAATGCTTTCTCTCCTATTCTCTGTCTTTTCATACCTCACTCTCCATTGCCTTTCCTCCAGCTTCCCTAAGACTTCTCTCACCAGTGAAGTACTAACATACAAATTTTTACTGCTTATAGTTGCACTGATCTTTCTCCCTTATCCGAGTGGGGAACTCCTGATCATTCTTCAAGTCCCAGTTCAGTGTCTTCTGTAAAGCTTGATCTACCCAGGAAGAATTGATTATTTCCTCCATTGTGTTTCTATTGAAATTCTAGTGTGTATGTCTGTCTGGTACTTAACACAATGTTTTACAATGATACATATTACTGACTTAAATCCTTTAGAGCAGCAGTCCCCAACCTTTCCGGCACCAGGAGTTGGTTTTATGGAAGACAATTTTTCCAGTGCCTGGGGCTGGGGGTGGGGTGTGGAGCTTAGGTGGTGATGTCCAGCCCATTTCCTAACAGGCCAGGTACCAGTAACAGACCCAGCCTGGGGGTTGGGGACTGCAGCTTTAGAGCCAAGTCTTATGCTTCTTTGGATTCCCAACATCATGAATGGTCTCTGAGACATAATATGTAACCAAATTTTTTAATGAAATGAATTAATGAGTTAAAATTTAAGACTGTGTTTCAGTTTAGTGGTCTGTGTGAATGCAGAAGAAGTCTAAGAAGGTTTATACTACATAAATACCTATTATGTAATTATAGTTAACTATTATGTAAAATATACATAGTTCTCAAAAGTATTTTATTTGCCCATGCATTTTATCTAGCTAGCTAGCTGTATGCTAGCTACCTATATCTCTATTGTCAGTGGGTAATATCCCTTCAAGGATGAAGAACAGAATAGACAAGGGTCATTGACAAAACAATAGAACATGAGGTTACTTGTTCAAAGTCATAACTCTATATTCTTTGGAGAAATGATTTTTATTTGCTTTAGTTAGGAAGGGAGAGTGAATTGCTCCTTTGTTTGAGTCTAGTGTGTTTTGGTTCTGGCAGAGATTTTGTTGTTATAATGGTCTCACTGCAGTACTTAAACTAGAAATAGCAAGTGTAAGAAATGACATCATTTTCCCCAGTAACTGAGATGACAATAAAAAAATTTCATTTGCAGTGAAGGTACTTGGAGCTTCAAGTCAATACTGGATTTCTGAGCACATATTAATTTATTCACAGATCCCTCTCTAACATACCACTCTGTTTCAACATCTGTAACCACCTAGTACATTTATTATTATTCTGAATTGTGGGTGTCATCTATTATTTCTATGCCACAGACTACTTTGATAGTCCAAATGCAGTCATTACATAACTCTCACCTCCATCTAATAAAGAGAAATGTCCACCCACATCCACAGCTTAATCAGTTATTGACATATTATACTTCTTATCACTTAGCTTTCTGTCAAAATTAGCCCTCAGACTTTTCCAAATTTGCTAGAAAAAGTCACCAGATCCTGGGGCTCAAAAAGTGTA
Source organism: Lemur catta (assembly GCF_020740605.2). NCBI lineage: Eukaryota > Metazoa > Chordata > Mammalia > Primates > Lemuridae > Lemur > Lemur catta. The sequence goes on from NC_059131.1 coordinate 43,371,700, forward strand.
AGAATTTTGGGTTCTGTGTTTTAGAAAAGAGTTACCACTTTATTATACATGTTCAGAAAGTATATAATAATAATTTTGTATCCAATTGAAAACACACTGTTAGCATCTAATTATTCCCTATTGAATTTATTTCTGACCCAAACACATTATTTATGGATGAGAATAAAAGGAGAAAATCACTCCTTGTTTGTTCAATTTACCTTTTTGCGATTTATTGAAACTACTTTATTTAGTACTTACTTTTTTTTGAGTACTGCACTTTGAGATAATACTTCTCTGAAAATACGTGCACTCTGTTTGTCCAGAGCATTTATTTGGAATGAATTAAAGCTCTTGAATGCTCTATTATTTTCTTCCTATATCATGCCTTTAGGAGATTTCTTAGTTCCTGCCAAGGTATCCTGTAGTCCTTGTATTAAGTTTGATGTAAAATGCCCCAAAACAATTCTAGGGGAGTGTGGGGAGTCTTCATACTGTCAAAGAGAAGTGATACTCATTTATGATAAAATTATAGTTATTTCAGGTTTGTAAGTCCATTTCTCATTTGCAATTTTTCTATTCAATCATGGCATTTAAACAAAGCAAATATAAATAGGTGGAGACTATAAATAGACAATCAATATGGTCACTTTATTAATCAATATCATTTAAAAAGAGGTCATATAAGTTTAGGAAAACATTCCTAAAAAACTTTGCATATGAAAACTTTTCAAAGTTGCATATGAAATGCTACAGAATTTCTGTCTACATTTCCCATGTTTTCAAGTGCTGAAGCAGTAATACATTTGATAGCAGTGAACAAGGAAATATTTATTGAAGTAATCTGCTTGCCAAACCTTGTCCTATTTTTCACGCTGCTTTTGTATGTACAGAGATACAGGCTTTTGTGAGCTTCCTGGACAGATCAGTCCCCAGAAGGAAGTACATGGGCAAGCAATGAAAAAATCTTTGAAAGTGGCTGGCTTGCTTGTGAGCTGCTCATTCTGATCATCATTGCTCTTAGGCTCAAATCTGAGACTAGTTGTGAAATGAGAGGATGACAACATGAGCATTGAGTTGGTAAAATTCAGTGGCAAAACAGAGGAGTACACATCCTTAATGAGAGCATGCTATGTCTAATGTTAGATAAATATTCAATTTGTTATTGAATATCTCCCCATTTCACAGATAAGATGAAACCAATTAAAAACACAAAGATTTGACTTGCTCATTCATTGATATTCCTTACTCTTCTTCTTATATACTCTTCTGCACTGTCTAGCCTGCCATTTGTTTCTTTACTCTAAAATAAGGGTTCTCTACCAGTGGTACTGTTGGCATTTGAGTGGGTTAATTCTTTACTAGGGGAATGTAAGCTGCTTGTCTGTATCCTTTATTTTTACCTACTAGATTTCAGGACCACAAACTTCCTCTACCTTAGCTATTATAACTAAAAATGTCTCTAGACATTGCCAGGTATCCCCTGAGGTGTAAAATTGCCTCTTGTGGAGAAGCACTGTACTAAAAGAAGAATTTTAGAAACTGTATTAAATAAGGTGATGCTAGCTGCTTTCCTTAAATCTCAACTGCTTAACACAATAAAAGTCTTTTTTTCTTACTTAACAAGAAAATGCAGATATTCCAGATCAATTCATCTGTCCTTATGTAACAAAGAGATTTACATCCCTTAGATGTTATGAATCTACCCTCCTCAAGGGGCTTCAAGTCCTCTCTATTCATCCAGTGCATGGGAAATGGGACCAGGAAAAAACACACCCAATTCTTAACTGGTTTTATAGATGTAGATATGCATATTGATTCTTTTATATTAAGAAAAATATTTAGTAGCCTCACATAGGTGCACATAAACTGGGAAGTCTAGTCCTTACATAGGCAGCCATTTTCAAGCAACGATTATGCCTAAAGAAGCGACACAAGTCTTTGAGGCAGAGGTGGGATGTCACTTAGTGTTATTTGCTTCATAAACTTGACATAGTTTATACTTCTTTACATGCCCCCTGAGCTTGGGCAGTAGATGGAGGTTTGGGAGAGGGTTCAAATCAAGGTATCACTGGACAGAAGATATTTTACCTGAAGAAATGGAAAACAATAATCTCAGAAACCTATAATAGACATTCTGGTTCCATAATTACAGGAATTATAAACATAATGTTTGAGATATTTGAAATTTCTGCCATGTATATTAATTTAAACTGAATTTTTATAATATGGTGGGTTTAGAAGGACAAAAGTCTGATTTTTAATTTTGACTCTGTTTTGGTTTGTGATTTGAAGTAAGCCATTGAACTTCTCAGCGTGCACATTTTACATGTGAAAAACAGACATAAAACTAACTCTCTTAACTTTCTTATGGGGATTGAAATGAGAGCATGTTTATAATTATTGAAAACCTTTTCATTCTAAGCAATTTCAAATTACTATACTTAATATATATATTGTACTATATATTGTATTATGAGTCACTGTGTAGAGTTAGTGACTGGGTCATATATTTGTCAATTGTCCAGTAAATACAGAAATTCTGAATCATCTGAAGGTAAAAAGGCTGCAAGGCTGCAAAATAATCTTGTGAGCCCAGTGAGAATTTAGACATGTTTTTTTTGTAGACTCAGGCTATTTAGAATGAATCTCCTTTCTTATATAGGGACTATAAAGACCTCAGTGACAATGTGGCAAAACTTGAAATATAAGGAAGATGAATTCTGTAAGCCAGAAAATTTTCTCATTAGGAGTAACCAGCAATTTAGGTCTTGATTTTTAAAGATTGGGTGCCTCAGTAAGGTCTTTGTTACAGGGTCTCCAGGGAGCTATCCATGGTTCTGATTTTCTATTCCTGACTTTTCTGCATTGCAGGGGCAGACAGAGTCCCTATTCTTGACCAAATATTTGCCTTGAACATTGTCCTACTGACTTTACCCTTTACACTACTGTCCCCTGGATCAAAACTCACCTGTAAAACTATCCTTATACCTTGAACAATTTCCATTAACCTCATGCATGCTGCCTGAGTTAATCAGTATGCAGCCTACTCTTCATATGCCCTGGATATGCTCCAGACCTATATTCTGGTTTCTAATTGGATTAATTGCACAGTACCATAAGATATAATACATACATTGTGCGTAGAATCAATGTTTGGAGAGATGCTTCCATAAGGAATCAATAATTACTGTACAAATCAAACTGATTTTTATGGTGACATTTGTTTTGTTTTTGAATCAAAATATGGTGACATTTTAAAGTATTGGAGAATAACCTCAATTTGAAATTCAGATAAATCATAAATCTTAGTGATATTTTGCTGTATTATAAGAACAATAATTTAGCTATAAATTAATACTTCTGCTTATTGTTCAAGTTTCTTACCTCAGCCAATAATCCCAATAGATTTATATATATATATGTGTATATATATATAAAATAGGTGATGAACTCATATGTATTGCCTTGATGCTCATTATGTTATCTCACATGATTCTATTGTCATGTAAATGTACCATTCTGGCAATAAGGACAGAAAAGACAAGAGACCTGTTTTTGCCATTGTGGTCTGATTATTTTCTTCAATGACCTTTAAGAATATGAAGTGCATTATTTATGCCAAGCACACAAAACACATTACCTGAACTAAACAGTACTGTTTTTTCAGGGGTTACGTCTACTAAAGAGTAAGTTTTAACAGCCTAGGGCACAAATAAAGCAGCTTGAAGAGTATTGATCAGGGAGGATTGCAGCACTGGAGCTGACTGGAAAGTGCCCTTTTGCTACTCAATTAGAATCAAATCCAGCAGCAAGAAAACTAGAGAAATTCCTTAGAAATATAAAATAAAACAACTATGAAGTGTAAGGAACTCTAACTTTCATAAGAATTAATCTAAGTTAAACCAGTTACTCCCGAGGGAAGGAAAAAATGAATGTACTGATAGGAGAATGGTATACCTAAGACACTTTAATATATATTCTGTGCATCTGGATTGAGCTTTTACCAGACAATAAGATAAAAATGTACTTAGTTTCTAGATGTTTTATTGAATACAAAATAAATGTGGATATTTTAATTTGTGTTTCATTGGTCTAATAATATAGTACACTATTAAACATTACAATATTTAAGAGCATATGCCTCCCTTGCTAGATTTTCCATAGATTATAAAAATAAAATGATAAATATAGGAGAATTTCTATACTTACAGACACATTGTTTTTATGTGGTTAAGACCCATGATATTTGAATATTGGAAGGAAAACTATTACCTAAATTATATTAACAAAACATATTCAATGGCAATTATTGCTTTTATGTTGACCCTTCCTATACAGAATACTATATTATCAAACATAGAAATTAATAAACTTGAAGGGCCATTTTACAGTGATTTGAATAGCAGATACAGCTCAAAGGCAAAAATAATTCCCAGGCATTAGGATAATTAGTCTAATTTGACAGTAATCTTATATTGTTGATTACATGCTTTAAGTTTTACAGACTATTTTCATTTTACTTTTATACACATTTAGCAGTTTTATTGTTTATCCAATATTCAGTTGATCTTGAAAGGCCTAAGGAAAAATATCATTTTTAACAAATGACATTGTTCACTTTTTAAAATCAGGTGATATGTGGCCATTTTCTTTCCTGCATGTCTATATTCTTTCTTAAATGTTTTTTAGGTCTGTGTTTTGCAAACTTTAAGGGCATGTAAATCATGCATGCATCTTGCTAAAATGTAGAATCTGGATAGTACATCTGGAGTGGAGCCTGTATTCCTGTATTTCTAGCAAGCTCCTAGGTGATGCTGCTGGTCTGCAGACCACACTTCTCATAGTGAAGCGTTAGTCTCATACGCAAGTATGGTGAACCATGTAAATTTCCTATTTCAGGACCTCCATCTTCATAATAGGGCTACAATAAGGATGGTGAAGTGTAATGATTAAGAGTATGGGACTGGTGTTTGATAACCTGAGTTTGACTTCCAGCTATCTTTTTTTACTTGTCTCTGACTAAGCTGTTAAACCTTTCTAAACTTCAATTTTTCATGATATAAAAAGTGGATAATATCTCATCCTACATCAGGGAATTGTTGTGTGGATTATATGAAATAATACTTACAAAGTTCCTAGGCTATTGACTGGTGTGTAGTAAGTACTCTAAAACATTAGGTATTATGATTTACATTTGCAATTCTATGAAGCTAAAGGGGCTTCCAGAAATTATGTAGTGTGATACACTATTTTTAAAGCTTGAAATTTTGAGACATGTAAGATAAACTGAGTTTCCTCAAATCACTCAGCAAGTTCTGGTTAATAACCCAGATGGAAGTATATCACAGGCAAAATCTGAGAGAAAACTTGAAGAGATCTAAATAATTGAAACAAAGTTCTTTACTTTTACAGATGTATTAATCAGGAAACAATCCAAGCATATGCCTTATTACTTAATAGATTTTTATATTTTATGAATACATTTCTATTTTTTCAAACATTTTATTTGTGATATTTCAATTTATGATACTACTTATATAAGTTTTACAGCCATTTTTAGAAAAGAAAGTATTGAAGTGCAAATAGAAGTTTATGACATAACTCTGCAACAGAACAGAATAATTGTTTAGGAGATAACATCACATTCTTTTATACTTAAAAATCTCTTGTTTATGTTGAATTAGGTGTCTATCACTCTCTGGCCTGAGAATTAAGAGACATACATTTTAATTCTATTTCTGTGACTCACCGATTATAGCTTCTTGGGTGAATCACTTAGTCCATATCTGGTTCAGTTTTAACAACTATAAAATATCTATTTTTTTCCTCCAAGTATCAAATATAATTCTGGATATTGATCAAAAATGTATTGTTTAATATCATCAGTATGAGTTCATTCTTGTAATAACAACACACCTTCAGCAAAGATTAAGGCTATCAATAACATAACCACTTTTGTACAGGGAATCCTCTGTTAGTGACTTCTGCAGTGATAGAAAGTAAGGACCGATTTCTTTAAGTGTTAAAAAGACTGAGAAATTGGGTAGTGGCTGTTGACATTGTACAAGCAAAATTATTAACTATATATGTGTAGACCCCAGGATTCTTTAAGATAAAAATGATAAGATAAAAATATGGTGGCATTAAGTTTATCTCCAGCTGATTTTTTAAAAAATAAATTTTAATATTATTATAATGCTGATATAAATTGTCTCTGAAGGATTCAAAAGATTTTTTCATAACTTGAATGAGGATTACCTTTTCATTATTTTTTGTCTCCATGTTCTTTTTTCTCTGTCAAACACATAAGAACAAAAAATAGCCTTGGCCGGGCAGGTTGCTCACACCTGTAATCCTAGCACTCTGGGAGGCTGAGGCGGGTGGATCGTGTGAGCTCAGGAGTTGGAGACCAGCCTGAGCAAGAGTGAGACCCCGCTCTACTAAAAACAGAAGAAACTAGCTGGCCAACTGAAAATATATATAAAAAAATTAACTGGGCGTGGTGGTGCATGCCTGTAGTCCCAGCTACTTGGGAGGCTGAAGCAGAAGGATTGCTTAAGCCCAGGAGTTGAGGTTGCTGTGAGCGAGGTTGACACCATGGCACTCAGTCTAGCTCGGGCAACAGAGCGAGACTCTGTCAAAAAAAAAAAAAAATACCCTTAATAAAATAGAACTTCAATTTTTTGTAAGAGATTGACTTATCTTTGCCTCAGATTTGTCTCTACAAGAAATTCATTTCAAAGTTCTAGATTGTCTGTGAGGTTTCTTATGTCTTCAAGGATTTCCTTTCTAATCAAAATCAAGGTTTATGTAATAGAAGTTTGCTGTCTTTGAAATTGGAAAAGCATGAAAAACACGATCTCTTTCAGCTCTCTCAAGTAGAGGTTATCAGAACTATTTGAGCAACCTCTACTTGTTTCTTTCTAGAGCTTCTGCGTATAAACTCCATTTACCAGTTAAGAATGCCATTTTTTCTGGCATTTTTCCATGTGCTTCCTTCTGACTGTTCCTGAAGCCCCATCCTCTCATTGCCCTTTGATCCTTTGTGGGTCATTCGGGAACACCAGATGGAGCTAGTACTTTTATTTATAACCTTTTTTTCTGAAATAATAGGTGTGATGCAAAAGGCAAAAATATCTGGAGAGGCAACTTTGGCACTTAGAACACAAAGTGCAATATCTCTTTAGGTGTATACCTAGAGGAATGTTATCAGTTTGAATTAACATGTTTAGTCAAAGCAAAGGACTATAAGGTGTTCTGGCTGCCTTAAGTACTTTTCTTAATTTAGAAGGTTTTGATCTTTAAATATTCTGTATGAAATGTGTCAATTAGAAATGCCAGGTTAGTCTAAGTCCATTTAAAACTCTACAAGAAATAAAGTACAGGAAGGGTCTTCTTTCTTTACAAATGTTTCCCTCAGCATATTGGTTGTTTGCCTGGGCCCCAGACAACATTTTGAATGATGCCTTAGCCAAATCTCAAAGCACATAGTCAATTAGGGGAATAGATATTTTCACATAAGTAAAAATAGGCTTTGCTTATTGCTTGAAATGTGGAATTGTCCAAGAAATGTTTATCAAACATAAAAGAAAAATGAAAACAAAGTAAACAAAGTCCATTTTAGAAAATATTAATTAAAATAGGATTTGCAGTGATCATGAAATTTACTCTCTTGCTTGATGCAGATGTAGATCTTTTGATCTGAGTCACAGGAACAGTCGGAGTGTTGTGAGTGAGTCTACTGAACAGTCTCACAAAGTATGTGCCTAAAATCCAATAACCTTAGAAATAAAATATCTCTACTGACAAATCACTTTTATTTGACATCTCAGCGGTGAACATTGAGATCTGACAGGTTTGCGGTTAGCATGTGAATGTGGAAAATATCATTTTGGTAAGTGCATAGGGAAACATTGTTTTGTCACACAGTGATGATCTATTGAAGAAAGTAACCATTCCGCGGGAAGACTTGCTTTCTTTGATGTATATATATTCACTGGGGGCAGAGCTTGACAGCTGTTTCATTTAGGAAAAAAACACCATTAATACTGAAATTCTTAAACTATAGTTGCAACTCGCTTTGAGAGTCAAACATGGGCCCAATTTGAGCTAATATTAGTACAAAGACCTTACAGCTCTCATTACCAGACTGCTTTAACATAGTCCTTAGGAACAACTGTATAATTTGACTTTATTCTGGGAGCTGGCTTTGATCAGAAATAAATTCTGTCACATAAAAAGTAATTTGATAAGCTTCCTATGTTCCATGTTTGTACCGTGATGATAGCTCATCCCCTTGGAATTATCAGTGGAGCGACTGGGTCCTGAGGACCTGCTCAATTAGTGTTTTCTTTTATGAGGTGCTCAATCCCCTGGAAAGCAGGAGCAGTTATAGAGCAGATCTTAAAACAAAGCATTAAAAAATCATAACTTATAATGACAAATGCTAATATTAAGATATCACTATTCATTCTTCAGGGGATGTGTTTCAAAGATGTCTTTTTCACAAGCTTTGGTTTTTCCCGTTGGCAAAGTGAAGGTCTCTTCCCTTTACGGGGCTCTAACGTGCTCCTGGGTGGAGCACTGACAAGAGATGGGGGAAAAGGCCACACTGCTAGTGCTGCCCGCAGGGCTACTCTGGGCTCTGTTGACTTTACAATCTCTGGGCTTGTAGCTGTTAAAAGCCAGGACAGGGTTTCTGCCATTCTTTTCACAGTTGGACACCAGTTTGAGATTCACAGAACGCATTGCAGGAGACAACCAAAGCCAAGTCTTGCACTCCATATAGTAGCCTCTGCCTGAGGCAGCCGTTTCATCAACGTCTACATTTTACCTCTCTGCATATATAGGAGGGGAAAAACACAGTCAATCCTAAATGAGTTCATCAAAATTCATAGGTAGTTTTCGGAAAAGGTAGTTTGTCAAAAGAAGGAAAAGCTAGGATAAGAGTTTATTCATAAAGTGAAAAAGAACCTGGGCTTTCACTTGCCAGGAAAATTTGTGAACTGCTGTTTTCTTTGACTGATGGGCCATACCTTAAGCAAAAGTGGAAGATACTGAAAAGCAATCCTCTAAATATTATGGGCAAAGATATCAATCAGAGTTATTATACGTATGTCACACACAAAAATAAACTGTCTTATATTTTTGTGTGTGCATAAATAATTTAATTTTTGTCTTTTGAATAATTAATGTGAAAGCTACTATTTTAACTCATTTCAGGTTTTGATTTGCTCCTGTCACATTTTTCACAAGTGCTTTGTTACAACTGGAAAGTGGTTTCTGCTCATTCCTTTCTTGTATAGCACTTACAAGTCATACTCAAAGGAATATATTCTTTAGCAAGCAACCAGAGCCACTCTGATTACAGATAAGATGAATTCACTGCTAAAAGCTGAGGAAGTCAAGGAGTACTGCTCTGAGAACCTGCAGCTCCCAGTGCAGACACTGAGGCTGCACTGGCCCGTCCACTTACCTTGTGTCTGCCAGGCCAGAGAGAAAGAAAAGTTGAGTGAAGGATGAAAGTTAAGCCACACTTGGGAGGTAAAGGGAGTGTCAAAACTGTGATGTGATGGATATGCAATGGAACTTGGTGTGCACTGATCCGGTGTTTCTCAAAGTGTTATCTGAGGCCTGCCTGGGAGAAAAACCCCTCCACCCTACTAAACCAGGCTCCAAGTGGTTGTGAGCCCAAGGTGCAAGCATACCATGGGATTCTTAAAGACATATTAAAGTTTGCAAACCACTGATTCTAATCCAATATTTGAGTACTATTGATTTAATTTGGTTACATCATCATCACCGCCATCGACACAGAATAGCTAGGATTTATTGAGAGTTTACTTTGCACATGGCCCTGTGCTTTACAGGCTTTATCTTAACTTTCACAACAATCCTATGAATTAGGATTATATAGGCTATTATAAGTAAAAGGCGACAGGCATAGAGAACTGAGGAAGTTTTCCAGAGTCACAGTTAGTAAGGGACACAGTCAGAATCTGTCTTCTGTCCAACTGCAGAGCCTTCACTTTTAATGACTTTGTAGATTAAAAGCAAAATGCTTTTTTCTGTAGAGGCTCTAAAACAGGGTAAATGAATAGGAAATGTTTGTAAAAAGATACCATTAACTTAGAATACCTGAAAGATAGTCTGGAAAGCTTAGTCTGATCTAGTCTGTTGTATTAATGGAAATATTGGAGTTAGCCACAAGGTAGAAGAATATATTTTCTAAAAAAATCTCCTAGGGAACTTGGAATCTGCATAGGCAAATGTCAAGTGAAGAATAGCAAAGGGTCTTTTGGGTGATCGGGAAAGACACTTACAGTTCCTAATTGAGAATTCTCATGTTCTTAACATTTTTTTTTATCATTGCTTTGTGATGAGAACATTCAGAATCCTCTCTTCAAGGTATTTTTATTTATTTATTTATTTTTTTTATTTCAGCTTATTATGGGGGTACAAAAGCTCGAGTTATATATATTGCCCATGTCCCGCCTATCCCCCTGAGTCATATTTACAATTCACTTTCTTCTTAATTTCCACTCCTTTTGCTGATAGTACCTGGTGTATCACTGTATCACTGGGTTAAATTTTGTTTAAAATCTTTACATTAGACTATAAAATAATCCTATTGCCCTGAGATAATCAATGTGCGGGAGACCCAGCACAAAATGGTTCAAATGGTTCCAAGGAGTCATAGCTTAATATGAGCATAATTTTGATTTAGTTCTCGCTACAGATCTGCCCTCTGTTCAAGGACCTTATGCTTTCATAATATATGTGACATCATCAGTACCTGTTTATTACAGGACTTTGACATAAGTCCTTTGCGTTGCTGCAGGGCCTTCACAGCCAAAGCCCTAAGTCTTGTTGAGTGCCAGAGAAACTACTGAAAATTGAATTTGGCAGCTGCTGGATTCCTATTTGTTGAAAAAGTGCATTATGTTAGCATTAGTCACACCGGATACTCCTTATAAAACGGTTTTGTGATCACAAATCTTGGAGAATTCTATATAAGATACTCTACCCTTTGCAAATTTGCAACACATACTTAAGCATGTTAAAAGTTTAAAGAAATCCTTTACGAACTTAACTTTATCTTTGCTAAATCCAGGATTTCACAAACTTATTTAACATAGAACTCTTTCTGCACATAATTCTTACTGTTCTGTGGAATTAATATTCAATGAAATACCTGATGGGAAACATTCCATTGGTGTTTTAATATAACAATGAAGTATTTGTTGGGAGTATAGTACTACCTCCTCCTTCTCTCTTTCCCATCTTAGCATGTATTATGAGAGGTCATTGTGGTAGCTGTTCAGACCTATTAAGATGTCTTGCTGGAGAAGAAGCCTCCTTACGGTCTGTGATAGCAACAATAAGACTTCATTTTAGTGAAGATTTTATTTAGGGAACGTGTGAATGGAGCATCAAAAAATATAAAGCAAGATCTGAAAGATCATGAGATGATACCAAGAAAAATTTAGTGTATGCCTTGCTAGCAAATACTATATTAAAAAGTGGTCAGTGCTGGGACGGGTTGCAGTCACAAGTTCAAATTCAGAATGATGTAGACGTTAATACCTTGAACATTAGAGTCAGAAAGACCCAGTTTCATATCATAGCTCTCTACAGTCTTGTTTTATAACCTCTCTACAATCTAGTTTTATACCCTGGTAAGAAAACAATCTTGTTTTTTACTTAACCTCCTCACTTGTAAAACACGGATGGGAATTCCTAACTTATAGGTGTATGAGGAGGGTGTGAATATATTCTATGTATAATACCTTGAGAGACAAACTTAAAGAAGTACAAATATAAAAAAGACAATGGGGCCAGATGATATTTTACTAAACATAAGCACATTTTTCTTTTTTGTGTGTATAAACCATATTATATTATATTAGAAATATAAGTTGTTTCTCCATGATACCAAACGCCCAGATGAAAAATTAAAACAAAATTAACCAATCATTGCTAATTATATAAACATCCAGATGTTTGACGTTGAATAGATGAAACATCTGGCTCATGAATTAAAATTTTTACTTTTCATATGCAAGTGTGGATAACACTAATTGGTGTATATTTCCATAAAAACTTTTCATTTCCAAATTAATAGGCATATGACTAGTGTCAAAGAAATGAGGTATGGAGTAGGGGAAGTATTCCAATTTTAGGTAAATTTTAATCTTACAATTAATTTTCACTGTCTGATTTCATACTCTATGCAATTCATTTAACAATAACTTTGAATCTTATGGTATACCAAACCCTGCATTAGGCAATATGGATTTAAAAACAAACAAACACAAACAACCTTGCCTGGAGATAGGTCACACTAGAAAGAAGAAAACAAATATTTGAAACAATCAAAATTTAGCATTGCATTGAAGTAGCATAAGGGTGCCATACGCACCCAGCAAGGGAACCTCTGTCACCTCTTCCAGCAGGAGAAAGTGAGTAAAAGAAGGAATGTCTGGGAAAACTTCCAAGAGGAAGGTGACGTTGGAGTCGAGTGAGACAAATTGGTGTGAGCTGTGTAAAGGGGGAGGTAGGTGGTAGGCATTTGAACCTGCTCATGGTTCTGGAGCTTAGAATCTGCATGTAGGGTGTTGGGATAATGAGACAAGCAAGGAAAGATTCTGAATTTCTATCTTTTACAGTCAGCGGGAGTGATGTGCTGCTGCACAGGGTGTGAGGGCAGGAGTGTGGAGGATGGACTGAAAAGCGGGCAGGTAACCAGTGTGGAGACTTAGGTTCATTTGGGATTGTGAAAGCCACCTTTAGGAAAAGTGTGTGACAGAGAGGAGAGGACAGGATGCAGAGATATAAATGAGGTCAAACAATCTGACTTGGTACTTTAGGAGTGGGGGGTGAAGGAGAAGGAAGTCTGTAGATGTCTTTCAGTTTTCTGTTTGAGTGACAGGATAGTAATGATATCTCTGTGTAGAATAGGAAAGGAAAAAGAGGAACAAGTACATGAGCAAATATGGTGAATTTGTTTTTTGATATGCATGTGAGGTACAGGAAGGAGATTTCTAGAAGGCCATGTAAAAAAAAGTGGTTTGGATTGAAATACAGATTTTTCAAATGTTGAAATTCAATCAAGAATTAGAAAAAAAACCATTATAAACATTAAGAACACTGAATTTAAAAATACTCTATAGATTCATTTAAACAACAATCCAGAGCATCAATGCAGTGGGCATATATTTTGAAATCGATTCATTATGAATTCCATTAACTAACGCCCTTTGATAATCTGAAAATTGAAAATATAGACATTTATTATTTATGCCTTAGAATCTTTGAGCAGTGATACCAAATGCTGTTACATATTGATCTTAGCCAGGACTATGTGATTTTGCTGGTTACCTTCTAGAAGACCGTCTCATTCCATTAAATAATTCAAAGACTAATGATGTGAGAGAGGTTGTGTTTTTTGCACCCCCTAGAGTCCACTTGTATATTTAAAGGGAATTGTATTTTTAATTCAGATTTTTGTTTGTGGGGCTATATAGCAGAAAGAAATTTTAAGTGCCTCTAAAAATGTTGAATAACTCAATGATATATGCCTTTGTGCACAGTATTTTGTCATGGAAATATTTTGGGCTAGAATTCCAAACATTGGACTACTTCTTACATGTTGACTGTATACCCCTTCACCTTGAAATTTCTATTACTAATACTGCGGTTATGTGGAACCAGAGAGTGATCTCCATCATCAGACTTGGGAGACCATGCCTCTCTGCCATTTGACTTGATCTATGGTGCTAGGGAGATTCGGGTTGTGCCTAGAGCTTGGCAAGAACTGCTAATGTAACACCTTTGAATTAGAGGCAAAGCTGAACTTCTGAACAGCCATCAACTGGCCAGGTCTTTGCAACTCCCCACAGCAAGAGCTGAGATATAATCTTCAATATCATTTCACGTGTACAGTGACAGAATCTGGAATCCATCGCAGTTTGCTGATAGCCAAGGCATCTAGTCTCCACTTTACACTAACACTATATGCTCCTAATCTCAAAATCACTCTTGTTCTGCTTTATTGCTTTAACAACATTAAAAAGAAAAATGATACTGTTTTCTTTATTGAGGGCTAAGAGTATGTTTTAATATCTGATAAAGCTGATTCACTCTCATTGCTCTTTCATCCTGCCAGTGCTTTTCTTTATAACTTTCTATTAACACACAAAATTCACACTAAATGCTTTAGCATGGACTTGAAAAAGTGAGAAAATTTCTTATATATACACTGTCATTATAATGCCAAATTAAAAATAATTTCCAAATGCTAACATCCAGTCCATACTGAAATACTCTAGATTGTACTCTAGTATTCGGTCTACATATTCCAATTTGCTATTACATCCCTAATATCTCTTTAAATCTTGAAGAAATCCTCTGACTGCATACACACATAAACATATATATATACATATACATATACATATGGGATTTTTTAAAAACACTGTAAACAAACAGGGGATTAAATTAGAAAACTGTAAGAGAACGTTATCTGGAAAATCTCCTAACCAAATAAAATGACACTCCTGTAAGAAACACTTGGGTCAAAATTCAAATCATAAGGAAAAATAGAATGTATTTGGGGCTGCATGAAATTAAAAATGAGACATCAAAATTCTGGTGATGCAGTTAAAGTTTTCCACAGGAAAACTTATAGCATTACATACTTACAGTAATAAGAAAGGAATAAGAAAGGTGTGTCTCAAATCAGTGACCAAATCTTTCTTCTTAAGATGTAAGGACCAGAAGAGCAAGTTGAACCTAATTTGCAGGACAAAGCAAAGGAAGATAAAGGGAGCAACAAATAAAATTTAAAAATTAAAAACAGAAAAAAATCATTGACATGGAAAATTTTCTTTGAGAAAATCAACAAAAATGGCAAACCTTTAGCCAGACTGATCAGGAGATAGAAATGTTACTGATAACCAAGAAAGGAAACAACACTAAAGATCCTACAGACTTAAAAATGACACAAATGGAAACTTATAAACAACTTTATACCAAAAATTTGAAAGTTTAAATAAAATAGAGAAATTCTTTTTTTATTTCAGCTTATTATGGGGGTACAGAAGTTTAGGTTATGTATATTGTCCATGCCCCGCCCCCGAGTCAGAGCCACAAGCGTGTCCATTCCCGAGACAGTGTGCATCGCACTCACTATGTAGGTATACATCCATCCCCTCCCCCCACCCCCCACATCTGCCCGACACCCGACTGGTGTTATTCCCAAATGTGCACTTAGGTGATGATCAGGGAAACCAATTTGCTGGTGAGTACATGTGGTGCTTATTTTTCCATTCTTGGGATACTTCACTTAGTAGAATGGGTTCCAACTCTTTCCAGGAGAACAAAAGAGATTCTATATCACCATTATTTCTTATAGCTGAGTAATACTCCATGAAAGACACAAACTACAAAATCTTACTCAAGAAGCAATAAACTGAACAGCCCTATACCTAGAGGAATTGAATTTGAGTCAAAAACATTTCCACAAGAAAACTTCCAGCCAAATGGCTTTTCTGATGAATTCTACCAACTATTAAAGGAAGAGATAATACCAATTTTGCACAAACTCTTCCTGCAAGTTTAAAGGAGGGGACGCTTCCCAATTTTTGCTATGCTGTCAGTATTGCCATGAAAACAACCAGACATACAGAAAACTATGGAAAAACATCTTTCATAAATACAGACACAAAACTTCTTATCAAAACTTTAGCAAATCAAATCTAGTATTATTTAAAAGGATTATATATTTTAACCAAGTGAGGTTGATTCAAGGAATGAAAGACTGGTTAGATATTCAAAAATTACACAATGTAATACATGATATTCACAGTCTAAGGAAAACATCTGGTCATATCCATTGATTAAATAAAATGACAAAATTTAGCACTCATCCATAATAATAAATGCTCTCAGGAAACTAGCGATGAGAACTTCCTCAATCTGCTAATCTATAAAAAATCTACAGCTAACATCACAATTAATTGTGAAAGAATGCATTCTTCACATTCTTTCTCAGTAAGAATGAGGAAAGAATATCTGCTCTCCCAATGTATTAAATGTCTTACCAAGTGCAAAAAATCAAGAAAATTTAAAAAAACCAAATAAATTTGAAAAAAGAAAGTAAAACTGTCTTTATTTGCAGATGGATGACACAATCATTCATTAAAAAAGCCCCAAGGAATCTACAAAAAAAAAAAAAACATCAGTGACCATTAGCAAGGTTGCAGGATAAGAGATCAATATGTAAGAATTTATAGAAAAAATTAAAAATCTTTCTATATAGTAGCAGCAAACAGAAGAGGGAATTTACAGATAATTCTATTTAAAATAACTTCAAAAACATGAAACCTTTGGGGATAAATTTGACAAAAGATATGGAAGACCTGTATATTAAAATTATAAAATATTGCTAAGAGAAATTATAGAAGATACAAATAAATGGAGAGATTTACCAGGTTCTTAGATTATAAATCCTAGGGTTGTTATGGTATCAGTTCTTCCCAAATCAGTTCATAGTTTCAATGAGATCCCAACTAAAATCCCTGCAGTCTTTCATTTAGGGAGGATGGTAGTACTTGCTAAGTGGATTCTAAAATTTATATGGAAACAGAACTAAAATAGCCAAAAAATTTGAAAAGGAAGAACAAAGTTAGAGGACTTACACATCTGACTTCCAACTTCTTATAAAGCTAGTATAATGAGTAGCGTGTGGTTCTATTTAAAAGATGGCCACGAAAAATAGAGGTTCCAGAAATAAACCTGAACATAAATGATCAATTGATTTTTCACAAGTGTGTTGAGGCAATTCAGTGGGGAAAATAATCATTTCAACAAAATGTGTGGGAAATATTGAATAGCCACATGGAAAAAAAATGAACCTCAATACACACCTCATTCCACATTTAGAAAAAAAACTCAAAATGGATCACAGATGTACTTATATTTAAAACTAAAGATATAAAAATTTTCAGATAAAAATATGAGAGAGTTTGCCAAAGATTTATTAGCTTCAATAGTCAAAGTACAATCCATGGTAAATTTGACTTCATAAAAATTAAAATCTTTTCCTCCTCAAAAGATACTGAATGAGAATGAAATGGTAAGCCAAAAATTAGGGCGATGTTTGCAAAACATATTTGATAAATGACTAAATTTACAATTTAATAAAAACAAACAGAAAAATGGGCAGAAGATTAAAGGAGACACTTCCCTAAAGTAAGCCTATAGAAAAATGCTCAGCATCATTAGTCATTGGGGAAATGGAAATTTAAACTACTTTGAGATATCACTGCATACTGCCCAAAATGGTCAAAATTCAGAAGACCGATCATCTGTACCAAGTGCTGTAGAGGATGTGAAACAGCTGGCACTCCTATACATATATATATGCTGTTGTTTTAGGTATATAAAATGCTTTGAAAGTAAGTTTAGCAGGTTTTTTAAATTTAAGTTCAGTAAGTTCTTAAAAAGCTAAATGTACCTCTTCTATGCAATACAGCCGTTGTTTTCCTAGGAATTTACCCCAGAGGAAAGAAAGTGTGCATTTACACAAAAAGTTGTACATAAATGGCAATAGCAGTTTATTTGTAGTAGCCAAGAAATGGAAGCCATTCAAATGCCTATCAACAGGTTAACAGATAAATTATGGTAAACCCAACGCAGTGGCATACTACTCAGCAATAAAAATGACTTATTGATAGATTTTACATGTATCAATCTCAAAATAATTATGTTAAGAAAATAGACAAAAATAATACATACTATAAGACTTCATTTATTTAAAACTCTACAAATGCAAACAAATCTATAATAGATAATAAATGCTTTCCTGGGATTGGGGACAGGAAGAAATGGATTACCAGTGGACACTTATCTTAATGATTGAGATAGTTTCACAGGCATATGCATTTCAGAAGTCATCTAATTGTATAATTTAAATATTTGTAGTTTATTTTTCCTCAGTTGTACTCCAATAATGTTGAAAAATTAGCCTGTTAATTTTAGAAGACACATCTTTTGTTATTTTGTTTGGGATTGCAAAACTAACAAATTTACTGAGGAAAAGTTGACATATTTATAATATTGAATATCCCTATCCATGAGTGTCTTATAGATTTCTTTTTGCTGTTATTGAGGTATATTTTTGTAGCCTTCAGTACTGTTTTAATTTTTATCTTACGAGTTTCACATTATATATATGTACACACTCACATATATACACACATACACACATATATATAAAAACATACTCAGATAATTAATTTCTGGGTACTAATTACATATTCTGTTATATCACTGAATGGTCTTACTGTGATAGTTTATTTCTCTTGATTTTTCCTTATATAAAGCCATATCATCTGCAAATAGGAATAATCTTAACTCTTCTTTTGTAATTAATATAATTCTAATTCATTTATCTTGTCTAACTGGGTTAGTTAATTACTTCACTGCAATGTTAACAAGAGTGATAATGTTCTTCCTTGCCCTTCCCTACTTTAGTTGGATTAACTCTGGCACCATACTGGCTTTTGGGCTAACACATACACTCTCTCTCTCACCTTCTCTCTCTCTCTCGCTTATGTGAATTAGATGTCAGTTTATTAAGAATTTTTATGTATTTATTTTTTTGAAAACCAAGATTTGGTGTTGACTTTTAGCAAATTACTTTTGAGGTTTTTGAGGTTGAAAATATAATTTTCTCCTAAAATCTAAAAAAATAGAAGACATTAGGCTAATATATTTCTATATATTTAAACATCCTTAAAGGCCTGAAATAAATCCTGCTTTCTCACAGTGGATTATTTCTTTAATATTTTATTATATTCATTTTTACTAACATTTTAAGCCTTCGAATTGGTTCCCATTGCAGAAAACATAAAATCCAATCCCCTTACCATGTCTTATGAGGATATATATGATACATTGATCTGTCTTCTGCCTACAACTACAACCTTAGCTCTCACATCTATTCCCTGCACTATGCTCCAGCCACTGTCCTTCATTCTGTTCTTCCAGCATATCATAGTTGTCTGTGCTTCAGGATTCTTGCATGATCCCTCCGTCTAATAAGATCTTCCTCTGTCCAAATCTTTGTTTGCCTGTCTCCTTGTAAATAGTAGGATTCAGTACAAATATACCTCTAAAGTGAGTCCTTCCTTTGAAGCCTTATAAAAGTAACCTGTACCTTCACTGCCCAAGTCCCCTTTAATTTATTATGCCATTTTATTTTCTTTGTATCACTTATTGCTACGTGTGGGCTCCAAAAGAATAGAGACGTCTTATTCATTTCTCTCTTCCCGGAGCCTAGAATACTCAGCACATGGTTATCATGCAATAAATATGAATTGAATTGATAAATCTATTTTAATACCTCACTATGTACAAACATCTATTTATGAGAACAAATCTTTGTACATGTGCTTCATATAATTTTCAGTTAGGGGCCAATCTGTAGTCAGATTATTTTTAGAGCTCTGAAGCCGTATCCCTTGGTTTCGTTTCTGAAATATTTACCTACAGAGAATAACTTTTTGAATTTCAAAAAATAGATGACACATTATCATCCCACATTACTCTGTGTATATTACTAAATTTCCCTAAATTCATCCCTATACTGGAAAATTAATTATAAGTGTGTGTAAATGCATATACTGTGGACACACACACACATATATATTTGTTTAATTCATTATAATAAACCATATAATTTTGCAGCATTCTTACCAAGTAGCAAGGTCACATCTGACCTAAATAGGAGCATTGACCTATTTGTATGGCATATTTACTAAAACCATTTTATCACTTCGGCATAGTTTTGGACTCCAACAAAGTAGACATAATGATACACACATAAAGAATTTGGAGGATTTGATTAGTTTGCTTTTTACCCCATTTATGTCCTTCTTCAGTTTATCTCTGTAATATCAGCTGACTTGTGACAGTTTCTGAAAATTTTCTTTTCTCTTCCTTTTCAAAACAACTCGTGTTAAGTTCATTTAAGCAGAAGTCAGTTTTAATATAGTGAGGATACATTCTCATGTGGCCCCAGACGAGGCCATTCTCAATAAGCCAAGGCAGGTGAATGAGTCAAGCTATGATCAGCAGAACTGCCTAACTGCCTGGCAGCTGATCACAGACTCCTGAATGAGCCAAGGTGACATCAACTGGGTTCAACCCAGGTCAACTAAACCTTGAGATAAAGAAAAGTTATGTGTTGCACACCACTGAGATTTTGTGGTTGTTTGCTACACAGCTATAATTTTTAAACTTTTCATTTTGAAACCATTATAAATTTCAAATTTACCAAAGAATTGTAAAGATTGTACAGACTTTCCACACTCTCTTCAGTGAGCTTCTCTTTATGTTAACATCTCAGATAACCATATTACATTTATCAAAACTAAAAATTTAGCATTGGCATAAGATTTTATTTATATTTCATCAATTTTTCCACAATGTTCTTTTTCTGTTAAGGACCAATTCAAGATCTCACATTGCATTCAGTTGTCATTTATTATTATTTATTTAGCAGGTGACCTCTTGGATGCAATTAATTGTACAAGAGATAAATACCTGTCTTATGCTAATTCAGTTTTCCCTCTTGATAATTTAGGTTAAGGCAGTGCTTCTCAGATTTTAATGTGTATGTGAATTAACTGGAGAGCTTGTTAAAATACAGATTCAGATTCAGTAAATGTAGGGTGGGACCAGGGATTCTGCTTTTTTAACAAGCTCTCAGGTGATGCTAATATTGTTGGGTCACGACCACATTTTGAGCAGCAGTGACCTAAGATACAAAAACTGTGATGAGATAGCCTGGGTGCTAACTCCGTATGAAGTGCCAGAGTTAGTTTTCTAGCAAAACAATCATGTGGCCAATGATGTGAGATGGGATGGAGCTTCCTAAATGATATGCAAGGTCCCAGGAACCCAGCTGTTAGAGTAAATCGCTACAATCAGTCCATTCTCTCTTCTTGATCTAAATTTCAATTATAATCCCACTTTATTTTTATTATTTTTATATTATATTTATATTATTAATAGGATCAGTTTCCCCCCTAAATATCCTGATTTGATCACTATAAAAATAATAGCCCCCCTCAATTGCACCAAGAAAAAAAAATAGTAAAGAAAATAAAAAATAAAACACCTCTGGGAATAATATGGACTTAATATAAGTGGATCTTTCTTTAAAGCTCATTATAATTTCTATTCATGTAACTCCTTGCTCCCAGAGTTCAAAATACTTCATGCAAAAAAGAGAGTTCCTCCAAACTCAAATTGTAGAGGAGGAAGGGCAGGAGGGGAATAAACCAACCTAATGGGTATTATGAACACTATTTGAGTCATGGACCCACCTATAGCCGGGACTCAAGCATTATAAATATGATCCATATAAGGTAAAACATTTGTGCCCCCTTAATATTTTAAAATTAAAAATTAAACACAAATTTTAACGTAAAAAGCCATGTATAGAATTTTTTAAAAAGATGAGAATTTATAAAACTAGTCCAGTGTGTTTTTTGTTTAGACTAATATATCCTATTAAGATGATGTGTGGTTGTGTTATAGAACTGAAATCATAGCTATAATTAGCCTCAGAGATGAAAGAATAGAGCAGATGATCCCTCAAAAATCTCACCTTCTGTTACTATTATACAAAAGAAACCAGGCAGACTTCACAACCAGTTAGGCAGGCTTTGGTTATGTACTTTCTGAATGGGGACAACAAAACAAGGTGTGATCTAAAGTATATCATCTCTTCCCTGGGCTCTGCAGTAATGTTAATGAGTAGAGTGATCACTTCTGTCACCCCCTCCTACTTTAAAACTCTCTGACACTTATTATCTTGTATCATAAGTTAAATTTCATTCATCCATTCAACAAGCACCAATATCTCTATGACTTAAATGTATGAATCAAAACCACAAGCCCTTTATGCATTTGAAAAACATCACTTGCTCTCTAAGCAGTCTGGACACTTTATAATAGCTACACATTTTCTCCTGGGATGCTAAGCAAAGTGTGCCTATCGACTTATCCAAGCTAAACAATCTTTTGATTCTCCTTGAAGTAATTTGTGTCATCAGTAAACTTACATATAGGTTCTTGCATTTCTCACTACTAACATGGGGAATGTTCAGTATTCTAGATATATGTGTGTATATAATGTTTTAAATCATATCCTTATTTTACAGTTTAAATCATAGTTTTTTGGACTCTTGTTTCCACATTTTTTTGTATGTATTTGGGATGAGGACATAGCATTAGTATTGGTTTCTATATTTTAATGGGTTTATGTTTTATTTTCTATTCCAGACAGTATATCATATCTTCTATTCCACAACACAGGGCCTGGCTTAAAGAGCTCAAGTGGCAATCTCATGTGACCTCTAAATGGCCAATTGGTCATTAATACATTTATTTCCATTTGATTTTTCATTATATTTATCTTTATAATCTGTAGAATAAAGCCTTGAGCTATTTTGTTCCCAATTTTTCCCTACATAAACCTAGAGAATTTGAATAACTGATTCACTCACTAAGCATGCCTAGAATGAGTTGCATTTTTTTCTTACCAAATCTTGATCATAATTCTACGTTGAACTCACCATTAATAATGTGTCTGCATATGCCAATGTTAAGTTGATGTGCCATATAAACTTATCTCTCAGCCACAGGGCCACATTGACATAAATAAATATAACGGCAGCATTGTTAGAAGTCAGGGCTCTAACATGGAAAGATGATAATAGAAGCTCTTTTAAATGAGGTCATGAAATCTCAATTTAAAATGCTCTCTGTCAGATAGGTGACACTGTTTCTGCTTTCTGTCAGAGAGAAGTATATTGATAATATTCTCTGTTTTCCACATATGTTTTCTAAGTGTGAGATCCAGCATCAAAGACTCATAAGGCCTTTTCCCTAGATTTAATAATTTAGTTCCTCAGCCCTTTGAAAAATGACAGAAGACAACTTTCATTATGAACATTTATTCCAAAGCATATTTTATCAGGTTGGATCGTGTTTTTGAATAAATAAGCCACTTTATTTATTCATTCCATAAAGTGCCCATTAATTTTTCTCCAGCAGAATAAGGTCATAGTTTAAGACTTCTTAAGATTTTTTGAAGATACAGTTGAGAATTCCTGAGGCCATTAAGCAAATTACTCTTTGAAGGTAGTTTGTGAGCTGTTTGTTGACTGTTACAAAGTCAGCAAATGTATCTGTACATTTAAGGCTCGGCTCCTGTACCTTTACAATATAGTAGCTATAGCAGCTCTAATCTGATCAGAATTGTCAGTGGTAAGCAGTACCTACTCACTTACCTTGGCTCCAATAAAGAAACCTTTTTAGAAATGGTCCAATGTGGTCTAGCTGGCTAATTCGAAAGGGTCAAAGAAGACTAAGAAGAACCTAAGATGACTCAACCACATAATGAAAGTAATTATATGAAGTGGATTTAGGTGATGATCAGGGAAACCAATTTTCTGGTGAGTACATGTGATGTTTGTTTTTCCATTCTTGGGATACTTCACTTAGTACAATGGGTTCCAACTCTCTCCAGGAGAACCAAAGAGATGTCCTATCACCATTATTTCTTATAGCTGAGTAATATTCCATGGTATACATATACCACAATTTACTAATCCATTCGTGAATTGATGGGCATTTGGGTTGTTTCCACATCTTTGCAATTGTGAATTGTGCTGCTATAAACATTCGGGTGCAGGTGTCCTTTTTATAGAATGTTCTCCCGGGTAGATGCCCAATAATGGTATTGCTGGATCGAATGGTAGGTCTACTTGAATCTGTTTAAGGTATCTCCATATTGTTTTCCATAGGGGTTGCACTAGTTTACAGTCCCACCAGCAGTGTATGAGTGTTCCTGTCTCTCTGCATCCACGCCAACATGTATTGTTTTGGGACTTTTTGATAAAGGCCATTCTCACTGGAGTTAAGTGATATCTCATTGTGGTTTTGATTTGCATTTCCCTGATGATTAGAGATGTTGAACATTTTTTCATATGTTTGTTAGCCATTTTTATATCTTCTTTTGAAAAATTTCTATTCATGTCGTTTGCCCACTTCTTGATAGGGTTGTTTGATTTTTTTCTTACTGATTTTCCTGAGTTCTAAATAGATTCTTGTTATCAGTCCTTTATCTGATGTGTAGTATGTGAAAATTTTTTCCCATTCTGTAGGTTGTCTGTTTACTCTCATGACTGTTTCGTTGACTGTGCAGAAGCTTTTTAATTTGATCAGGTCCCATTTATTTATTTTTGTTGTTGCTGTGATTGCCTTAGGGGTCTTCTTCATAAATTCTTTGCCTAGGCCAATGTCTGTAAGAGTCTTTCCTACATTTTCTTCTAGGATTCTAATAGTTTCCCTCCTAAGGTTTAAGTCTGTTATCCACCGTGATTTGATTTTTGTGAGAGGTGAAATCTGTGGGTCCTGTTTTAGTCTTCTACATGTGACTATCCAGTTTTCCCATTTATTAAATAAGGAATCTTCCCCAGAGTATGTTTTTGTCTGCTTTGTCAAGTTTTGTCTTCGTGACCCAGAGCCTTCTCCTCACTTCTTAGCTTCCCTATTTTTTTACCTTCTTTTGCTTAGAGACCTTCGCTTTTGGTTGAAACTATATCAACCACAGTATATCCCACTTTAATCTCAGAAAGTGAAGTATAGAAGAAGTTGTATGAAATAAAGTTTAAGTCCGTGGGATTTGGAGAGAGATGGTTTAGGATCAAATTCTGGTTCTATCACTTACCATTTACGTACCCTGGGCAAGTTCACTACCTTTCTGCTTTAGTTCTTCAGTACAGTAAACTGATTAACTCAGAGGATTTTGTGACAAAACAAATTAGTCCATTTGAGGGCTATCATACATAGGTGTGCAATGAATGTTAGACATTACTATTATATCCATCTTTTGTAAGTTATTAGCTTTTGATAAATTTCTGAGGGACATATGGATTTCATATCTCTAATAATTGAGTATATGGACTTTAAAATTTGATCTATAATAAGTAATTTGGTGTTTCTTTAAGCATCAGGAAGTTGGAAGTGGAGGACTGTAGAGAGAGCTACCTTTCTTGGTACCCTTCAGTTTTCAGGTCTCTGCCCTTTGATATACCTTTAATGACGTGATATAACTCTATGTCTCATATATTAATATCATCAGATCCAGATGATTCACAAAAGTGACTCGCATATTTTCAAAGAAAGCATTGCCTACATTAATTTTAGGCCATGATCACTTGGGAAGATCTTCAGCATAAGCGTTTGAACTGGTTAGCATTTATACATATTTATATTCCCCTTAGCTATTCTCACCATGATTGCTGTCTACAGATTCTTAGAGTTATCCCTCTCCCTCCTCACTTTGTAACTGACTTCCTGCTGTTCTTAACTCCAGAGTGTTGGAGTGTTTAAGTCTCATATTTAAATGGTGAAGCATTATTTGTGACAGATGCCATATGTCCAGAATTCTTGTTCTTGTCTCAGATAGGCCTTACAGGACCTGACAGGTGGTGTGTCTGCATATGGGTTGTTCTGGCATGATCATTCATAATGATTCTCAAAGGGAAGATGAGTAATTTACATATCAAAGGTCCTATGTCAGGAATGTATATTAAGTAAGAAGCTCAACAGTATTAACTTTTGGATCAAGAAACTTCTTCAGGGACCATATCTCCATTTAAAAGGCATATCTAGTAAAGACAACTTAAGTAATTGTTTTGGTTGGCAGTGCCACCTTTCATGTTTGAAGAGGATATTGCTGACTCAGGTTCATATCTCATTTAATCTTCACTGTAACCCTGAGGCAAGTATTAGGGTCCACATATTATTAGGGAGAATGTTTTGTCCACCAGGCCACATATCTAGTGCCCCATTATTCCACATAACCATTTAATTTAATTTACATTTAATTTTAAAATTATATAAACTTATAATTAAGTAAATTATGTTAAAAATGTAATAAATACTCAAAACTCATCACTTCCTAATTCTACTACATGTTACTATTGTATGTGATCAAGGTTATTTATGTCTATTGCATTTGTTTGGTGGCAATATATACTAGTGTGCTGTTGTGCATTTCTTCCAACTCCACAGTGAGCTTAGTAACTTGAAATTGGCCCTTGTGGGAATCACCGCACCATGGCAATCTGCAATTGTTATCCATCAAGGCTTGATTTATTGTCTTATTGATTGTCTAAATCAGAAGTTGGAAAAATTTTTCTGTACCTTTGTATCAATAAATTTTACCTAAACAGGAAGTTGTCTACATTTGGCCCATGAGTCAATGTTTGCCAACCTCTAGTCTAATCTTCAGAAAGTGATGCTGAACTCTTTATATAATGCCTTTAAAAATTAAAAGTATATTGTGTCTGTATCTATTACAGTGTGAATATCACAAAAAATTTAGAAAATATTGCAGTATTTGAAAACTGTTATCCTATTTAGCAAAATAATCACTCTCATCATTGGCAAATGAGTGATGTTCTGACATATATCTTCTTTGTTTCACTTTCATGTTACTCATTGATGTACATGAAAACATCATCCAACATTTAGGTTGGAACTAGGAACAACACTTGTTTGTCAATTGCATTAATAAATTGACTACAGATACAAGAACTTGGCAAAAATCAACCAAAACTCCATGAGAATCAACTGTTTATATAGAATTGTAAATTGTATGATTTTATATTACTATTATTTGTAAATTGTGTGTTACATATCCTTTATATCAGAAAAGAATTTTATGTACATGTATGTATACATGCATTTTTTTTCTGAAGAGCCTGTTATTTAGCATTTATCAATTTACCGTGGAGGAAAAAATAAGTTACCTTGTGAGCAACGGGAAGTAGGCATAGAAAGAGAAGAAGGTTAGCCAATCCCTGGAGCTCTCAGAAGGAGTGGAGAAAGGTACTTAGGAGAACGTGGATCTGGCTGGTGTTTGGACAAGGAGTCAGGATCTCTCTGGATTGAGCTTTATGACACTTATTAAATATAACAAGAAAGACTTATGCAAGAAGGGGACTCCTGCAATGGGGGTTTTGCAATAGACGAGAAAGATGGGACTCAACTCCAAATACAAAGACAAGTGGGAATCTATATTCAAGGAGCAGGTGGAGGTCAGTGAATGGAAAATTACTAGGGGAAAAACATCAAGGCCAGGAGCATTCTTGCTGAAGTCAGTCCAAGGTGATAAGATATCAAAGGTGGGGAATTTTTGCTAAACTGACTCAGAAAGATTCATGCTGAAACTGGACTAAGCAAGCCAAGGATGTCGCCCAACATTAGGGCCCAGTCAAAAAGAGAACTTAGAAGAACTTGATTCAAGTTTGGCCAATGACAGTCTTCATCAGCAGATGGGACCATTGTGTTCTTAACAGACTAAGGTGAAATTATTACTATGATGAAAGCTCTTAATGCAACACTGACCTTGAAGTAGCCTGGATATTGAGTAGAAGTTGAGAGCTGATATGGATTCTTTGTCATAATGTTCAACTTGGTTTCAATGGGAAAAATACTCCAAGCACCTAATGGGCAACTTATATATTTTGACGAAGCACCTGTCATACAATAATCTGGATTTTAAATGATTAAAGCAAACTCTTTCTCATTTTTAGCATGAAGTGGAGATTGCACTTTTACTTTGTCATTATTGTCTTCAGTGCTGACTACTTTTTTAGAATCCCATTCATTAGAACATCAATTTCTTTCCACAGCGTCAGTTAAAATGAAGTATGGCCGTTTGTCAACATTGCGTGACACAGTAGCTCTAGGCTGTCTGCATGCTGATGATCTGCCATGCAGGATTAAATAGGTGCAGATTTAATCCTAGGCCAGCTTCCTTGCCTCTGGTCAATTTTCCATAACACGTATCTAAGATTTTGTGAACTTAGGCAATGCTAATTTATATTAGTATTATTTAAAGCCTGAGTTTAGAAAATTATCTCTATTGCCTAAACAAGTATTATTCATTCTCAAATATCAGTGATTTTTCATCTTGATTGTGTTGCTGTTTCAATGACTCACCCTCCATCTTCCTTTCCTATCTCTCTCAAAGTTTCCTTCCGTTACAAAGATTATTCAGGATTGACTATGCTGATAATCACTCATCACAGTTGCTGGGCACTTTCCCAATATCTGATTATCAACTATTTGAAAAACAGAGCCTACATACTGGGCCCTCTTTCCATCTTGTGTAACAACATGTCCAATTTCAAAGCGAACCATTTGATATTCTCTCTGCACATTTTTTCTCCTAGTGTGATGTTGTTAGGAGGTGGCAATGGCAGCAGGCTAGTTCCTTGGAGATTTGGTCAGAGCTGTTCAAGAAGTGTAAATGGTGCTTGCTTAAGGTGAATAACATGAAGGATACTTTCTGCAGTATTGTTTATAATGAAAACAAAAATTTTCTGTAGTAGAAGTCTAGTTCAGTAAAAAACAGTACATACAAATGGAAGAGATTCATAAAATAATTTTAAGTAAAGATTAAAAAATCATATAATATTTAGTGAAAATGATGAAGGTGAAATTACATGGATATACGGATACTAATTTTATACACACACACACACACACACACACACACACACACACACACACACACACACACACAAGTTCTGTCCGGAAAGTATCCAGCCATCTAATATGAAAAATAGAGGCATTTATTGAAGAAGATAAAGATACAAGATACAAGCAACATTGTACATAGGACAATGATGCCTCATTTCCCTTCAAAGCAGGCACCTTGGGACCTCACACAGTTCTCCCAGCGTCTCTTAACCCAACCCTACATGTTCAGCATTCTTGGTGTTCTGCTTGTTGCAGGTCTTCCAGAATGTGAATCACTTTCAACAGATTCTCAACCATCTTTGAAGTATCTGGGCCACACTTTCATTTGTGCTGCACTCATTGCATTTTCCCCGAAAGCCTTCTGAATCATCTGAATAGTTTCCACAGAGCAATGTTCAAGCTTAATGTAAATTTTGATGCAGAATTATTGCTCTACTCACTGAGTCATTTTGAATGTGACAGCCACACAGTACACATGCTCACTCAACAGTGTCTAGTGCCCCACTGACTAATGCAGTGATGTCATTGTTCGCTCACACACGTTACAGTCCACTCTCCTTGGCTGCTGGATTACGCTGATGTCACACAAACTGTTCTCGTTATATTAACAATTGCTGGATACTTTCCAGACAGCCCTCGTATATATATAAATATATCAAGTTTCCAAAATACCAGTCAGATAAAAGGCTAGAACAGAAATCTCCCCAAACAGAGGCAAATGTATATTAAATGTTACTACAATACATTATATGTGTTGCATATTATATATGAATGAAAAGATTGAAAACGTATTTACTAATAATTATTTTTTGAGTAGCATTATGGATTTCAACTTTTTTCCTCAGTCTTTTCTGGAATTTTCAAATTTCTATAGTGCTTATATGTTTTTTAATAGTCAGAATTTAAAATATCATTACTGTAAAAAAAAAAAAAAGAAAATGCTAAAACCAAGTCACAATACCTCCCCCCCAATACACATAATTCATTTGCTGAAAATAAAAGGATGTCTGCTCAAATTCCTCAAATTTCTTCATCTGCTTTCATGGAACCATGAATTCTTTGTAGTACAGAAAATCATTTGTTCTGAGTCTTGAAGAAATAGAAATGAAAAGGAGGAAAACCGAAGATTATAAAATATTTATAAGGCAAATGCTACCAATTTAGCCTCTAACTGCATTTCAGCAGTAAAATATCTGGAAAAGTGTGGGGATCTTGTGACCAACGTAAGCTATACTCATGCAACTTTGGCATTATGACTAAAATATGGAAAAGAGTAGAGCCCAGTCATCACCATCAAGAACCCAATCTTTCCAGTACACGCAGGAATATTTTTAACATTCAGAAGTTGGTGCGATGGGCCATGCTGGCTTCTCTCCCTTGGCCTCTTTGTTTTCTATTCCTCTCCCATCACCGTCTTGCTTTATTTTATACTTCTGCTCAATCTAGCAAATCAAGTTTCATGCCATGTCTTTTGACACTGCATCTCCAGGTCTCATTCCCTTGGAGTGTTCTCATTCTTCAACATATTAAAGCATAGTGAGATCATAGAAAAGGAAATGTTGGTCTTAATGAAGAGATAACATCTCATAGCATTACTTGTGTTCACATTATACTAGAAAACCCTTTCCAAATAAGGGGTGAAGAGAGAAAAAGGTGAAGGAAATAAAAGGAAAGCAGAGCTCTACTTTGCCCTGTGGACGATCTTATCCCGCCACCCAGGAGTAGGCATCTCACTGTTTTACAATTGGCTAAAATAGTGCTCTGATCCATGCTAGAAGAACCACTTCCTGAAAATGGAGGTGATGGTGGCCTGATTCCTGCCACCCTGAGCTCCTCTAGCCCTGACATAACTCCTTATGGCGATCTGCATAACTCTCTCCTCATGAGAAAATTACTTTCTAATCATTTACGATTCTTCTTTTAAGAATTATCTTGTACTCTCTCGGTAGGCAAGATACATTTATTTCTCAAAGACATTTCTGTGAGAAGCATTTGATATCATTAAGAACTCATTGCTGGGCTCCTTATTTCCAGAAAGTTATGATTCTTATTGACTTTACTGCTGCAGCTGGATTGATTTAAAAAATCAAAATGTCAACTGGGAAAGGTGAAGGAGGGAGGAAGAGAGGTTGATTAATGGGAACAAATATACACTTAGAGGAAATAAGATCCAGTGTTTGATAGATCAGTAGGGTCACTATACTTAATCGATCATATGTTTCAAAGTAGCTAGTACATTTCAAAGAGAATAATTCAAATGTTCCTAATGTAAAGATAAATATTTTAGATGATGGATATCTCAATTACCCTGATTTGATTATTTGAATGTATCAGTTTATCACTTGTACCTTCAAAATATGTACATCTAATATGTATCCATAAATAAATAAAAATAAAACGTAAAAAATCAAAATGTCTTCTGGTTAATGCAAAGGCTAACAACTATGATTAGTCACTCTAATAATGTTTTTAGCAGACAGTCCTCTACACAGTGGTTTAGAGACCATTAAATCTCTGACAATGAAAGTGGGTGACGTGATAGTAGTAAATAATGGATGTGGGCTACCTGTCCTTTTCATCCATATTCCATTATTATGTTTTTAAAACATCTAAAAGTAAAGGCAGTCTCTGAGAGAGTATACAAGCTTACCCTCCTCTCTGGTTTTAGTCACTGCTAATTTAAATATAAGATTTAGTCTTGCCTGTAGCTTAACAAAGTCATCTCGTTTCTATTTGGTCCAGCCCAGCTCTCAGTGTGTGTTGAGATTGAGCCAGTGATGAGGTTGAATACATAATGCACATGTGACAGTTCTTCAGTCCGCTCTGCAACTCTAGTCAGAAGTTTGGGGGTGTACGTGTATCATCTCATGTCTTTAAGAACGATGTGGGCTCTTAGGCTATCATCTCACTGACCTGTAGATACTATCATGAAACAGATGAATCAATGGGTCAGGACAAGTTTTATACTCACTGGATGGTAGAAATTTGAATGATGATTTGTTTCAACTGAGAGGGAAAATAAAAAGCCAACATATTTTTGACTAGTCCCAATTACTTTCATCAATGACTTCTTTCATACAATTAATAAAATCATTTGTGATTTTATTTCCATATTTGAGGGGGTTTATATGTATATCTCAACGATAATTTTTAGGTTTAGCTATAGATTCCCTATCCATTTTCTTTTTAAAGGCCAGAGTTTTTCAATATTTTTTTGTATCCTCATGCATTTCTTTCTCTGAATTTTTGTTGTTTTGTTTTGCTGGGTTGCCCTTTTGTAATTTTTCACAAAAAGTTTAAGTTACGTATCTTGATTGTTGAGTACCTACGAATATCCTTATTTTGTCTTTATACTCGAATGCAAGTTTTGCGTTATACTTTCCAGAACTTTGAAGATGTGATTCCATAGTTTTATGGTACCTACATTACTGGTAAAAATTCTGATGCCAATTTGATTCTCAGGTACCAGTAGATAAGTTTTCATTTTTTTTTCCCAGGGAAGCTGTTGACGACTTCTCTTCTATATAGTTTTCTGAAACTTCGCAGTGATGTGCCTCAGGGTTGGTTTCTTTTGCATTAACTGTACATTCAATCATCAGATTTGAGTTTTTATTCAGCTCTAGGAATTGAGCTTATTACTTCCTTATTATTTCTTCCTTTTTATTTCCTCTGTATTTACTGAAACTCATAATTGTTGGGTCTTGAAACTTCTGGAGGTGATCTCTTGGTGTCTCAGCTTTTCTCTCATATTTATCCTTTTATAGGATCTGCCTCTGTGTACTGTGGAGAGTAGCGTGGTGTGGGGCTCCAAGTGCGCCTGAGACTTATTTGTCTTCCTAGTATTCCTACCCTAGATCCCCCCAGAAGCCATAAGTTACCTGGGGCCATTGTGCTACTTCTTTAGTCCCTAAGGCTTCTCTCACTCACATCTGAACTTCTCCTTCACAGAACAGTTTTTGCAGCCTTAACTGTTAATGGAAGGTATGAGTCCTTCTCTTCCTTCTGGCCTTTTAGACCCTGCTCTTGCCTTTCAGTGTCTGTATATACTGTGAGCCCTCCCAGAACAGACCCAGACTTCTAGGCAGCAGTTCTGAGGGCATCAGTCAGGGGGAGACACTTCTCTCATCTGCCCTATAGGTAAAGAGTGAGCCCTGTGGACTCAGCTGTGCTGAATGTGGTTCTTCACCTTGTTACCATAATGGATGAATTCTCATGGTTTTGTGGACTCCAGGCTGGGAATTTCTTAAATACTCATTGGGTCTTCAATGTTTTAGATGTATTTTTTTCTCTCTGCCTTTTTTTTTTTTTTCTATCAATCTTATCTCATTTGCTCTCTATCCTTGAGGAATTTCTAAAAATTTAGAGCTATGAATCACACTAGATCTTGTTTCCCTGGGATATTATAGGATCTTTCTTTTCACAGAACTTTTTTGTTTGTTTGTTTTAAAGAGATTTTAGGTTGGAGGAGATACAGACACTTGGGCTCAGTTCAGTATTCAGACCAAAAAATTTCCAAGACAATCAATCACCTCCACGTTCAATGAGGTTTTCTACCCTTAGTGTTCTGAAGGCAGATTCATGATTGTGGGTTTGTCACCAACCCAACCATGGACAATTTCCCTTCTACAAGCTCCTTTCTTAGATTGAATACAAAGTTCAGTAGATCTCCTGGGGTAAACAAGTTAAATTAACTTTTATATTACAGTCTGGAACCTAGCAATTCCTTTCCATAATACGTTTACATTTAATATCTTATTTTACTCATACACTTCCTGAATTGTGAAGTATTGCTAACTCTATTTTGTGGGAGGGTAAACAAAGGGACTAGACATCTTGCGCTCATAAGAACCAGGAGAAGACTGTAATTAGAACCCAATTATTCCAATCTACTAGGTCAGTAGCTCTTACTGATTGATTTTGTAGCACACCACATGTGATATTAATAGATTAGGCTCACATATTTACCACATTCCTAAAGGTATTCTGGAGCACTAAACAGAAACTGCACTCTGATTTTATCATTTAAAGATCATATTGGTGTCCATTCCAGGGTGTATTAATTTCTGGACTAATATGAATTACTCTATTTAAAAATGTCAGTAGATATTTATTGAGCACTCACTGCCAGGC
Organism: Lemur catta; assembly: GCF_020740605.2. Lineage (NCBI taxonomy): Eukaryota > Metazoa > Chordata > Mammalia > Primates > Lemuridae > Lemur > Lemur catta. Next base: position 43,405,447 of record NC_059131.1, read on the forward strand.
AGGGTTCTGGTGCGTTACCCACGTTAGCTGAGTCGTCTTCACAAGTATCTGATCGGGTAGGGTGGTATTATTATCATCTTTATTTTACAGATGAAGAAACTGAGACTACAGAGCCCATACTTCTAAACCAGGGATTGCCAAACTAAAGTCTGTGGGCTAAATTTGACCAGCTGCCTGTTTTTGTATGTTTCTGTTTTTTATTTTCCAAGAACTAAGAAAAGATCTTACATTTTAAATTGATTACATTTTAAATGGTTATACAAGTATACATAATATCCTTGATTTTGCCTTGGCCCTGCAAAGCCTAAAACATTTACTATGTAGCCCTTTAAAAAATGTGTGTCAACTCCTGTGACTCCAACCATAAGGTTATATAATTCACATACTTCTGCATTTTTATTATTTATTAGTTACAATTAGTTGTAGCATAGCTCAATACTTGTGGGTTGAGATGTGTAGTTAAGAAATGCTGCACTAGGATGTATCATCAGGTCTAGAGAGTGAAAACAGGCAATTTGTTGCTTTTCTTGGTTTTCTTACCCCTTTCTTCCTCCCTCATAAATACGGTCTTAATGGGGTGTGTGTATGTATTTTAACTATCAGAATGAGTTGGTAAAATTTCTCCCTCTCTCTTGACCCTATTTTAAATGTACCCAGTTTTTTTTCCTGAGTAAACGGAGGAAGGATTTCACAGAGACAGAGGAAATCTGGAAAGAAATCAGGAACTCTGCTTCAGGATCTTAGCTGTTGTTTCCAGAATTTGTTTCAGCAGTTATTCTGTAGGCAGGGAAGGCCTGGGGAAGGAGCAGGACATGTACCTAGCCTAAAATTGTGAACAGGCCTTTTGGGTGGGCATTGCTTTGCAGGTAGGGAGAAGCATAGCAAATCACACATTACTAATCTCAGGGGTGCTTCGTAAGTGTGCAATTATGACAAAGAACTTGGCTTATAAAGAATATTTTCATCTACGCCATGTGCCGCAGATACTCTTTTCATAGAGTGCTGATAGCCATTTGGTATTGGGGAGGCAGGGCAGCTACATGGTTGAATAGGTTTGAAAAGTGTTTGGTTAAACAAAGTTTTCTTTAGTCAGAAATTTTCCTAGAGCCCATAATATATTAATCTCCATTATCAATCCGTAAGTGGAGTGTATAGCATAGAGTGTTTTCCAACATGTAAACTAAAAATAAAATTCTAAGTCCCCAACTGACTAAAAGGACCTCTTCTAGGCCTAGGGACCCCAGAGAAGCCTGAAAAACTGAGTTTCTGGCCATGATGGGACTGGACATCAGATACACCTCATTATACCCATTCCCTTTTAGGGTTTAGATACAACAACTGATCAACATTGATGTTAAAATGGAGATCATAAGACTGACAAAAGGAACTCTGTGGCAATAAGATATCAAATTATAAATAAGACCTAAGGCCATGCCAGGCAAGGGTTAAGTCATGCACCCCTACAATTAGAGAATAAACAATGTTCTAACTGCCACAAGGTTTTTGTTTTTCTCTAGCAGCTAAATAAGCGCTGGCTTTGGGATAAGCAATATTGAAACATTTTGCAGTCTCACTGCCAGTTGCTGACCCACAACCCCCTGTTCCACAAGCTGTCACTACAGCTTCGATTGGACAAGAAACTGATTTTAGTAACTTTCTCTTGACAAGACCACTGACTGTGGATGGGTTTGGGCTGATTTTACAGAGGCTGCTCCCTTGAGCACCTGTGTGTCCTGAAAAGACCTTTTGACATAAAGGGCCTAATTGTAATACGTTCCAATGTTAAGTCTTCACCCCACACTGAACATGGGTCCTGTGTAACGTGCATGGTTATTCAATACATATGTGTCAGGACCTGCTTCATGAATATTCATAGCTCCTGTCACCTGTAGAATATGTATACTTGGCCAAACCACTCAGTTTTAATTCTTGACTTACTCCTCCCTCCCTCCAAGTACCTGTCTCTGGTCTTTGCCGGAGGCTATGTTTCTCAGCCTGTCGGAATGGCCAGCTTGCAGGCTGTAACCCTTCCTAAGAAATAAAGCTCTTCTTTTCTAAATTTACAAATGTTGTGATTTTTAAGTTGACAGCTGTTACCAGATGATGAAGTTTATTTATTTATTTTTTTTGGTTGATTTTTGGTTATGATCAAATGTCTTGTGCTCCAGGGAACACAGATTGGGAAAAACTAATGCAGTGAAGTGCTCTTTTCCACACTAGAAGTTTTTTCTGTCCGGTGAATCAGTATCAGTTGATTAGAGTCAGAGCACCATTCTTCCTGGATATTGCAGGCCCGTATTTATAAATCTCCATTCCCGCCTTCCTCTTTCCTATTTTAGATTCCATGCAAACTACCAACCCTCTGTGTGCATTTGACATTATATCATTTTTTTCCATTCCAACATACTTTTAGAACCATAAAATTTTCAAGTTGACAAATCATTCCTCATTGCTTTTCTTCTTGGCTTAACTGTCCCATGTGCACTCCAAGAGTTACCTTAATCTAATCAGCCCGTTCTCTCTAAATCACAATGTAAAGGAGTGACAGTTAATTCCAGCCAAGGTGGTGACTTTCTGCTTAGGTCTCAGAGGGCTCTGTAAACCACTGTTTAGGTTTCAAGGTTTATCACACCTTGCGGGAAGTATAAAACCTTTTGGTAACTGACCACATTGTTCATCCACAGCATAAAGTATCACCCAACCTAAATGGAAAAGCTCTTACTTTTGAAGTTCAATTTTACATTTTACTCAGGGATTCACTGAAATGGATTTTGGTGATTTCTTTTTTATAAATGATCTTCAGATAAGAGAAAGTTACTGAATTCTCTAAATAAAGATCAGTCTAACTTGCTCTGATAATCTTTTGGCAATCTGGTCCCCACCCCTGTGTGGCATCAGTATTCCCTGTTTATAGCAGGACTCCAAAATACGATAGCAATTTCCTTGTGCACATCAATTTCTCTTGTGGATGGGCAGCTTGTTGCTATAATCAGGGCTGTCAGCTCTTTGCAAAAGAATTGGAAAGTGGCCTTACTCATGTGGAAATCTAATAGCGACTTGTCACTCCCTCTTGGTGGCACAGCCCCAGACTGTCAGTGTGGTGTCCTGTGTCACACTGTTGCAGTGTGCTAGGTCCCTGCCGGAAGAGATGCTACGGATTGAGCCACTTGCTTACTCCTGCAGACTTCATGATCTACCTAGCACTGTCCTTTCTCATGATTGACTTTTAGGAAATGAGGTTGCCAAATCCTTGGTGTTTTAGTCTGTCAGTAACTAGTACAAATTCCAGCATCATAATTCATGCAATAAAAAACTGATTAATGAAAATAATCCAGGGAATGGTAATACAGTCAGTTCTCCATATCCTGGCTTCTACATCCTTAGATTCAACCAACTGTGGATCAAAAATATTCAGGAAAAAATACCAAAACAAATAAAAATACAGTATAACAACTACTTACATTGTGTTAGGTGTTAAGTAATCAAGAGATGATTTAAAGTATATAAGAGTCTGTACAAAGATTATATGCAAATGCTTTGCCATTTTATATAATGGAATTGAGCATCCTGGATTTTGGTGCTAAAATCAATGCCTCCAGATAATGAGGGATGACTATATGTCCATTATGTTTTTGCCCTGTACCATGAAAAATGTGGTACTCTGTTGTACTGAAGTATTAAGTCTCTTTTATCATTCTACTTCCAGAGTGTACAAATTTCATAAGAAATTCAAAATATGGTCCTAGCCATTCTCTCAGATATTAGATACCAGTTGATTGATTTTTAAATTTTTACTTTTCAGCTCCATTATGTTTTATCCCTTAGTATATTTTTGTACCCTCATTTTTTTTAGAGACAAGATATCAGACTTCTAGCTTTAGCAAGACTGTTCAGTATACCAATTCCTGTTAACACAGCTGTTAAAATGTTGAGATCATGCTGCATGTTAAATGAAATTGATTTTCAGAGTAAATTAAATTCCTGAATGAAGGTAGATGTATCTTCCCATAAGAAAGAGGAAATACTAAGAGGGTTGCATGTATAAGCAGATCTTAGGAAAATAAACCGAATTGTTTGTGGGTCTACCTTCTTCAAATGCCTTGTAAGTAAAATGTATTGAATACAGGTTCAAACATGAAAGACAAAGGCATAGATTTTGAAGATATAATGGCTTCTGACAGCCAGTAGGTTGTCTTTGCTTTTTTTTTTTTTTTTTTGTTTTTTGAGACAGAGTGTCGCTTTGTTGCCCTGGCTAGAGTGAGTGCCGTGGCGTCAGCCTAGCTCACAGCAACCTCACACTCCTGGGCTTAAGCGATCCTCCTGCCTCAGCCTCCCGAGTAGCTGGGACTATAGGCATGTGCCACCATGCCCGGCTAATTTTTTTTTCTATATATATTTTAGTTGGCCAGATAATTTCTTTCTATTTTTAGTAGAGACGGGGTCTCACTCTTGCTCAGGCTGGTCTCGAACTCCTGACCTCGAGCGATCTATCCGCCTCAGCCTCCCAGAGTGCTAGGATTACAGGCGTGAGCCACCGTGCCCGGCCTGTTGTCTTTGCTTTAAAAGAACATCTATACTGGTCTAGAGTCAAATGTACCCAGACTCTTCATTCATTTCTTCAAACCAGGAGAGAAAAATTAAGTAATGCCACTAAAGCAATTATCACACTTTAATTAGCTGTGTCTGGTTATAGATGGCGGATGGACAGGATTCAAAGACAGGTTTTTGTAAATACCAAATATTAAATGCTTTTGTTAAACCTGCATTGCCAATTGCCCTCCTAAAATAGTAGGTTTTAACCTTATATCCCCTCATTCTTCTTCCCCCATTCTCTTTTCTACTTAAGGATTCTACTCAGGTAGATTTTAATTATAAGTTACATTATATTAGATAAAAAATACATTTTTAAATCTACATTTATTTTTATCTACATTTATTAGGTACAAATTTCTACTCAGGAATTGACTGAAATGGATTTTGGTGGTTTTCTTTGTAGAAAAATAAAGTAAGGAAAATGTTAAGCAGTATGAAAGAATAGAATCCCCTCACCCCAGTTTTATGTTTTAATGTGGCAGTAATTTTAATGATTACATATTACATAGATTATAGATTATAGAATATATCAAAAACATCATATTAATATATTCTCATAAACACATAAAAAAGCTCCATGTGTTTTTAATTTGTTTTCTCAGCTTTCATAATGTTATGAAGTATAAGACACTCAGTTACTGAACAAACACTTGTCACGTGGGCACAGGGCCGTGTTAAGTTCAGAGGAGTTAGAGAAGTGGAATAGAATGCAGTGAAAGCTTTCATGTGAGTTGTTACCTGGTTTTTGAGAGATAAGACTTACTAAGTTTAAAAATAATTGCAAAAGCCTTCAGTCCTTTCATGGGGGAAAATTATATGAAAAGATTATTCTATATTATTCTAAAATGCAAATGAATATAATAAAAGTTGAGGCAAGTTGAGAGCTTGGGGTGGAGTGATCAGAACCAGGTGAAGCTGACTGAGGGGTCACTGAGGAGATGAACTTCCTGATAAAGCAAAATAAGAGGATGGGTACAATAGCTTTTTCAGTGAGGAGAATGTTCTAGAGGAGAGGTTAGCAAATTATGGTTTGTAGGCTAAATCTGGCAAGTGGCCTATTTTTGTACCACCATCAGGTATAAATAGTTTTTACTTTTTAAAGCATTATAAAAAACAAAGAGGAATATGTAATAAAGACAATGTGGCCCACAGAGAATAACATATTTATTATCTGGCCCTTTACAGAACAAGTTTGTCAAGCCTTGGTCTATTTAGCCCTGTTCAACCTTTCTGTGACAATGGAAATGTTCTATACCCGCACTAATCAGTGCAGTAGTCATGAGCCACGTGTGACTACAGAGTGCTAAAAATATGGCTAGTGGGATGGAAGAACTGAATTTTAAATTTTATTTAATTTTAATTAATTTAACTTTAAATAGCCACAGGTGGCTGGTGGCTGCCATATTGGACTGGGCAGTTCTAGCTGACTGTGAAGATGTGGACCATTTTATATAAAAGCAAATGTTCTGGACTAATTCTTATTCTATAGCATGCTCTGTATGGTGTTAGCTCTGCAGTAAGCTGGGAGTGAGAGGGCACCAAACTAAGAGTGAAGAGGAATATTTGGAAGCTTGCAAAGTCTTGACGGTGGGATGTGGCAAGAGGACAACCCTATGGAGAATTCTCATATAAGGGATGTAGTCTAAATTCTAATAGGATGGCTGGAATCTATCTATTTCCAAGCCATATGCTAAGAATCCAAGAATGAGAGATCTGAACTGGAGGAATGGAAAGCAGGTCAGTGTTTAGACAGCATCATAGAGATAATTATAGTGTCAAAGGATGAATCAAGTGGAGGAATCTGTCTGAAATAGAAAAAGGCCAGAAGCAAGATACACATCTGCAAAGATAGACTTGACAGAAGAAAGATGGGACGAACAAATCTGCCAAGACACCTAAGGAATAAAGAAGTGTTTCTTCTTTCCTGAAGGCCAGGATTCTGGAGAGAGGGGGTGCTGTGGGATGGAGAACTTCTAGTGTCTAAATGACTCTGACATAGGTTACTCCATGTACATTTTAGAAGTGAGGTGGGAGCAGCAGCAGGTAGCTTGATGTTGCCTGAAACCCCCATCCCATTCCTTCATGGAGAAAGCATGGGGCTGACAGATAAATTACAGTATACCCAGTTACATTTAAATTTCAGATAAGCAATGAATAATTTAAAAATATAAGTATGTCCCAACTATTCTAGGGAATGTATTTATACTAAAAATATTATTTATCTAAAATTCCAATTTAACTGGGCAACCTGTAATTTTAGTTGTTAATTCCAGCAATCCTAGCTAAGAGCCATTGATACCACCTGCTGATTGCATGAAAGGATAGGAAGCTTATTTCAGGCTCTATTGAAATACCTGGAATCAAGCTAAGCTTAACCCTTATTAGACACATGCTTTTGGCCACATCACTTAAACTCTCTGAGACTTCTGTTTTTGTTAGTGTGAAACAATGAGATGCACTCAAAGAGAGTAATGTCTGTCCGATTTTGAATAGCAGAATGTTGGAGCTATGTGGGACCTTAATTATCTTCTACCTATGGCTTTTATTTTTATAGAAGATAAAGCAGGTAAGGTGACTTTTCCAAGAACCCTAATTGCTACCTGTGCTGACATGACCATTTGTGGACTCTGGGTATGTTGCTGCTAAGTTCAATGCTTTTTCCCTTCACACTACACTGTCTTCTTTTATCTTCAAAGACTATAGGGAATAATGTACATTCAAGTGCTTTGTAAATTTAAATGTGCAAAATAGAAACATATAGAATGATGGTGTCTAGGCTGACATCAGAACATGGAAATCATCTCCCTAATTATGCTGATTCATAATCCTACATCTGGAAAAATGTTCTGGTACCAGCACCTAAGAGTCCAGAGTCTTAGTCTTTTTATTCTCTCTGGAAAGCACAACTGATAAATTAAAAGTAAAGTTATCAAAACAAGTTACCAGCTCTAGATCTGTTAAAATCTGACCCCATGGGACACCAACCAAAGCTATCTGAGAAAGGTAAATATACTTAGATGTGTATAAACCAGCCTTTTGCATTTCACCGTTGACAACTAAGGCTAGATGTACAACCTGTATATTGCTGTCTGCCTTGCAGGAGACAGATTCATTATTGCAAAGCAAGTCACATCCTTGCCAACATTTACAACCTCTCTGTCACTGTGGCAGTGACAGGCTGACACCTCCCAGTTGCTTGGGTTTTTTCCCCTAGTTGAGGGGAGGAATGAGGTAAACGTAATATTGCTATGCAAGCAGTTAGTGCTATAGAAACATTTGGGTAAAGAAGGGGCTGACTTGAATGTGGAAAGAGACAGCCAAAGGCAATGTATAAGATCCGAAGTGTAAGAATTCTTCAAAGGCTCTTCCTTAGAGAAGAGAGATTTGAGCCTCTTAGGTTGCTGCCCCTATGTGCCATCACCATGGACTACATACATACTCATTCTTTCCATAAATGACTTATTTTGGCTCAACTAAGAATTTGGGAAATTCTAATCTCATACTGAGATGTATGACTGCCTCATGAACAGCTGATTCATTGTCCTTTGAATGTATTTAAGATTTCCTCTTCAGAAATGATTCAGTGAGAGTTAGGCTTGCTTTTATATTGCTAAGTGTTGTATTATTAATACATATGTAAATGAAATTTTGGTTGAATAAATTATAATTGAAATATTTTAAGATATGTAAAGCTTTTAATCCAACCAATTATTTTGGAAATAGAAAGATCTTTCCTCCTGTGTGCTTATTGTTTGCTCAAAATTATATATGCTTTACATAAATACCATGAATATACTTGCAGAGACTTAATACAGTCCAAAAATTATTTATTTCTTACAGAATACTTTTTTAAAAAGTCATATTTTCTTGAATATAACAAATTATTTTGTAATCTCATATAAATCTAGAATCTGGTTTTCATCTGCACTGCCCTTTAGTGGCATATAGTTCTTTAGAATTATCAAGTAGATTAAATATTGCTTTTCTTTATCTCCTAACAGCAGTGGAAGAGCAGATTTCAGTTTGCAAAGTATATGCAATATGTCTTCTTTTTCTTTGAATTACCAAACCCAGTTGATAGTACTATTAAGGATTTCTTTTTCTGAACCCAAGTGTCTTATTAAAAAGAGACCCTAGACTTCTGAGCTGTGCTGAAGAGTGTTTGTGATATATTCCTTGCCTTAAAGACAGAGTCTTCAAACACAACTTCCCAGTCTATGATTAATAGATATATTAGAGTAAGTTTCTTTATAGGACCAGTTTTAGACCGTTAGAGGAAAAATAAATGATTTTGAAAACACTCTTGGATGAAGACCATTTGTGTCTGTGTGTGTATGCTTATATATATGAATATACACACACACAAACACAAATCACTAGGCTTCCAGAAAGTTTGTGACTGCTGTTTTGAGTTTGTAGCTTTAAACACCTATTATGTGATCATTACTGTACTGAGTAACATTATTTGAATTGATTGAATGATTGCTTGATTAAACTAGTCCTTTATTTTAAGTCTGATGTCCTTGGAGGCTCTGTAACTTTTGAGTTGGTGGCTTAGGCTTATATTTAGAGTATTAGTGCTTTAGGAACTTGATAGAACGTGCAGATTAGACATTTTTGGGGAAGGGGTAAAAGTATGTAATCATCTTTTAAATACAATGTGAATGAGGCTGTTGTTTTGGCATTTCTTGATTTTTCCCTTTTTCCTCCCTCCTCACTTTCACCCACATTTTGACCATTCTTTTTACCTGAATCATTGCAAGATTATTCTAATTAAATTTCCCATCTCCAATCAGGGTTTGCACCACTAAAATCAATCAAATAAGCAAACTTTCAGTTCTTCTCAGTCTGTGAGTAAGGGAGGTGGGTAAGTTTTCTCATAATGATTTTTTTCCCAGGATTTGTAAGCATTTGTTCCAGAGTTTTTTCAAAAGAAAAATAAACTACATTTTGCTTATAACCAAAAATAATTTATCAGAATCCTACAGAGAATTCTTAACTTTCTTAGTGTACTGATTTTTAGATTGCTTTCCACAAACCTCCACAGCAGGGCTCCTTGAAGGCCGATGTCACTATGTTGAGTATCTTTTGAAGCTGTCTCTGACCTCAGAAGAATCTGGGCTTCCATTGACAAGAAAAGGAATCACTTCTAGCTCTAAGGTTGTAAAACTCTGCAGTAGATGATTGTGTGTTATAGACATCATGTCTTGATTTTGTGGATAAAGAAACTAAGAATTCATGTTATTTCATGTAAGCCTTTAAAAGGGAGGGAAAAAACCTATTATATAATGATGACTAATGCAATGTAAAAGGAGTTATTTTGGCACAATGATGATGTGTTTTTCCCTTGCAGTTTTGTAACAGTTTCCTAGGTATTAGATAACTATGTCAGCAAAGCTGCATTTGAATTGACTTTCAAAAGAACTTAAAACAGTTCATTATTTTTATTCCATCTTCAAAAGCAGCTGCCAAATTCTGTCTTTAGTGAAAGTGATTTCACCCAAAGTTAATTATTTACAAATTGCACCACAATCCACACCATCGTCCAAGTGGACTCCTGGAGTCAGTCTAATCTGCTCCTCTCTCACTCTCCTGTCAGAATCCAGATCTGTTTATCTTCCTCTGAGATTTTTCTCGCATCTGTTCCCTTCCCTCCAGCATTGCTGCACCCATGCTCAGCAAGGCCCCAGTCTTGTCTTGCCTGGATCGTCCAACAAACTCTTCACTATCTCGTCTTCTTACACCTTCCCGCACTCCCATGTATTCCCCATACTACAGCCATGGCAATTTTTCAAAAATGAAAATCCAAGCACTTTACTCATCTTCACACTAACCTCCTTGCCTCCCTATACCCCTCCCTTAATCTTAAATCTGAACTCTTCGGAATGTTATGTAAGGCTCCACAGGTTCATTGGAGTGCCATTTCTCTAGTGTACCTTTACTTTTCCCCTCATACTTTTAGACTTAGAATTATTGAACTACATTTAGTTTCAAGATTCTGTTCTGTTTCTGTTCCTTTTCACAGGCTGCTTATTCTTTCTGAAATACTCTCCCCAAGTCCCTTTGTTTCATATCCCCATTGACCTTGATAACTCCTATTCAGCTTTCAAAACCCTCCTCAGTTGTAATCTACTCTGAGAAGTGTTGGGTCACTCCCTCTTCTGTATTGAAGTACTATCTAGCTTGGTGACTAAAAGCATACGCTCTGGGGTCATACTGCCTAGGATCCAATCCTAATACCATCTTCTCATAGCTATGTTACTGTGGATAACTTATTTTATTTCCCTATACTATGCCCCAACTGAGACCTCATAGTTAATAATGCCTCCCTCCTTGGGTGGTTACCAGGATTACAAGAAAAAAAAAAAAAAAAAAACCTGCCATTTAATCCAGCAATCCCATTACTGGATATATATCTAAAGGAAATGAAATCAGTATGTCAAGGAGACATCTGCACTTTCATGTTCATTGGAGCACTATTCACACTAGCCAAAATATGGAATCAATCTAAATGCCCATCTACAGATGAATGGATAAAGAAAATGTGGGATACATACACACACACACACACACACACACACACAATGGAATACTATTCAGTCATAAAACAGAATGAAATCCAGTCATTTGCAGAAACATGGATGAACCTGTAGAAAACTATGTTAAGTGAAATAATCCAGACACAGAGAAATAAACTGTGCATGACCTCACTTGTATGTGAAATCGAAAAAAGTTGATTTTATAAAAATGGAGAGTAGAATAATGATCACCAAAGACTTGGGAGGGTGGGAGCAGGGGGATCAGGAAAGACTGGTAAATGTGTACAAAGTTATAGTTGGAAAGCATACATTCTGGTGTCCCATTACACAGGAGGGTGACTATAGTAAATAACAATGTAGGTGTGTATTTCAAGACAGCTAGAAGAGAAGGTTTTGAGTGTTGTCACTTACAAATAAATGACAAATGTTTAAAGTGATAGATGTGGTAATTACCCCGATTTAATCATTACACAATGCATGCATACATTGAAACATCACACTGTACCATATAAATATATGTAATTTATGTGTCAACTGTAAATAAAAAAATAATAAAGAACAGGGCTTGTTATACAGTAAGGGATCAATAAATATAACTATAATTATTACTAACTAGTGCATTCAATTATCATCATTTTTCAGGCTGAATTATAATTTTTTATGTTCCAGTATTTCACACTAACATTTAATAAATACTTTGAGGGTAAAGACAGGAATTTATTTATCTTTATATCTCCAAAAGTTGCTATAAAGTCAGGAACCTAATTGGACACTCAGTAGATCCTTGCTGAGTACGAAATGCTTTAAAATAAAAACAAAATGTTATATAAATATGAAATAATATCATTCTACCATGTAAAAGAAAGTACAAGGAACATTCCAAGTTACAGATGACTCAAGGAGAGTTAAAATTGATACTGATTCAGATTTTAAGATGTACATGTTTAGGCTAATATCAAACTACAATTATATTTGTGAGTTAAGTGGTTATAATGGTAGAAAACATAGAATGTTCTGATGGGTAGATAAGGTGAAAGAAAAAAGCAATTGTAATTTACATTTTCTGTTGACTAACACGCAAAGCTCATCAATTCTCCCAAGGAACTGCAACTATTGAACTGTTGAACATGGATGCCCCACTGCACATCCAAATGCCTGGGCCAGGGCCACACTCCTGCTGTCATTTGTGCACTGGAATCATTTCTCTGTAAATCCATGGATATGAACCCATAAGATCAGCCTTCCAAGACCCACACACCATTCCCACCAGAACATCCACAGCTCTTATAAGCTTTCAGGGCTCTGATAATGACCTCAGACCCCAGTTGCCCAGAGGCCTTTTCTCCAACCATAAATGCTGTATTTGAAGTGGGTTTGGGTGGTGGCCACAACCACATCCAGAATTCCAAATAACTGAGTTTAAAATGATCTTTTGTAGCTGATTTGCAAGTTGAGCACAGCCTATCTTACTAAATCCATGTAAACTGATAATTGAGAATAAACTGTACATTTTTTCAGACTATACATTTTTACATAAGCACATAAAAACCAGAAGGGCACAGCTCTTTTTTCAGATGCACTTTTGCAAACTTTGTGCATTGTCTAAGAAAAAACATAAAAAATATTTAAATGGATGATTTAATTAAATTCTGTTTGAGAAGCCAAGAAGAGAGATTGGAGTATCAATGGTCATTTTGAGACTAAAATTGTCAGAGTCCAGGAGACTGAGAATAAAGGCACATATTTCTTAAGGTAAAACTCTCTAAGTGTATTAGAGGAGGGATACAGGCAGAAGAGACATATAAAACATCTCTAAAAATAAATATTTATTGAATAGTTTATAAAACAAACTGATTTTGGTGGGATTATTGGATATTTGTGAAAATCAAAGGCAAGGACTTTAATAATAATGGTAATAATAGCTGTAGCATTAAGAACCAAAACATTATAACATTGATTTAAATGCATATGTATTTTTTTCTTTAACTCCAGGAAGAACATTATATGAGGTAGATATAATTTTATCATATTAGAAAAATGAAAAAAGAAAGAACTGAAAATTTGATATTGGCCTGTGGCACATTCTTGAATTTCATGCTGTTTTTGGACTTTGCCCCAGGGAGAGAGAGACATTATTTTGGGTGTAAAATGCCATCCAGTGCATTAGCTGTGACAAGATTGCACAGACAGGTATTCAACTGGCTGATAGAAAATTTTGCAGACATAGTGAACCTTGTTTCATAATCAATTGCTGCAGTTTTCTGGCTCTGTAATATAAAATCCCAATATGAATGTGAGGCAAATGATATGAGTAGATGAAAAGAAGAGACTCCTGTTGACAGTAAGTACAAGACAACATATGATATTGGGGGTGCACACACCACATGGCTGGTTAATCTTCAAGGCTCATTTCATGTCAGAAAACAGAGCCAAGTGAGAACAGGCCCTTCCAAATTCAGACAGCCACACAAAAGCCAACAATCAATGCAATATTATCTCATTAAGCAAAGCTGTTTCCCCCCCGATCAATCATCTTGAATAAAACAAACTGATGTTCAATTTTTTTTAGATGTAAGATTGGCGAAATTCAAGAAAGCTGTTGGCACATTCAGCCTCTGCCATACTATTGCTTCCTCAGCATGATCTGTTTTCAAGGGAAAAAAAACAATTGACATTAATTAATACTAATTACTCATCTTGCTCTTATTTTTGAATTTATCTGGCCTTACCAATATGTGTTATTAAAGTTGAACATTTGCTTGAGGACTGGAGAATATTTTCAGCTCAATTATAACCATGATATTTTACAAGCATGCCTTTCCCAGTGTAGGCAAGAAAAGGAAGAACAAATGGGCCATGGTCACATAAAGGTGGCAATGTATAATTATACTTAGACCTTAGGCAGGTTATAAGCTCCTTAAAGATTTAATGTTTTTTCATGGGATTTATATCAATAATACATTCTATATTTGCATATAGGCACACCTCATTTTATTGTGTTTCACTTTATTGCACTGCACATAAATGTATTTTTTTACAAATTGAAGGTTCATAGCAACCCTGTGTCAAGCAAGTCTACTAGTACAATTTTTCCAACAATATGTGCTCACTTTTTGTTTCTGTGTCACATTTTGGTAATTCTTACAATATTTCAAGCTTTTTCATTATTATTATATCTATAAGGTGATCTGTGATCAGTGATCTTTGATGTCATGATTATAATGTTTTGGGACACCACCAACTGCTCCCATATAAGATGGTGAACTTAACTGGTAAATGTTTTGTGTGTGTCTGTCTGACTACTTCACTGACTGGCTATTCCCCTGTCTCTGTCCTCAGGACTCCCTATTTTCTGATATACAGTATTGAAATTAGGCCAATTAATAACCCTACCAAGGCTTTTAAGTGTTTAAGTAGAAGGAAGAGTCACTGTAAATCAAAAGCTAGAAATAATTAGGCTTAGTGAGGAAAGTATGCTGAAAGCCAATGTAGGCCAAAAGCTAGATCCCTTGCACCAAAGTTAGCCAAGTTATGAATACAAAGAAAAGTTCTTGAAGGAAATTGAAAGTTGTACTCCAGTGAACACACAGATGATGAAAAAGCAAAATAGTCTTATTGCTGATCTGGAGACAGTATCAGTGGTCTGAATAGAAGATCAAACCAGCCACAACATTCCCTTAAGCAAAAGCCTAATCTAGAGCAAGACCTAATCTCTTCAATTCTATGTAGATTTATAGAGGTGAGGAAGCTGCAGAAAAGTTTAAAGTTAGCAGAGTTGGTTTATGAGCTTTAAGAAAAGAAGCTGTCTCTATAACATAGTTGTGCAAGGGATGCAGCAAGTGCTGATGTAGAAACTTCAGAAAGTTAAGATCATTGGTTACAAGGTGGCTACACTAAAAAACAGATTTTCAGTGTTGACAAAACAGCCTTTTATTTGGAGAAGATTCCATCAAGGAATTTCATAGCTAAAGAGAAGTCAATGCCTGGTTTTAAAGCTTCAAAGGAGAGGTTGAATCTCTTGTTAGAGACTAATGCAGCTGGTGATTTTAAGTTGAAGCCAATGCTTATTTACATTCCAAAAATCCTAGGGCCCTTGAGAATTATGCCAAATCTACTCTGCCCATGCTCTATACTGAATATTTTAAGCCTACTGTTGGATCTACTGCTCAGAAGGAAGGATTTCTTTCAAATCATTACTGCTCATTGACAATATCCTAGTCACCCAAGAACTCCGATGGAGATGTGCAAGGAAATTAATGTTGTTTTCTTGCCTGCTAACACAGAATCCATTCTGTAGCCCATAAAGCAAGAAGTAATTTTGACTTTCAAGTATTATTATTTCATAAATACATTTAATAAGTCTATGGCTGCCATAGATTCCTCTGATGGATCTGGGCAAAGTAAATGGAAAACCTTCTGGAAAGGATTCACCATTCTAGATTCCATCGAAAACATTTGTGATTCATGGGATGAGGTCAAAATGTCAGTGGTAACAAAAATTTAGAAGTTGATTCCAACTTTCATGGATGACTTTGAGGGTTTCAAGACAGCAGTGGAAGAAGTAACTGCATAAGTGGTGGAAACAGAAATAGAGCCTAAAGAAGTGATTGAATTTCTGCAAGTTTATGATAAAACTTTAACAGACAAAGAGTTTCTTCTTAGGGGTGAACAAAGAAAATGATTTTTGAGATGAAATCTACTCCCATTGAAGATGCTGTGCATGTTGCTGAAATGACAACAAAAGATTTAGAATATTGCATAAACTTAGCTGATATATCATCAGCTGGGCTTGAAAGGATAGACTACAGTTTTGGAAGTTGTTCGACGGTGGGTAAAATGCTATCAATCATCACTGCACGTGGCAGAGAAATCTTTCATGAAGGGAAGAGTCAATCCATGTAGTGTACTTCATTGTCTTATTTTAAAAAATTTTCACAGCTACCCAACCTTCTGCATTCATCATCCTAATCAGTCAGCAGCCATCAATATTGAGGCAAGACCTTCCACTGGCAAAATGATTATGATTTGCTGAAGGTTCAGATGATTATAAGCAATTTTTAACAATAAAATATTTTTTAATGAAAGCATGTCCATTGTTTTTAGACATAATGCTATTGCACACTTAATAGACTATTATATAGCATAAACATAACTTTTATATGTCCTGGGAAACCAAAAAAAAAAATCATGTGACTCATTTTATTGCAATATTTGTGTTATTGCAGTGATCTGGAACCAAACCCTCAATATCCCTTAAGCATGCCTGTCATTATTATAAGTAGGTAATACTAAAGCTATTATTATGGGTACTATCCTCATGGCTTAAAATGACAGCTCTGTGTTTAAAAACCATCATGGACATTTCATTGCCACTGAGTTACGCATAAGATTTTCAATTTAGGGATTAGGAGTGTCACAAATAATAGAGTCCTGTCTTCCCCCTCCAAGCTTATCTTAAACTACTTCCCGGGCATACCTCTGGCTCCTGTTAACTTTGGTATCAAGACTCCCAACCACATGCTGGGCTTTTTATTTTGTGTGCCGTTTTTTTTTCCTTTGCAAAACCATTTTTTAATTTTAAAATATTTAGGTGGTACAATTGCTTTTGTTACATGGATAAATTTTATAATGCTTAAGTCAGGGCTTTTAGAGAAAATATACACAAACTATACATCCAATAAAGGGCTAATATCCAGAATCTACAAAGAACTCAAATAAATCAGCAAGAAAAAAACAACCCCATTAAAAAGTTGGCAAAAGACAGGTGTGCCATTCTTTACCCATGCTTTACCCTCCCATTTTTAGTTCCTTTGACCTGCCCAATTCTGTGTGAATGAACAATTTTTTTCCATTTTACTATCCATACAGTATATCATTTTATACTTCCGTTGATAGTATTTATCTTACTTAGGAAATTATTTGTACACTTGTGTCTGCCTAATGTCCAACACAATTTGTCATTGTTGACTGAAGTAAACATTTGACAAGTCAAATTAAAAAGCATCTTCTAACAGATTGAAGCTATTTACCACCCCTTACCAGAGAAGGTATGGATATAAACTAATGCATTTTCTTGGTTTTAGATATATTTGCATAACATAAATACTTAAATATGATTACAGCAGATATATTTTTGGTACACCCTTAAGCAGATTCTCTGGAACTTGCATATTTGAAATTCCTCTAAATTTTGTAAGATATTCTGATTAACTTTAATACTTTACCTTGGTTTCCAGTATACACCTAATAAGGGACTGCTGAATCAGAAGTGACCATTTGACAACCATAATGGGAACTCGGGGCTGGGTCAGGAATTGTGTCCCAGCTATTGCTCTCTAGTTCCAGAAACGACCATTCCAATACACTTCCATTTACAAACATAACTTCTTCTCTGCTATGGTCCATACCTGGTCTAGGTTGAAACTTTATGAGAAGTGTCATGGGCATAAATTTAATAGTAACATAAAATTTGTCGATTTGTTCTCTTATGTAGCGTTTATTCCAGTTTCCCTAACATCCTTCCTACAAGATACAGTGCGTCTGTGACTCTGAGCTCCTCCTTAATTTAAACCCTGTTGAAGACTGAAGTCTTAATTTTACCTTCTATGTTAACTAAACTTGATACAATGTGTTCCAAACATAATCACTTAATCACAGTTCTGTGTTTTATAGAATTAGTCACTGGACTAATTTACATGGTGTGCTGTAGCCCCTATTTATGTTAAATCCATGTGTAGCTGGAGGCGTATGACACTGGACAGCAATTATAAGTGTTATAAATATCCATATGAATAATACCTGGTAAAAAAAAAAGTCTGATTCATGGAATAGATTCTGCAGAGTGGTTTCAATGGAGGCGGGGGAGCCAAAGTGTAGAAGTTTACAAGTACGTGTTCCTCAAGAGAGACCTATAACAGCGTGCTTATGAGTTCTGGTTGATGGTACAGCAGAAGTTGATGACATAGCAAAAATACAAATCTTTTGCTTTCTTTCCTCCTTTCCTCTAAACACTTCCAGAGAAATAAGTTACTATTGTATTAAAAACTTGCAAACATGTTCTCTGTTCCGGAGATATCTTTGCCATTTTATTATTGAATTTGAGCTATTCATCATGTAAATGCCTTGTGGTGGTAGACTTTTATATGAATTAACTCACCTCCAAGATGACTGAGCAGTAATTAGTACATTCTCTCTCCCAGACACAGAAAGGACTTCTGTTTGGGGCTACTTATTCCCACATGACTGGTTTACTTATTTGAGCATTTGGACCTTACTGTCCTGAGGAAGAAATTATGCGAGAGAGAAGTGAGATGGTGAACCAGGATGACATGGTTTCAAGAAAGACAATAAACAAAGTAGTAGCTTTCTTTGTCATTTGTATTTATTCAGAAAATCATTTGGAGTTTTCCTTCTGCAATATATCCCCCCAAAAAAAGAAAAAAGAGAAAACATGGGATGGGGTACTTCTCCACAGAGACACTGCTTATTCTTTGGGGGTATTAACACTTAAAATGAGTTTTCACCCATACAGTCCAACAGTTCCCAGGATATTTCTTACAATTTTCTGGGTGGCAGTTTACATTTATCAATGATTGCTATGAGAATTCAAAATTGAGAGAAGAATAAAATTAGAGATATAATAGTTCTCTTCACTGCTAGATTAATCAGTCACCTTAGGGACTATAGCTTCATGCCTTTCCTTCTCAAACATGTACAAGTTTTAGAAGAAAAAATAAAACCCAAATGAAAACCATAAGAGTTATAAAAAATCTTCAGTATAGGAATAAATTACACCATCACATATAGAGGCAAAGCATGCAGAGGTGCTGAATTACAATACATGGAACAAATTTCAGTCTGTCCAAGAATATCTCAGCAAGTTAAGGGATCACATTAAACAGTGCTTGTTACCTTTCCTTCCAATAAGCATTATTGATACTAAAAAGTGCCAAGATACATGCCAGCAGGGGCAAATTAGCCTCTTGGGAAAACTTCACAGTACTGGAATACATTAGAGAATCCCCTTCTGAGCTTTACTCTCCCAGAAATAGAGTTTTACCAGGGCACACAATATGGCCACATCTAGGGTGACTGATAGAGGAAAACAAATGAACAAACAATAACAACAGCAAAAAAGAGGAAACTAGCCTAACCAAAGGGTTTACCAAAGGCAATGAGTATTCCTTTTCATATGATGGATATTACATTTACTCTTTAGGGGAAGTTCTATACCTGTAAGTGTATTGGGAAGCTAATTTAGTAGTCAGAAGTTGGTTATGTCACCAGAGGTAATTTAAGAGTTATTTCATTCATTTAATAAAAACAATGACAACCAAATCTGGTGAAAACTCTTCCCATCTCTTTGTAATTGCCATTTCAAATGATAGGCATTGGAGTGTGTTAGATTCAAAGTCTCTCCCCTCCTTAGTCAATGTTGGATAAATAGTGATACAATCTTACTTTTTACTTTCCTTTTTTCCGTAGGATCCTTGCATATGTCCAATCTTTTTTTAATGTTAATAGGATTCTTCAGACAAGGTATAATAAATCGTGAGGTCCTTCTTTCCTCCCATTCCTCCCTCTCCCTTCTCTCACTCTCACTCTCTCTCTCCCAAAACTGTTCTTGGTTCTAATTTTATAAAGAAAAATTTTAAGCAAAAAGAAAAATGAGGAATATATAACAAATACCCATATTCTGTCCATCTTCTAGCTTCAGTAAAGTATGACATTATGTCATATTTGCCATTAACTGTAGATTGGGGATAATTTCTTTTGTCAGGTTAATAAAGTTCTTTTCTATTTCTTGTTTGCTAACAGTTTTTATCCTGAAAGAATGAACCATTTTTACATTTCTGGTATTGGCACTGTGTGATAATGAAGTATTATTATTTTTTTTACTCTGATAAATTTGACTTGCTCTTATTTAGGAATTTAGCTCCGAATTTATAAACAAGTCTGTTATGTTTATTGTATGCCTTTGTACAATTTTGATTTCAGATTATATATTCATTATAGAGTGAGTTGGATACCTTTGTTTTGTTGCCTTTGAAATGATTGTATCATATAAACATTATCTGTTTCTTAGAGATTTTAATTTGTTAAAAGTTTTCTTAAAATTATGTGGCCTAAGCCTTTTGGCAGATTATGTGTACATAAGTGTATGTGGGAGGGAAGGGGGATGGATGTGAGTGAATCGTCAGAAACCATCAGGGAAATGGGATTTTAGCTTTTAATTTGATTTGCTTGATAATTTTTGGTTTATTTTTAGTATTTAAAATTCTCCTAAAGTCAATTTCAGAAATGCTTATGTACATTTAATTTTATCTAGGTTGTCAAATATATTGATATGAATTGTCCACATTCTTCTGTTTTTAAATATTTACTCTGTTGATAAGTTCCAAGTTTTGATCTATATATTGGTTATTTGTATCTTTTCTCACTTTACTAATAATAGCTATATTTTATTAGTATTAATAGTTTCAAAGAACCAACTTTTGGTTTTATTTGTCTTCTCTAGTGTTTTTCTGTTTTCATTGATTTCTGCTTTTCATTTTAGTATTTCCATTTCTTTCTAGGTTTATTCTACTGATTTTTTTCTACCTTTCTGAGTTGAATTTTGACCCTTTTAATCTTATTACGTAATGAATGCATTTAAGATTTTACTTACACTACCTCTGATTAAGACTTTGGCCAGTTTGTTATACAATATCTCAGTTCTGCATAGGTCTTCAAGTTTTAAATATGTTATGGTTTTCATTGTAATTTTCTAATTTAAGCATTAGAAGATTGCTTTTATTTGTTCCTAAAGTTTTTAGAAACATTTTAAGAATTGTCAATTTCTAATTTAATTTTATGATATTAAAAAATTAAGTGTGACATTTATTTTTTAATATTTGTTATTTTGATGGTCTTGAGTACTATGGACCAGGAGGTAGATTTAAAGCTGTCTAAATAGTAAGTGCAAGGAAAATTCTGCCTTATGAAGGTTAACATAATTGAGCTTCTGGTCCAACCCTGAATGAAACACCCAACTTTCCCCTTCTATTTAGAAAAATAATATTTTTCTGGTATTTTTTCACTGTCCCTGCAGGGTGGGGATGTGTAGATGTGGTATCGAGAAGCGTCATAAAGATAGAGAATGAACTTTAGTACCAGGTAGCTTTGATTTGAGGCCAATTGTGAGACTTACTATGACATTGGGAAAGTAACTTGACATCTCAATATTTGCTCTTTAATTCATCCGTATGGAACTTACACATTTTTAAACATCACCTGCTACTCCTACAGAAATGCATGCACTGCTCATAGACATGTGCAGAAAGAAAAGATGATTTTACTAGGTGAGACGCTGGACCCGTTCACTGCTCTGCCATCTTTCCTAGTGTGACATTATGGTGCTATCAGCACTTAAAATGGCTACTTTCCCACACCAGGTGCAAACTTGCTAATAACATTTGCTAGGGCAAAATTTAAAAAGGCCATTTTCTTTCCACTTTGATATTCAAATGAGTGATGTGCAGACTTCAGCTTTTCTCTCCCTCTAATAATAAGGTGGTAGGAAATGAGTTTGGTGATGAATTTTTCACTGTTGGTTTTCTAAAACACTGGAATTTGCAGTCCTTTAAGGCTCCCTATGGGCAGCTATGAAATTAGCAATGTTTGCCCATGTATGAGGCAATATCTTTATTGTCCATTAGCTTTGGTTTTCATCAGCATCTATTGCTATTTTGGGGATGTGGATTTCCTGGTCCCCTGCTGGGGCACAGGCCTGTGAGTTCTGAGTCCCTGAGATGTGCTACAGTAAGCCGGTGAGCCTGGCAAACCTACCCATTCACTTCCAGGGCCTCCACAATTCATTCACGGCCCTGTGAGACAGCACATTACATGTTGGCATAAGGCCAGGGAGCCCACAGCTGTGACTAATCAGCTGGCATGTTCCCTCAGGCTCTCCCAGAGCAACTGAGGGTGGGTGGAAGTGTGCATGTTGAAAATTTGGGTGCATATTATATATTTCTCAATGCCCTCTGGCTGAGGGAACGGGGCAAAAGATGATAGAATATGCTACCCCAAAATATGCCACTTTGGCACAAGGGTTATTTCGAAATAAATGCACTTGAAAAACAGCAGATGCAAAGAGGGCCTTCTGTAATAATATCCCTTTTTCTTCCTGAAAATAGAAGATGAAAACTCCCATGTGAAAGATGCCCTTCTAGTACCAGGAGAAAGTAAAATTCTTTAATGGGGAGTCATAGCCCAGAGAATTCGATACAAACAGACTGTGTTAAAATAATTATTGTCTTCTTTTAAGCCTCCCCACATGATTTAGTTACTTTTCCACAATTGCCTCTTTTTATTCAACCTAATGAAAAAGGATTTAGGTTTTACCACTTTTGGGGTCTTAATTTCCTTATTAGGGCTCCTGTGTCATATAAAATTTATATTAAATTTGTATGCTTTCTCCTGTTAATCTGTTTTATGTCAACTTAATTTTCAGGCCCCGCTGCAAACTCTAGGAGGCTAGAGGTAAAATTTTGCAAAA
Organism: Lemur catta; assembly: GCF_020740605.2. NCBI lineage: Eukaryota > Metazoa > Chordata > Mammalia > Primates > Lemuridae > Lemur > Lemur catta. The sequence goes on from NC_059131.1 coordinate 43,428,118, forward strand.
TGAGGAAATATTTTCCTTGGTTTACCATGAGCAGGATTATTCTGGGTCTAGGGTGAAGGAGGGAGCAGATTTTTGTACTTGCATATTTCTTGCTTTCAGAAAAGTTTTATTTGTGAGTTTTCCATATTTTAGCAGTGGTTTCAAATAGTTGTTTTTAAGGTTTTGAGGAGGTTTTGCTCATCTTGGCAGATTTAGCATCCTTAGGTGAAAATCTTATTAGGCTTGATAGCAAGTTAAAAATAATGAGACTACAAAAGTTTGAACTCTTTTCTAAGTGACACCTTTTAATAATACAGTAAATTGAGAAATGTAGTAACCAAGGTTTTCATAATCATTTTAGGAATCCAATATTTCTGTGGAATGTGGAAAGCAGAAATCAAGCAGTGTTCCTAAGATGAGGATTTATCTATCACGTTTAAAGTAATTTTTAATCCTCAAGAAAATGTAATAGTAACGGCAGAACTGTGGGACCCCTGTAGAGGTTATGTCTGGGCAAATATATCTTCATTTGTTAAATTGTTTACATGTTTATAGCAAGCCTGGCTCTCCACAGTAGGCAGAGAATTCCTGCTTAGACAAATGTTGCCTTAGCACAATCCTTCTTAGCTTCCAAGTAAGCAAAAGGAAATTGCATATTCATTTCAAATTTGTTATTTGGCTTTCTGTAACTGGAGACATGCTCAACTATGAATTTTTAAATCTGTGGATTATTAAAAAACAAAGTTTTTCCAATTTTCTTAGAAATGTAAAAAAGAAGTTGGGAAATAAGCATTGAGCTATGAAAGAGAATGGGGGCAGGGAAAGGGAAAAAGAAATAAATGGTTGTTCTCTGTAGTCAATGCATTTGTCTTAGAAAAAAAAATTTAAGAAGAAAAGAAAGTGGCTTCCTTTAAGCACATGACAGGTGCCCAGACTTTATCTAATATTAGAAATCTTGACATATGTCATATGGCTGTCAGGATTCTGAGATAATATTAACTTTCATTTCTTGGCAGTTCTCTGCCACTGCTGATTTTACATTTAACACAGAGTCCATTTCTTCATCTTACCTTAAGAGCCAGTGAATTCCAGATTTATTGATCTGGTGTCAATCAAATATGCTTTATTTTCTGAGTCTTTGCCTTACCCAACTCTCTGTAGCCCCTGGAAGAGAGGACGCTGTTAACCCTGGGGAATGTGCATGAAGGCTTGGCAAGTAAAGGAGGAAAGGTTTAGCTGGGTCGGTTTGGTTGGAGCATTAGTGCTGAGTGAGAGAAAGTTCTAGGTCATGATGTTTCACCTGCAAGCAGGGTGGCCAGAAAGAGATTCTCTAAAACAGCAAGCCATACATCAGGAGACAAAGAAGTAGTAATTCCAATGCTGGGAAAAATGACATAACTGCTTTTTTTTTTCTTTTCTTGGGTTGATATTTCAATCTTGGCATTGTATAAAAAGTGAGCATAATTTATTTAACAGAGTTAACAATCTAGGTACTCAATGCTTCTTAAATACTAACATTTGAAAAATGTATAAATGAAGTTACAAAAAGTGTAAAAGTTAAATAAAAAATATCATTCAAATATAAATTACGGGCCACAAGGTAACATCTCTGGACTCTGATATTTGCTGTGACTATGGTCCTCTCCATCCCCAAACCACCGAGATACTCAGAGCTGCATCCTCTGATGTGGCCAGTCCACTTGGCCTCCAGTATAGTCCTGTCATTTAGCAGCCCCAAGTGGAGTTGTCATTACAATTTCCTCTCTGGGTGGCTTTTCTGCTCAGGCTGGAGGGTATATTTTCAGCAGTTTTGAATTCTTCCCTTGTCACCCCCCAGGATGTGGCTATGTCCCCTGTCTCTCCTCTCCTTTCCCAGCTGACATATCTGCCCGCAGCAGTTTAGTCAGGTCCAACCAGGATTTTTGTGTAGTAACAAGGTGGAGATAGAGGGAAGGATAACAAAAAATGGGAGGAGATGAGACATTGTAGGGGCTCAGAGATGAGTAGTAGGAACATCTTGCAGTGAGTTGCCACGAGGAGTGGCTGGGTAGGAAGGGGAGCAGATGAGGAAGCTGTGATAAACAGAAACACTGGCCAGCTGAGATGCTGACCAACGTCTCAAACATTTACATGACCACAGCAGAAGTGCCAGTGTTTCAATTATTAAAAATAGCAAGGCAAAAGGTGGTGGTTTTCAACTTTGGCTATGCATGGACAGCTTTAAAAATATTGAGGCTTGGGTCTCAAGACTGATACTGATTTAATTAGCCCAGGTTGTGGATCTATCATCAAAAATTTAAAACTCTTCCTAAGAAGTTCCAATATGCTGCCAAAGTGGAGAACTACTGTTATAAGTGAATATAAGGATTTTGAAAACTGGTATAATAATTAGGAAGTGGAAGGTGAAGTTGTTTTCTTTATTATGTTTTCTTTATTATATCTTTAATAATATCTTTATGATTGTCTTTCCAAAGGGAAAGAGGCTCATCTTAAGAAGCATCTTCAAGGTGCCACGCACAGTGCTGAGTACTTATATTATTATCTTTTCATTTTCATAATAATACTGTGAAGTGGCCACAGTCAACCCCCTTTGACAGGTGAAGAAAGTGAGGCTTAGGGAAGAGAAGTGATTTGTCCAAGGCGACACTGTGTGGGGAGGTGAAGCAGGCAGTGGAGACTCAATTCCAGGTCTATGTGATTTGACTTTCTTCTGACCTTTCCTTTCAGACACAGTTGTAAAGTGTAGCTTGTCGTGGATTGTTTGAAGACCTACATTTTTTAGTGGCTTTTATTTAGGAATCAGAAAAAATAAATTCTCCATATTCTAATTGCTATAATCTATAAGATTGCTTAATATCAAGAGTCAACAAATTATAATCCACCATCTTCTTGTATGTGGCCTATGGAGTAAGAACGATTTTTCCATTTTCAAATGGTTGAAAAGTTTTAAAGAAGCATATTTTATGGCCTGTGAAAATGATATAAAATTCAAAACTTGGTGACCACAAATAAAGTTTTATTGAAACTCATTCACACTCATTTGCTTTTGTATGGTCTATGGCTGCTTTCACACTACAGTTACAGGATTGAATAATTGTATCAGAAATCATATGGTCAGTGAAGCCTAAAATATTTGCTATTTTGCCCTTTACAGAAAATGTTTGTTGACTTCTGTTCTAAATTAAAGCTTGATAGTGAAATATGAATGTACAAAACTGACATATAATATAGAGAATTCCTGTTCACATTAAAAATATTTAACAATACAAAAACAATTTGCAAGATTCTTTTAAGGTATGGGCTTCCCCAATGCCTTTAAGTGTTTATTTAAAAATCATTAGGTGACCCCTGTTCTGTTCTTTATTTGTAAGAGGTCAACTTTATGAGATTCCATGCGTGAGTGAGATCATGTGCTATTTGCTTTTCTGTGACTGGCTTATTCCACTGAACATATTCCAGGATCATCCACGTTGTTGCAGATGACAGGATTTCATTCTTTTTATGCCTGAATAGTATTTCATCATATATATGTACCACATTTTCTTTATCCATTCATCAGTTGTGGATACAATCAATAATAATTGATTCCATAATTCCATAATAATAATTATTATGTGTCAAATAAAAATAAGAATTAAAAAAATATATTAGGTGACCCTAGAGATTGGTGCTTAGAGAAATGTAAAGCCAAAGCACCATGAACCATTATTTACAGATTAATCATAGAAAAATGTAAAACCTTTGCAAATGACATCACCAGCAACTCAGGATTCATTGAAATGACTCCATTTATTTTTAGCTTTCCTTGTAAATTAAGCAGATCACTGCATAGTTCTGTTTCTATTTGTACAGCAAATATCTTTTTCAAATTTCTACATTTAAAAATACTAGCATATACATTAATGTTTTCAGAAATGCATCAGTTCAGCACTTTGCTGTCTTTATTGTAGCGACTATACCAGAGTTCCTTAACATGTGTTCCTTGTATCACATGGATCAGAATCACCTACGATGCTAATTCCTAGGGGTCCAGGCCAGACCTACAGATTCAGAATCTGCAAGGGCAGGGTTCAAAATTCTGCCTTTCAACAAAATCCTTAGGTGAATCTCATGCACCTTATAGACTGAGAATCTCACACTACCTCATGGGTGAAATATTCATCGTTATACTAGGAGCATAAATTTGGAGGAGCAGGCAAACAGGATGGAGAGATTCCTGCAGAGAAGTGAAGCTATATCAGTTCTCTATATAGTCATGTTGTATGATTGAAGTATAAATATAGAAACTATCTTCCTAATAAGAAGCAGATTCATCCAAGTGGACAGAGAAATAATAGAGATGAGGACGCTCATTAAAATAATGGAAGTTAGGATGGAGAGCAACTAGGTTATTTTTTTCCTTCTGCTTTATGAGAATGTGGTTGGTAAAAAGGCCTTCTCCCTTTCTGGCACCTCTTCCTCCTTGTGCAAATGACCAACTATGACAGGCATTTTCTATTTGCTCCTCCAGATCCACTATCTGTCCCCACCTTCTCTGCTCTCTGCCTGGGGAGGCTGAACTCTATAGACAGCATCAAGAGGTTCCCCTGCCTCTGGGTTCTGGTGGGGGTGGTCAGTGTGGTGCCCCAGCAGGAGATAAGACAAGGAGCTAGAGTGGGGCCTGGCTAGCTCTGCCTTTAAACTGAAAGTCACTGTTCCACTCAAGGTGGGCTTTTCTACACAATCCTCGACTGTCAGTTTGTATTATATCCTTGTGCCTTGTCCTTTTGGGCCCAAGGATGGTAATAGCTCTGTGATTGCTAACCCCAGGTTAACTGCAAAATCCTTTGTGTTTCCCTACAAACTGCTGACATGTTTATAAATTTTAAATTGTCCTCAAATTATCCATTATCCTGATTTGACCATGACATCTGTTTTTTGCTTGGATCCAACTGAAACAGCAACCAAATGTTACATGTCAGAATCCAAAAGGAGAGAAGGCATCATTTCCTTGGTGAGCAAAGGTTTACCTTATTAAATATGACAAGCTCCTTCTTGCCTTGGAGCCCTGTGCATTCTGTTCTGCCTGTCCAAGACCCTCTTCCCATCACCTGTTTGTCTAGCTAATTCCTGATCATTTTCAAAGTTTTACTTAAATGTCAGTTTCTCATAGATGCCTTAAGTGGCTCCCCCACTTAAACTAGTTCGCCATTATAACTGCTCACAATGTACTGTATTTTTCTCTCATTGTATTCATCCATATTATAAGTAATCTTCCTCCCTCCCTCCCTCCCTTCTTTATTCTTTCTTCCCTCTCCCCTCCCCTCCACTCCTCTCCCCTCTCCTCCACTCCTCTCCCCTCTCCTCTCCTCTCCCAGGCTCTTGCTCTGTCACCCAACCTGAGTGCGGTGGCATAATCATAACTCACTGTAACGGCAAACTCATGGGCTCAAGCGATCCTCCTACCTTAGCCTGCCTCCCAAGTGACTAGGACTACAGGTATGTCCAGGCTGGTCTCCAACTCCTGGGCTCAAGCAATCCTCCTGCCTCAGCTCCCAAAGTGCTGGGATTACAGGTGTGAGCCTCCATGCCGGGCATATTATAAACTATTTTTCTTACATTATCTTTGGGTATCTCTCACATGGGACTGTAATCTCCAGGAGGGTTCTGACAACACCTGCCCTTTTGCAGATGAGTACTTGATTTTTGTTGAATATTGGAATAAATAAAATACAGTTATTCTAAAAAATTTGACTAAGTTGTCCCTTCCCCCCAGGAAAATTTATGACATACAAATCGTACATATACAACATGGTAAGTTCAGTGCTTCCATAAACCCACACCCTTTCATGTGACCAATGACACCAATGCTCATATGGACCTGAAAGTCCCAGGTGTGAAGGGTAATTAATTTACTTGTCTAACAAAATCTTGTTTATTTTATGAGACATTTGCTGCAAGAGTGGAGGCAGAAGCCTATCATCAAATAGACAATAATTAATAAAGCAATAATAAATCATAGGCAAGAATAATTGCATGGTAATCATAGGCTGGTGCTGGATTGAAGTGGGCATTTCTCCTAACAAACAGGACACAGATCCACTGGATCCCACCTTTCCCTTTTTCTTCTCTCTAAAGTATTTCCAATAAGTAATGTTAGCAGACATATGCTTAAATTAAAAGTCTTTCCCTTAGAGAATCAGAGTACCAGAAATTTTTAATAGGTAAATTTGACAAAACTTCAATTTTTCACTTGCTGCAATGAAAGCAATTTCTAGAAAGTTCTCTTTCTAGAAACTTAGAAAAAAAATTAATCACTCAAATTATTTGGATGTAGAGTAGATAGTGAGCACTTCTTTAGATAATGCTTCATTTTTCCATTCCAGCTCCTCATAGTGTGAATTTCTATTTCTTTATAGCCTAAGACTTTGGGGGATGGAGACAAGTGTGGATAGGTAAGATCTATAAAGGATATCAGTCTTCCTTCCATTTGCATTCCCCATTTCATCCATTCACAGTCCCACCTCATTTTAGTTTTTCCCTTCATGGAGAAAAATGCCCAGGTCCCAAGGACTCATCTATTTCCCTTCTTGAAGGGTTGCAATCAGCACAGTTCCTTTTACTAGCTGCCACCCCATGCTGAGAAATCATGCAGACAACTACCCTTCCCTAACTCATCACAAGCCTAGAGACAATCTTTCTGCATTGAGCCAAATGCCACCGTGAAGAAAAAGAAAATCAATCAGGAGCTTCCTGCATTTCAGTATGGGCTAGTCTTCCTGATGTGCGAGTGATTTCAGGGATTAAGAGAAAACTATTCAGGTTCTTTCTACTAATTTGCTACTACTTAAAATGCCTTTGTTAAAGACTTAACTGAAGCTGAATATTATCAGCCCTGTTTAAAAACAATTTCTTTCTGTCATCGCACATTGTTAATCATTTATATTTCATTGTGAATAAGACTGACAGATGCATTTGAAAGGAGATTTTTATAAGGAGTGGGGAGGTGGGGAGGAGCAAGAAAACATGAGGGGCCCTCTCTGAAGCACAGAGGAACCGAAAGGGGAAACGGGTGCTGAACATCGTCTACTTTTGCCTACATGCATCCTCTACTACTTTCACCTAAATGCATCCCTTAATTTCTTAATTTCAACTAACATTATTACATTTCGTCAAGTATTAAATGCATTACAAATACATAATATGCAATGGCTTTTCTCTGTCTATGGCCATGCCAGAGAAGTATTTACTTCATTATTAACTACGTTTCAATGTATGCTATATGCATAAATTATAGATCTTCTATAGAAATGCACAAGATTTAGACTTGCCGTTATTCATATATGTGTATATATATATTCATTTATAAATATTCCTTAACATAAGTTAAAACATGGATTCAGCATTATACAGGCAGTAGACTATATAGACCTGTAAGAACTCAACAATAATATGTGTTACTTTGTACCAATACCTTTCAGGGAATGCAAACAAGGAACATTCATCCAGCACTTCAAAATTTGTACTTCCATCTAGTGGTAACTGACAGAAACAACATATTTTTTTAAACTATCTGATTTTGTAGGCACTGGGAGAAGATAAATTTAAAAAATTTTTGGTCAACCTGTACCGTTATTAATTCAGTTATATTTTGATATGAAATGGAAAGTATACAGTAAAACTAGACATAAAGTAGGCAAGGGAAGCTAAGGAACCCAACGCATGAATGGAAGCATAGGCTAAAATTATTCAGGATGGAGTAAGACAGGGTTTTAAGTAGTATTTATATTGGAGAAATCATAGTATGAAAAGATAGATGATTTATTTTGAACATGAAGAAGAAGGCGAGAGAATGACCCCATTTGCGTTTTGCTGAGAACATTACCTAACAGTAGCCTTCTCCATGGCTGCCTCCAGTCAGGGTTCTTGACAACAAAGAATGTTTCTGAGAGAGGCCACTTGGGGGTATGAAAGAACCTGTTAGTTTCCTTGAGTGTCTCACTGGAAATTCTAGTGACCTGGAGCTGGAATCTCAATAAAATTGTATTTCAAACTGATTTAAGGGAAAAGGATATCTGCTTACAGGCTTAGAGGCTGCCAGAGAGTAACTCTTAGTTATAAGTTTCTTGTTACCAACTTTTCCAGAGCCGTTTTTACATGACTTCTTTCTAGGATAAGGTAGAACAAGTTTTTGAAAGAGATTATCTGTTTTTTGTTTTAATATAAGAAAGACAAACCTGTCTCCATTTTATCTTTTTTTACATGATACAAGAAAGGATTGCTTAGATTGACCAAATATACAGGTTTTATCCCACTATGGATGGGGAAAACTAGTAACTCTAATACATCTGACAGACCATAACATTTATAGAATCATGTCATTTATATAAAATTCACGCTGTTTATTCTAAGTTACCTCCATGTTATCAAAATCTAATAGAGCCCTCCTACATGCTGATCCTTTGGCTTTGCCTGCGCTTGCAAAGAACGCTCATCTGGAAAACCCATTGCCCAAAGAATTTATCTCTAATTTCATGGACAACCGGGAAGATTTTTATTTTTTAATTTTATCTTTGAATGCTGGTTTGAGCCATCAGTATTTTTTTTTTAAGTTTCAAAACATTAAGGGGGTATAGATGTTTTTGTTATGTGGCTTGAGTCACAGCCTATAAATGTTCCCATCACCCGAATAGTGTTCATTGTACCCCTTAGGTGGATTTTTGCCCCATCTCCAGCCCCTGCTTAATTTCCAATGACTTTTACTTTCCTCTGTGCACTTGTGTGCCCATCAGTTAGTTTTATTAGAGAGTACATGTAGTGTTTGTTTTTCCATTCTTGAGATACTTCACTTAGGATAGTCGTCTCCAATTCCTTCCAAATTGCTGCAAAAGGCATTAATTCATCCTTTATATGACTAAATAGTACTCCATGATATACATATACCACATTTTATTAATCCACTCATGAATTTATGGGCACTTTGGGTTGATTCTAAATCTTTGCAATTGTGAGTTGTGCTGCAATAAACATTGGAGTGCAGGTGTCTTTTTGATAAAATGACTTGTTTTTCTTTGGGTAGATAACCAGTAGTGGAGTTGCTGGATCAAACGGTAGGCCTACTTTTAGTTCTTTGGGAAATCTCCATACTGTTTCCCATAGGGGTTGTACTAATTTGTAGTCCTGCCAAAAGTGTATAAGCATTCTTTTCTAACTACACCTACACAAGCATCTTTTTTTTTTTAAATAATGACCATTGTGATAGGGCTAAGTTGATATCTCATTGTGGTTTTAATTTACATTTCCCTTATGATTAGTGATGTTGAGCATTTTTTCATACCTTTGTTGGCCATTTGCCTATTTTCTTTTGAAAAACTTCTGTTCATGTATTTTGCCCATTTTTTAATGGGGTTGTTTGGTTTTTTTCTTGCTGATTTGTTTTAGTTCTTTGTAGATTCTGGATATTAGTCCTTTATAGGTTACATATTTGTGAATATTTTCCCCCATTCTGTAGGTTGTCTGTTGGCTCTGTTGATTATTTCCTTAGCTGTGCAAAAGCTTTTTAATTTAATCATATCCCATTTATTTATTTTTGTTGTTGCTATAATTGCCATTGGGGTCTTAGTCATAAATTCTTTGCCTAGACTGATATCTAGAACAGTTTTTCCTACATTTTCTTCTATAATAGAATTCTTATAGTTTCATGCCTTACATTTAAGGCTTTTGTCCATCTTGAATTAATTTTTGTGACCAGTAAGAGCTAGGGGTCTTGAATCATTCTTGTGCATGTGGCTATCCAATTTTTCCCAGCACCATTTATTGAATAGGGCTTCATTTCCCCAGTGTATGTTGTTATTTGCTTTGTCAAAGATCGGTATTTTGATTTTTGACTTGATCTTGCTTATTTGGTCACTCACAATACAATAGTGATAATGACAAAACCCCTATTTTCTTTGAAATATTTTTTATTCATTTCTTCACTCATTTATTCTCATTTGATTTAGAAAATTCCTCTGATTCAAATGACTTTTGGCTTTAGTACGTGACTTTGCTGTCTATTAGTGAATTTTTTTAACAAATGCTTATTCATCATGTTAAGTGTATGTGTCATGTCTGGAGTTATATTTCAGGTGGGAGGGACTTTGTAAGTGTTACTTCCTCAAAAATATTTATGGCAAATGAGAAAGCTATAACAACTTATGACACAATTAATGTTTACCTTTGATGATTTCTTAACTTTCTTTCAGTTTGGAAAGATTTCTGCAAATAACGAGCTTTTTTATAGTCGTAACTTATGCTCCCTGCAGGATTCTGCCTGCTATAGAAGTAGCACCCTTCTGCCAGCCTTTCCTACCCAATTATGTCCTTCTGAGGGAAGATCACTGTCACAAAGCACACCACTGGGTCTGAAGGATAGCCAAGGGGAGTTGATTGTGCGGGTCTCTAAAGGAGCTTGGGCACTTAGGCTGGGTATGCACATTGCATCTGAGAGGCCTCCACAGTGCTAGATAGAGCCTGAGCAGGAAAAGGAAGGGGATGAGCTACAGGCCATTGGCCAGGGGAAGTCAATCACTTTGTTGCTGTTAAGCTAGGATCTTATGAAGCTTGGAGGATGGAACATAATTTATTTGGCCATCTAGTAGTTCTATTTACAACTGTTAACTTTTTAGATGTATATTCTGTTGATTCTATTTGTTTTCTTGTCCCTAGCCCCGCAAAGATTTAGGAAGGTCCTGATAGCACCTTCCCGAGTGTTTGCTCTGCTCTGGCCCTGCTTGGTTGGGTTCTATTGCTTCTCCCAGCTACCTGGGTCCCACCGCTGCTCTCTGCACCTCCCTGAGCCTACTGCTGCTCTCCTCAGTGGCTCTGTAGCTGCTTCCTGGGCACCAGGGCCTTTGCTGCTATTCCTCTTAGGAGGCACTAGAACCTTCCTGGTACAAAGGTACACTTTTCCTCAGGTTTGTCTTTAAAGTTAGCATCTCTCTGAGGTGAATCCAATCAGTACTGTGTGTACCCTGATATTTGGAAGAGACACTGGGTGAAATACCTTTTTCTGTTTTTATATACAAACTTCTCAGGACTCAGATATGAGATCGGTAGAGACAGGAAACAAATCCCCAAAAGAGAGAGATAAAAGTTAAGTAAGTTGTCTAAGGTCATATAGAAATAAGTGAGAGAGCTATGCTTAAAAACATTAAAAACATGTTTCTTGCTTCAAGTCTATGGCTCTGTATGTGACATCAGGCTGGCACTTGGTTTCATTTTTTTCAGCATTTAATTATGATCTCCTGAATTTTTCACTAATTATTTTACTCACATTTATTTGTCTTATCTCTTAAGATTGTAAACATCCAAGGGCAAAGTCAAACATTGCCAGGGTACTATATTTCCTGAGGCACATAGAATAATGCTGAGAAGATAATAGATGCTCAGAATAAATTATTGACTAACATAAACTCAGTCTTTGGGTTAATAATCTGCTGTATCAGATAGAAAGGCTTCAGAATCATAGAAATCTATATTTATTATAAGTTTCTGCAATACTGCTTACTTTTTGAGATCCTGTGAACAAATTAATTAATCTAAGACTCTGTTTCTTCATCTCTAATTGGTCATAATAAGAAATTTACTTCATGGGGTGATTATCATAATTACATGATATAATGTAGATAAAGCACTAAGGACATAAGATGCTCTTATTAAATATGCTACCTAGTATCATCATCACCATTTCCTAATCAAATTTCAGGAATCACATGGCAGATAATATTTTGTCACTTTACTAAGGAGTAAATTGGCCTAATTATCAGGGGCAAGAACTCACTTTGGGGCTGGTATGAGTGTGTTGCAACCAGCTGTTCCCATTAATTCCATGAATATTATGACGATGTTTACAGAACCAATGGATCTAGTCCTTCATTAATATTAGTGATAAAAAAAATAGTAGACACCAAAAATATGTTGCCTAGTGTCCTAGGGATCATGAAGAGCTCAAACATACTCATCTCTGGAATTGGGGATGCTGCATTTAGGTGGGTTAAGCTGTCATGAACAGGAGAACCATAACCACAGTTCCCTTCAGCCCACCCAATTTTACAGAGAAAACCTTCAGCAACACCTGCCAGCACTATCTGCAGCCATCAGTCACCCAACTTTTGTTTAGTAAGCTCATTCCCGCACTACAAAAAAATAAAACCATGCTCCTCTCTGATCTAAGAACTACTTCTTATTTTCCTTTCTGTAAGGCTGAAATTATAAAAGCTCTTTTATTATTGTAAACGGGACCCACAGGAATCCATTTTACCACCTCATGGTAACTCTAGAAATTAACACTTGCATAGTACCTTAAGGGCTTAAAGAGAAAGCACCACTTAAAAATAAACTGTCCCACATTTTTGCTGTCATATTTGTTCATGTTATTTAAGAGTTTCTTGAAGTCAGAAACCTTCCCTACCCATTCTGTATCCAGCTCAGTGCAGCTAAATATTTGCATTGAAAGTTATAGCAGGCAAGTCTTCCCTGGGACCCCTCTGCACCCTGCCTGCCTATCCCCACCGAAAGGAGAATTCCTCATTTTTGATACAGGCCACCTGCCAGTTGAAGAAATCTATTTAAAGAATTGACTGCAGGCCGGGCGCGGTGGCTCACGCCTGTAATCCTAGCTCTGGGAGGCCGAGGCGGGTGGATCACTCGAGGTCAGGAGTTCGAGACCAGCCTGAGCAAGAGTGAGACTCCCGTCTCTACTAAAAATAGAAAGAAATTATCTGGCCAACTAAAAATATATATACAAAAAAATTAGCCGGGCATGGTGGCTCATGCCTGTAGTCCCAGCTACTCGGGAGGCTGAGGCAGTAGGATCGCTTAAGCCCAGGAGTTTGAGGTTGCTGTTAGCTAGGCTGACGCCACGGCACTCACTCTAGCCCGGGCAACAAAGTGAGATTCTGTCTCAAAAAATAAAAATAAAAAAAAATAAAGAATTGACTGCAGTTCAGCATCTATCTTTCAGCTCCAGCAATAGATGGTTTATTGTGCAAAATAAAAGGCTTTGGTATTCAGCTGACAGAGAAAGTAGAAACCTCTTTGTTTGTTGACAGAAATAAAATGTGTCTTGTCATAGGTGTTGATATAACATATTAATCAGCCCTGCTGGGGAACATGGGCACCCTGGTGTGGTATGCTATAAATATTGATATGATCACCCCAAACTGGCAGGATGCCTGGGAAGGCGTGAGAGGTATAGATAAAAGATTTTCATAAAGGTTTACTCAGTTACTCTCCACCCTCCTTTTTCCCCCCAAGCCCATTTTGGGATCTACATATCCACAACTAAGTGCTTCCCTGTTCAGTCCTCAGATTGAAAAACCATTGCAGGTATTTCAGGGACGTGGTTGAATTCCCTCCCCATTTTCAAACAGAATAGCTAATCTTTTTATCTTTTACACTTTATATAGTTTTGACAGCCCTCTGCAGCCTTCCCCAGCTGGCTGCCTAGCTGGTGGAGTGAAAGGTTGCCTGCATTGGCTTCTGGTGAGGAAACAGCCTGGTCATTTTAGCTGCAGGGGCAGAATTTTATACTACGATGTTATTTTCAGTTCAGGGGACACTTTCCAGTAATCAAGTTGACAGCCTTTCTTAAAGTCACATGCCGGTTAGAAAATTGTTCTGTTTCTGAAGATTGAGCAAATGCTGATGCTCACAATGGCAAAAGGCCAGTTATCTTGTGGCAGATTTGTTGTTGTTTCTCTGCTGTTTACTAATCTTTGTCAACTATGAGACATAGTCTGAATTCTGACCAAACTGAAGGTCAAAATAAAGTTTCATCATTTAATCATGAGTATATATTACTTCAGTGAAACACATTGAGGACTATTTCTGTAATAATATATTTTATTGTTTTCATCCAACAAATATTGACTATCTGATATGTCAGGCATTGTTCTACAAGGATGTGGATATGGGAATGAACAAGACAGATGAGGTCCCTGCTTTCAGCTTATGTTCTGATAATAGGACCTCTTAATAAACAAATAATGAACATATCAGTTATAAAGGCTATTTGTAACTTTAGAATAGGAGACTGGGTATTTACTGTAGATGGGGGTCAGGAGTAGTCTGAAATGTAAGTTTTTAAAAGTTACTGACAGATTACAGGGGGAATTGTTCCAGGCAGCATGAATAGCTCATATGAAGATTTTAACGTGGGAATGTTTGTCATTTTTGAAAAACAGGTAGAAGCAAAATTGGGTTAATATCTTTGATTATTTGTTGGTATTAAAAGATAAAAGAGGCAAAGCTGATTGAGCATATGTGAAAAGAGAAAGGGGGAACTACAAAGAAATGACGTGGAAGCAATTCATTAAGTATTTTTCACAAAGAATAACTTTAAGCTCTTCTAACAAATATTTGGCTGGACAAGTAAGATTAAAAGCACGTGGCAAGATCACCCAAGTTTCATCCAAGATGAGGATGTCATTGGTAAGAGAGACTCTGTGATGGGTCCTCTATAAATTTCAATCTCAAAAGGCTGTCTGAGCCCCCTTAGTTTGGATGAAAACCCATTTGCCTTGGGAAACAATGACAATTACCTTTCATTGTATTTGTTCTTAGGACTTAGCATAGAAGTTAATAAATGTTGTGTGCTCAGATTTTATAGATGACTCCAGTGAGTAAGCAAATGTGAAAAATCTGACTTCTTACCCCAAGTTGGAAATCTAGACTAGCTGGAAAGCTCTGTAGAATGTCTTTTCCTAATGAACACCATTTTTGCCATTCTGAAATACTTGGAGAGAGAGATGTCTAAGACAGAAAGACACAGATAATTCAGAATATCACTTAAAATTGTTCTAAACCTTATTTTTCAATATTTGGGAATAAACACTATCTAAGAAATGCTGATGCATTGTAGTGAGTGGGCTAATTTAACTTGACTTCCTTTTGCAATCTTATAAATACGCTTATTCCAGAAGAACTAAAGGATTTTGTAATGTAGAGTAGAACATGCTTCAGATTATTATCTCGGGGACATAAGCATTCAAAAACAGGTTGTATTGACTAAATTTGTCAGGCTTTATTTATTTAGGGGAGATTTTATTTGGAGCAAATTTTTGAAATTTAGCTATTTTCTTCTGAACCTAATTTATCACGTTCCCCCAAAATTTCAGCAGGGAGCATGACAGTTAAATTGGGGAAGGTTCTTTTTAGAAACGGTCTGAGAAGTGTAATTAATTTTTTTTTTTTTTTCAGGTGAGCGAGTAGCCCAGGGAATTTTCTGTATTTAAAGTTTGATAATGACTGCTAAAAAAAAAGTTCTTATATTTAAATGACAATTGACAGCTTAAGAAAGACAAGTTGGATCCCAGTGCCTATCTTCAGAAGCTTAAAGTTAAAGAGATCAAATAATTCTGACTGAAAGCCATATTAAAGAACCTGTCTAATGTGGGCTATAGATTATGGAGTCTGATCATAGACTTTATCCAGAAATTGGATTTCACAGATGTAACATGAATTGCACAAAGCCATCTATCCAACAGGGGAAGGACCTGACAGTACTTAGAGATTTCGTTTGGAAAGGTTTCAAAATATTGGGTACTTCAGTCTATTTTAAGTGACAGATGAATGGAAGTAAGCTAAATATTTGATATCAAGGACTTTTAAAATAGAAATAGAAATTATATTAAATTATTAAAAAACTCTTTCAAGAACTTTGGCAAAACCATAGGATTTAATCGTATTTTCTTACAACACACACTGGTTTTGTTCTTGATTGTTAAGGCAGTAAACATTTGTGAATATGTCTGATCTCAGCTGAATTTTGATTGAAAAGAAAAGAACAGGCATTTTGATGCTCATTATGTCTTTTCTTCTCTGTCTTTCCAAAATAGAACTGTCAATTGAATTAAATTTTTTATTGAATACTTTCTAGCACAAGGGCCTGTATTTGAAGAAACATGACAAAATGAGTTAGACAAGGTCATTGCTCTCAAGTTGTTCAATTTAGAGACAGAGAAACCCTTCTATTGCCTATTGGTTATTGCCATCTGGAATTACTGTATCATCTTAAATTTAACATGTCCCAGACTAAATTTAACACCTCTTTTCTATAATTCTCAACTTTGGTTAATGTCAGTGATAAGCTACCTCGTCTCCTAAGTCTGAAATATAGAGGTCATTCTTGAGGCTTCTCTTTATCTACCCTTCACATCCAAAAATCATCAAATTTCTCTCAAATCAATCTCTTCAATATGTCTTAATTTGAGTTTTTATTCTTACACCAAAGGTCATAGTTCTCATGCCTAAATTACTGCAGTAGTTCCTTAAATCATTTCTGTGCATATGTGTATCAGTATAAAGTTATCAACTATCTTTTCTTGAAAGGACTCTCTTTTACACTGAGGTTTTTCCCTTCTTATTTTAATTAATTTTTATTGTCTATTTGAAAAATAATGCTTGTTTATGGTAAAAATTTAAATAGGAATAAAAATAATATTTACTATAATTTATTAAATATATAGTATGTAGTGTTCCAAGAGCATTAAGCATATTCTTTTATTTATTTTCACAATAGCTCTATCAAATAAGGACTATAGTTTGTGTGTGTTAACGTTAAACAAAGAGTATTTAAAGGTTTACTTTTTTATGTTAAAATATATTGTATTTTTATAGAAATAGAGTTTTATTTTGTTTTTCTTAGTTGGCTAAGTAAAATATTTAGCTCATCTAGGCTAATTTTAACGGGTTGATTGATTAATTTGTTGATTAATTGAAAATTAGCTGAAATGTAAAGTCAGATAACCTCTGTTTCATAATTTACCTTTGATTTTTTTGGTTAGTTTTGTCCTTTAAAAAGATACTCTGGCAACATTTTATACAATGTTTATTGAGCATTCTGCCACATGGTACAAACATTTAGCTTCCTAAGTGTTTGCCCAAAGAGTGAAGCTTTTAACCAAAGCAACTTAGTTCACAGAGCAGAAAAAGAAAAAACAACCCTTAAGAAGATAACTGTCTGCTCATTGGTATTTAATTTAAAAACTGACTTTCAGTTATGTTCTGTGCATTTGATTGTAGAATAATTGAGTTCTGAGGAGATATATTGTGGGTAAGGAGAATTGTGTGAGAAAATAGCAAATCCTTTGACATTTCTTCTTTAGCATTTAATTTATGGCTTCAGTCCTCATAAAGATCTCATAGTGGTAAATTTCAAAATGTCTTGTTGTACTTTGATTTATTAAGACAGTAACATCAGCAAAATCAAGTTGTAAAAATTCTGTAGAATTGTTTTTCTACTTTGGCTTTGGCCTTCTTTACTTGTTTAGGAGAAAGACTTATGAATCTTCAATTATCAACTTAAAATGCTGCATACTGATCTATAGGTTAGGTATGTAACTGTCACCCTTCATATCAACTTGGCAAAAGGTTTTTAGACGCCAAATAAATTTTATTTGATCTGAACAGTAGTATGAAAAATCCTTCCTGGAATCTTTGAAAGCTGGTTGAAGCTGTATTTATGCAACCCAGGGTGTACTCACAGAATATGGACTTGTACAGATAGCAGCCCTGGGAGAATTTAATGGATTTAGAATTATCACACCAACAATAAAATACTTGACAGATGAACTTCCACCATGGTATGAATAATACACAATTTATTAAATAGTCAACTTCTCTATGTGTATATATGTATAGATAAATTAAAATTTTATTCAGTAGTGAACATAATTTGAACAATATTTCTAGTTACCCCTTACTAAGGAATTGGTGAAATTCTTAGCTGTGTCAAGTCCAGAGAAATATTTCTGTCATGGTCCTCTTTGTATTGTCTTTTGTTGTCGTGGTGTGATATCATCTCAATAAAGTTTTCTGGCTTCCACTCTGATAGAAGTTAGGTTTAGAGAGCCATTGCAGAATTCATTCAGTCTTTCTGCAATTTCTTAAATATTCAACTATATTTCTATGGTTCTACTTACCATTTTGGGTAATTTTTTTTTACAGATATGTGTGATGGTAGAAGTAAAAAGTTTTTCTCTCTTCCAGTATATACTTGGGAAAAGGTTATGGGCGCCCTAGAGAGAAATGATTTCTCTGTGCTATTCAGAAAGACATTCCAGGTTACAGATGCTGCTTTCATTTTCAGGGGGAAAAAATGCCCTCTAGGTTGAGGGCATTGAATAAAAATGGCTGCAATATTTAATGAAACATTAATTCTATGTTCTCTTCATGTTTTATTATTAAATTATCTATTTTATTATTAAATTAACTATTAAATTGCTATTTACTTGTTTTATTCCACTATATGTGCAAGATGTTAATCTGCAGATGCCTCAGCCTCCTGAGTAGCAAGAATTACAGATATGCATAACCATTCCCGCCTATTCTATTATTATGATTATTATTATTATTTGTAGAGATGGAGTCTTGCTATATTGCCCATGCTGATCTTGAACTTCTGGCCTCAAGTGCTTCTCCTGTCTCGGCCTCCCAAAGTGCTGGGATTACGGACATGAGCCACCATTCCTGGCCTCTACTGACTTTTAAATGAATAGAAGTCAGGAAGCTATTAAAGAATACCCCAATTACCCTTATTTGATTAATTCACATTGTATACCTGTATTGAAACATCACATGTACCTTACAAAGATATAAAACTAGGTTATTAAGTATGAAATGTCCGATTTCCTTAAGTACTAAATTTGGCAGTTGATATCTCTGGCATTTCACTTCTACAGTTCTTGTTTTATTTTTATAGTGAAGGTACATCCTCAGCCTTTCAATGCATATTTTGGCTTGTGATCATCTTTCAAATTTCCTTTTTAGAGCAATTTTTATGAAACAATGGGTAAGCAAAAAATTCATGTTATTTTCGGATATGAGTTCCGTAGTGGAACCAATGTGGTGCAGACAGCTTGAAATATCAACAAAGTGTTTGGGAAGGATGTGGTTGATGAACGTACATTGATGGTTTGAGAAGTTCTGTTCTGTTGATTTTAATCTTGAAAATGAGACATGTGGGCAACCTGAGATCAAGATGGATAATGAGCTGAAAGCTGCAGTAGAAACGAATCCATCTCAACCTACAGGTGAATTAGAAGCAAGGTTTGATGTTACTATTCCAACAATATTGGACCATGTAAAACAAATCAACAAGGTAAAGAAGCTGGATAGATGGGTACCACAAGAGTCAAAAGAGAAATTATCTCAAAGCTTGCCTTTCCTTGCTGTTACGACATAAAGGTGAACCATTTCTACACCATATTGTTACATGTGATGAAAAATGGGTTCTTTTTGACAATTGTAAACATTCAGCACAGTGGCTGGATAAAGACGAAGTGCCAAAACACAGCCCAAAATTGAATATTCATCAAAAAATGCTAATGGTATCTGTATGGTGGTCCAGCACTGGTATTATCCACTATGATTTCATGAAACCTGGTCAGTTGATTACAGCGGATGTCTACTGCAACCAGCTGGATGAAATTATGAGGATTCTTGCAATTAAGCAGTCGAGATTGGTCAATAGAAAGAGGCCAAACCTCTTGCAAGATAACGCTTGACCGCATGTCACACAAACAGTGCTGCTCAAGTTATAGAAGCTGGATTTGGAAACTGTCTATTATCCACCATATTCACCAGACCTTGCACCAACTGACTACCACTTCTTCCAGGCTTTGGACCACTTCTTGCAAGGAAAAGTGTTCAATTCTCAATAAGCTGTGGAAAATGCCCTTTGTGATTTCATGGCCACTCACTTTCTAGGCTTCCTCACTGCTGGCATAAACAAGCTACTGCCAAGATGGCAAAACTGTGTTGATAGTTTAGGTGCATGCTTTAATTAATTTTACTGCTGCTTGTTTGAGGTATAATAAACTTAACTTTTGATTCAAAATTGGACATTTCATATTTAATGACCCAATATATTATGTACCCATAAGTAAAAATAAAAAAATATTAAAGAATAAACAGATTTTTGTCCTGAACAGTGAATATGATTTGTATTGTTTCAGTTTGTCACCATTCATAGGCTACTGAGGGTTGTAGTTGTAGTTTCATAGCAAGCTTATTTTAAGTAATAATTATTATAGTTTTGAAGTCTCACTGAGTATGTGTATTGTATATTTAATTGTATGTTTTCCCTATTGACCAATGCTTTGAAGGAAGCTATGGTATTTTAAAAGCTCGTATGCTCCCATTCAGAATACTTGAGATTCTGAAAATTTAATATACAATATTCCAAAATATTATAAAATTGAAAAAGCAGAGGTGTGTTTTAGATATCTGCTGAGCTTATGGAAATAAATATACTTCTCTGTAGCCATCACAGTCATGCCTAAATACCATAGGATATCAGAGTTAGAAGAACCTAGAGGCCATTTATCTCAACTCTTGGCATTACAAACGATAAAAGTGAAACTCAAAAAAGTGAAGGTTATATTCCAAGGTTATATAGCTAGTTATTGGTAAAATGAGTTGTATCCACATCTCTTGTTGTTTCCTTTTCACCATATTATGCATAATGGACACTTCTCTTTGAAAACAGATATTTGACTCACAAGAATTTCTTTAGAAATTTAATTATTTTAGAATTATAAGGCTAGGATATTGATAGCTCAGTGTCAACTCATTGATGTGGTGTAGATTCACAATGAATGTAATTAATATACAATTACAGAATCATTGGATACCAATGTTAGGTCTTTTCATCTCAATTCCTTATAAAAATATATTTTATTTTCCTTTTCATATATGGAGATGACCCAACAACCCTTTCTTTTTATTCTCTTTTTAAAACTCAAGACAGAGATTCAGTTTTGTCACTGGCGTGATTCCATGGAGAACTCATTTTAACCAATGAAGAGTTAAAATTGCTTTATTCCTGCCATGTGGTGCCCCTGCCTGGACCTCTCAAATATCAGAATCACAAATGACTTGAAATCAAGTCACGGTCTACACAGGGTTTATTTTTGTTATTGTTGAATTGTTTGAATTCCTTATATAATTTAGGTATTAACCCCTTATCAAATGTATAACTGGAAAATATATTCTTCTATTTAGTAGTGTGTCTCTTGGCTCTGCTAATTGTTTCCTTTGCTGTGCAGAAGCTCTTTAGTTGGATGTAATCCCATTAGTCTATATTTGCTTTTGTTGCACATGCTTTTAAGATTTTATCCAAAAATTATTGCTTATACCAATGTCATAGAGATTTTCCTCTATATTTTTTTCTAAGAGGTTTGTAGTTTCAGGTTTTAAGTCTGTAATCCATTTTGAGTAATTGTTGTATATGATGAGACTAGAGTCTAGTTTCATTCTTTTGCATGTGGATATCCGGTTTTCTCAGCAGCATTTATTGAAGAGATTGTCCTTTCCCCACTGTGTGCTCTTATGTTGAAAATTCATTCCCCACTCCTTGTCATATGCATACTCACCATTATGTGTGTATTGGTACACATGATGGTGCCCCACAGGCCCTTGTTCTTTTCTCTTTATCTTTCTTCTTTATGTTCCTTCGACTGGATACTTTCAATTGACCTATGTTAAAGTCTGCTGTTTTTTATTACCAGCTCAAATCTTCTGTCGAACATCTCCAGTAAATTTCCACTTCAGTTATACTTTTCAACTACAGAATTTTTATTTGATTATTTTTCATAAAATTTATCTCTATATTGATATTCTGTATTTGGTAAGACATCATTGTCATACTTTACTTTTTATTCATGGTTTTCTTTTCTTGTCCATATTTAAAATTACTAATTTAAATTATTTCTCTAGTAATTTTGACACCTGGGCTTCCTCATAGACAGTTTGTACTGGCTGCATTTTCTTGTGGGCTATATTTTCTTGTGTCTCTGCATGTCACTTGCTTAAAACTGGACATTTTAAATAATTTAGGGAACTCTGGAAATCAGACCACCACCCCACAACAAACATTTGTCATTCTTTCTGTGGGTTGCACTGTTTTTACTAGGGGTTTTCGTGACATTTTTAAAGTAATTCTGTAAAGTCGGTATTATTGTTGTTGTGTATAGCCATTGAAGTCTCTACTAGCTTAGCTTAGTGGCCAGCTAATCATTGGACAGACATTTTCTTAAATGATTGAAACCAGTAAGTCTTACAGTCTTTGCTGATGGGCTCTTTGCAGGTGTTGGGGCACAACTTCAGTGCTCAGGCAGGCAGTTTACAACTGTGCATTAGCCTTCACTTTCGGCTTGTGCAGAATCTCAACATCAGCGAGAGATGAAGGTTAAAAAGTTTTCTCCTGTTTTTTCCAGTCTCCAGCCCTGGCCATGTGTACCATCCTGTATATATTTGTGTCCTAGATTCCCTGGAACACATATGAGATTTTCAAAGCCCACTGTGGATATTGCATTCCCCAACTTTTCCTTTTAATTATATTTTTTAGCTATAGTTTGTCCTAATTGTTGTCACCACCTCAGGCAGTTGTGATGTTAAAAAATTGTCAGTGACAATTGTCCCCAGGAAAAAGGCTGTTTACAGAGAGAAAGGCTGAATAAGGTCAAATAAAAACAAGCCAGGACTCAAGTTTTATAAAAAAATGATCCATGTAACCTAAAACATTTGTGCCACCTTCATATTTTGAAGTTAAAAAAAAAAAAGTCCTGTAAGTGGTAGTTTCTTCTCTACCCTCAGATTTCAGTCTTCCCTTTATACTTGTTTCTTACAGGGTATGTCTTTCCATACTCTCACCCCTCTCAAGTACTATATTGATGCTGCTTATGATTTGGTGCTTACAAGGGCATTTGCCATTGTAATGATCCACCCTCAGTACAAATGATGCCTTGCAGTGATTCACCATCAGTAAAAATTCTCTGTTTGTCTAAAATTAGGACTTTTTCCTTTACGTCAGCATGGTTAGAAAGTTTTAGAGTTGATTTTGATTTTGTGGGTTGTTGTTTTTCTTTTCTCCTCCTCTAGTTGTCATCTTTGCCTTGAGGTGACAAGGTTGACTTGCTTTCCCCCAGTGACTTAAAGTTTTTTTTGAGTTTGTTTTATTATGTTTGGTTTTCTGTAGGAAAAAGAAAAACTTTCCAGTTAGAGTATCCTGACTTTTCTCCAATAGCATTTGCTCCCATCTTCCAGTTCTGCAGCATTAATGGGGGCTTTTCTCTGGTCTTCATCTTTGTCCTCAGTGTTTTTCATGAGCATCTGTGGAAGGTCCATGAAGAAGATCCTAAAAGCTGATATGCACTCCCCTAGTGTCTTCAGCTTCCGGGAGTTCTATACCCCATTCTCTTTCACACTCAACTTTCTGCATTTCATGAACAATGTTATTTGAGCCTTTCTTAATTGCTTTTGTAGTGTCTAACTCTTCTTTCCACACTCTTTTACAAGTGAGTCCCTATGGCATTTTATCTCTCAATGGAAGTGCTTCTCCTTCTTTAATTTTAATAGAGTAGGTTTTCCTGCAATATCAACTCTCTAATACATTCAAGAACATTATAATTTTATAAATTACCTGCATTTTTTGTATTGTTAGGTTGGGTGTGATTCTCTTCTTGCATTATACATTCTAAACAGAAGCCTGACCTTCTATTTAAACAACCATTAAAAAAAAATGATTTTTTTTCTTATACAAAAGTAAAATTCATGCCAAACTGTGGATCAGCTCTCTTTAGCAATGCTTCAAAAATAAAAGTATGCCTCAGTGTATGAAAGATGAGACCAGCTTTCATCATCCCTAGTATTGAAAATGTTATGCAGGAAAAACAATTCCATTTTTTGGGGCAGAAAATTATATTCCTAGCAAAATACAAACAAAACTCATGATGCAATTTCCCATTAAAATGACAAAACAAAAGCTAATTACCTTTTAAAATGGATTAATTTTACATCATTCCACATGACAGTCTTAAGTTATAGTAGACCACTTCCTCCCAAAGTAGTTCCCTCACAAATTAAATAGACTTTGTAATGATAGCCTGGAAACTAACCTATATTTTTAGCATTGTTGGTACCTTTTCTTCAAATAACATATGAGATAAAGAAAAAAGCACTTTGGAGAGTGTGAAGTGATATTTAAGATGGTAACCTTGTTATTTTAAGTTCTAAATAACCCCTAAAATCTTGGTTTATACATTATCTACAAGTAACAGCTGTTTGAGGAACACCCAAGGTTACACAAAAGTGAATTTCTACAAGGAAAGTAGATTTTATTTGATTTTACAGATTGTCTACATAGATTGAATTGTTAGAAGATTGCTAAATCTCATTTTCACTTGGTGCAGTTTAAGTGGAACTACATTGCTAATTCATACCACAATAAAAATCATTTATTGAAATAGAAGAGAATTAGCCTCAAATGTCACACTTAACAGCATTAGCTCTCAAAATACCACAGTTGGATATTAAGATGAAATATCTCACAGATGTTCACAGAACCTACCTAATCATACAAATGTTACAGTTCAAAACAGAACAATTTATTTCTTGAAGTAAAAGCTTTTGAGAACAGGAGGAACCTGACAAAATGCAAAATCTTTACTAATAATTAATAACCCAGAGGTTCTCAACTCGGCTATAGTTGAGAAGAAAGTAAAGGTCAGTCTTAACAGAATATCTGCCAGATGCCTAATAGTTACCCCCCAAAGAGTTACTAAAAACCAATAAATATTTCTTTAATTTTAAAATGTAGAGAATTTCAGAGCACTTGAGAGATAATAAGAGATTTTCTTCTTGTAGTTATATTTTGTTAAAAGTGTTATAAAGCAGAAAAAAATAAAAACCCAGCAAAGAATGTATATTCCTTTATTTTCATGTAGACACATGACATTCCTATGACAGCAGCACCCGGTATCATTTTCAAAGGACCATTCTGCCATCAAGCAATAAGTCAATAATTTAAAGAAGAAAATACTACTACTTTACCTTTTCTCTAGAGCTTATCTGCCTTCTACTTACTAGTCCATAGGAAACTTGAAACATTTTATTTTGTTTTGTATAAACTTTACATTATCTCAATGATACAAACAAAAGACTGAATGTGTGTGTGCATGTATAATATAGCATATAATGAAAATCAGTCAACCTAACTTAACAACTAGAAGATTAAAAATACTGCGGAAATTCCATATGTACTCCTTCCAGATTTAAGCCATCTGCCCTCCTACATCCCTATCTTCACTAGAGGTAAACAGTATTCATTTTTAAGAGACTATTAGCTTTAGTTTATTTATCCATAAACTATATATTATTTTATTTTATTGTTTTGCACTTAAAAAAATAACACTGTATGTACTAATCTGAAATCACTTATTTCATGTTTCTAAGATTCATATAGGTTATTGTATATAGTAGTAGTTCCTTTTTACTAATGAATTTATTTTAAAATATACAATTTATCTTTTTTCATGTCAATAACATATGAGTTGTTTATGAATTTTTGTTTTTAAAATATTTGCTTCAATGACTGTCCTTAGATTTTTTTTTTTATTCCTACTGACACATATGTACAAGAGTTTCTGTAGGTTGAGGCTTTTAATACTGTGGATCACATCCTAAAGAAATCACCATAGTTACTATCAACAAATAGTGTTGTATGTAGAATAGAATAATAGAAGAAATTAGGGTAATATCAATTAGAATAGAATAAAATTAAAATATTTCATGAAAATTATTCTAGTTATTTCTATATGCATATATGTATTTATATATGTATGAGTGTTGTGGAATCACAATGTAAAATATATTTCTTAATATGGGTCAGATTCATAAATATTTGAAAATACTATATGCTAGCATGTGAATTGCCACATTACAAGACATGCTTAGTTTTACAAGCTAAGGCCAATATGTTTTCAAATTGGTTATGCCATCAGAAACAATGTAATAAGAATGACCTATGTTTTGAAATTACTGGAAAAAAAAACTGTCAACTAGAATTTTAGTCTAGTAAAAATGTCTTTCATTAAGAGAGGTAAAATAAAGACTTTTTCAAACATACAAAAACTGAAAAATATCACCACCATCGGACTTTACACTAAAAGAAATGCTACAGAAGTTCCTCAGGCATAAGGGCCATGTTAAGAGATTAGAGAGCCACATAAGAACTCTCAAGACTCAATTTTAAAAATTCCAATTGAAAAAATGTCCAAAAGATTTGAACAGAGACTACAAAACAAAGTATGGGGATGGATGGCAAATAAGCACATGAATGATGCTCAGCATCTTTAGTCATTAGTTAAAAATAAAATTACAGTGAGACACACCTATTGGAATGGCTTATAAAACTGACACCATGAAGTGGGGAGGAGAGGCAGAGCAACTGGGACTCTCATGATTTGTTGTTGAAAACAAAAGATGATTCAGCTATTTGGAAAATCAATTTGTCAATTTCTTTTATAGTTGAACGTACACTTACCATTCAACCCCGCAATTCCAATCCTAGGTATTTGCCCAAGTAAATGGAAAACTTATGTTCATACATAAATCTTTACATTAATGTATGGCTTTATTCATAATAGCCCCAAACTGGAAACAAGTCAAATGTCCTTCATCAGGTGAATGGATAAACAAAATGTAGTACATCCATATGACTGAATAATACTCAGAAATAAAAAGAAATGAAATACTCATATGTGCAAGAACATCAATGAATAGCAGATGCATTTGCTAAATGAAAAATAAAAGCCACATCTAAAAGACTTCATATGTATATTCCATTTTTATGACATTCTATAAAAGGCGAAACTAAAGAGACAGAAAACAAATCAGTAGGTGCCAGGGATTAGGGGTGGAGGAAGGTGTTGCATGAGGGGGTTCCTGGGTGTTCATGATGATATTCTATATATTTTTTTGGTGGTGGTTATATGATTGCATGTGTTTGACGAGACTTATGAGTTATAGACCCAAAAGGGTGAGTTTTATGTAAATAAAGTATACCTTAATAAAATTATAACAATAGAGAATGAGAAAATTTAGGAGGACAAATGGGAAGCTGAATTGGAGAGAATCCCTAAAGTGCTCATACATTCAGGCATTTATTAGGCTCCTATGGTTTGGAGGGATTGTAAAATGTGAGCCAATATGGATATAATGTAAAACTATTAGGGTATTCCAAAATGAATATATTTATACCCTTAAGGAGCTCATGGTCTACATGAGCATTGATACAATCCTTTTAATTGACAACCGTAAAATAATATAGTAAGTGATATGAAACAGCTAATATATTCTTGGATCCCACAATGAGAGAAATTGCCAGACATAGGTGGTGAAGCATAAGGCTACCTGGAAGAGATGTGAGCGAGGTAAAGAGAAAGAAGCTAGTCTAGGAAAGGGGCTATTCATTAAAACTAAGTTCTCATTAGCCCAAAAATTTTCAAGAAGCAAACACATGCATATTGGAACACTTGGCTATAGTACTAAATTCAAAGATTATGTAGATTTTTACCCAGAGGAGTCTTCTATCAATTACTTGTATGTTTTTATAGAAATATTCTTTGCATCTATAAACATGCATATAAGAATTTTTAAAAACCAGTATTAGCATATTGTACTCACTGTTTGAATGTTTTCTACTAAAATGCATCTTCAAAGTTACTGTCTATCAGTATATAGCCAAATATAATAAGATTTCATTATAGTTTCCATTTGCATTTTCTGTGTTTTCTTGCTGGTCATTTTAAGGTTGTTGATTATTTCACTTATTTTTATATCTTTGTGAAATATACTAAATTTCTATTTCTTTTGATGGTATGTAATGAGCTCCTGATATGAATAATAATGTACATACTCACTTTTCCTCACTTCTATTTCCTCTCTTCCAAATCCAACTTTATTCATTTATACTCTTAGATCTTCTTGTTTGCCCTTTTCCCCTCTCTTCTACTTATTCAATATTCTAGCTGCTGGGGATACGGCAATAAACAATGCAAGGAAAAAAAAAATCTCATGGTGTTTATATTCCAGTGGGAGGATACAGGCAACTTATAAATGTAATACACATTGTGCCGTAGACCTATAGAAATAGAAAAGTAAGGTTGAGTAATAGGATGTGCCAGTAAGAAGAGGGAAAACTGCAATTTTAAGTAGATTCATCAGAGAAGGACTCACTAATCAGGTGCCATTTGAGTAAAGACATGAGAAGGTAAAAGATTAAACTTTCTGATGTGCATTTCTCAGGGGAGAGTATTGTTATTATATTTCTTTTTGACTTTTTAATTTATGATGTGTCAGTTTACCCCCCTGAATCCTTGGACGTGAAACCTACAGATATGGAGGTATGAATTATTATACCATTTTATATCAGGGACTTGAGCATCCATGGGATTTGATATCTATAGGGCTTCTGGAACCAAGCCCTTGTGGATATGAAGGGCAAATTGTATACTGTCCTGTGAGTTCCAAGAAGTCTTTCTTATTCTCTGCATGTTCCATTTGCATACATTCTGTTCTTATTTCACGTGCTGCATTATGTCTTCTCCTCTCTGAGGATAGTAATTATATTTTAAAAACTTTTTGTTTTGTCTTTCCTGAATTGCATATATTCTACTCTGACTTCCTTATTCTATTTTGGTCTTTGATTCCATTTTGCAATGTCTACTCAAAGGTTATCTGTTCATATTATAGACTGAGGCATAAAACATTAATGGAAAATACATCAACTGGTGAATTGTTTGTGTAGACTAATCAGATGGGAATTAGGACTTTTCATCAGAGCAATCACAAATACCAGCATTCATAAGTATTTTCTGTGTCTACTTTGTTTCTTCAGAGTAGAATTTTTTTATTCTCCCACCTGGCATGCTATATACCTAGATGACAACCCTTTTGGGCTAGAGTTACATGAAGGGGCAAGGAGCCTACATATTCAGTGGACAGTGATAGACTTCTGCTTACTCCCACAGTTTTAAATAGAACATATCTCCCTCACATTCGCCTTTCCTGGTCTCCCCAAGTCTGGAGCCTCTATGTCAACTTCACCCACAATACACCTGCAGTCTTGTAAAGACAGTCACCTGCTCAGACAGGTGGAGAAAAGGGTCCGGCAGATTTTCAGTCTCCTTGTACAGACTTTCTTTATTGCTCTGATTTTAAGCTCACAAGCTTATTCTCAAGAAATTCTGCAGCCAGATGCAGATTGCTTCTGGCTGGATTACTTCTCAGTAAGCATTTTTTTCTCAGCTATGCTAAAGCTTCCATTCACCTTTTTCCTGTCTTTTGCCTCTGTTTCTTCATCTGCAAAACATGAGGAATAACAGCTATCTGGAATTCTTCCCAGGATGGTTATTGACATGGAATAAAATAATGGACTTGTAAGCATCTTCCAACCAGTACAGCCTCCTTTGCTGGCCTCCCTTTTCTGGTCCACTTGCCTTCTTTTAATGATTTTTAACATTTCATGTTACTTTTTGCCTTGCATACTGTCTCACATGTTCTTCCTTCTGCCTGGAACAATATTTTCTTACTATCTTTCTTCATTTTTATGTGACATCTGATTCATACAAAATAATATATCACCATTATTTTAAGAATCATTCGATTCATCAGCTTGGAATAAAAAATGGTTTTGGTAGACTAATCAATGTTTAGGCCCAGGTAACTGGATATTTCCAAGAAGTATGTAGCAGGACTTTTGAAATAACCATCATGTTAAGAATTATTTCCCATTTTTTGTAGCACTTTTCAGCATAATTGTTATATGATTTGTTTCATCATCTCAGAGCCAAAGATAGAGTTGGCAGACAAATCTATGCTGAGGCCCAGCTAACTGGGTATTTCCAATACTTGTTACTACAGCTTTTGCAATAACCATTATTTTATGAATTATTCCTCCATCGTTTCACCATTATTTTAAGAATGCTTTGTTGGAATTGATTTTTGTGAGAGGTGGAAAGTGTGGATCCTGTTTCAGTCTAAATAATTGCACTGTTCACAATTATTTTAAGAATCATTTGATTCGTTAGGTCGGAATTGAAAATGATTTTGGTAGACTAACGTATGTTTAGGCCCAGAGGGTAGTTTTATGATGAAGACTAAACCAACCATCAGGCTAGACAATAAAATATTACTATCCACATCATCTGTCCTTTGTATCTGTCCTCCAATCCAACTCTTTCTCTACAGAATTAATCATTATCCCACATTCTATAAACAAAATTTCTTTTTTAAATTTCAGAATATCATGGGGTACAAATATTTTGGTTACATGAATTAGTTTTGTACAGTTTGAGTCAAAGTTATAAGTGTGTCCATCACCCAGATGGTGTGCATTGTACCTGTTAGGTGTGAATTTACCATCCTCCTAAGTGAAGTATCGCAAGGATGGGAAAACAAACACCACATGTACTCACCATTAAATTAGTACCAAATGATCAACACTCATGTGTACATATGGTAGTTAAATTTGACGGAAATCAAGCAGGTGAGGGGG
This sequence comes from Lemur catta, assembly GCF_020740605.2. Lineage (NCBI taxonomy): Eukaryota > Metazoa > Chordata > Mammalia > Primates > Lemuridae > Lemur > Lemur catta. The sequence continues at coordinate 43,458,455 of NC_059131.1, forward strand.
GAAAGAGTGGATGGGTAAATTCACAAAATTTCTTTCTTGTTTAAAAATATTCCATCACATATTTGTCTGTGAGCAAACACTGTATCATTAGTTTGTTTTATTAGTGCTTTATGAATAGTATATGTTATGCAGTCTTTGGACCACAATATTCTCTCCCAATATTATTCTTTCATGCTTTATTCATGTTATTAGATAGTTCATTTATTTTTATTGCTATAGAAAATATTACTCTAATGAAATTTCAAAATTGTTGATTTGTTACCCTACCCATGTATATATTTTTTTCTATTTATTATAAACAATGTTGCTATAAACATATATGCTGATGCACATATGCAAAAGGGCAGGATCTGTATTTGAAACAATAGTGTCCCAGCAATCCTTTGAAGTCTTTTGACAGCCAAAAATATCTAGAATTAATATTTATTAATTCTAATATTTAGAATTAATTCTAGAACATCTAGAATTAATATTTCTCATTCAAGTCAACAGGGAGCTTGAAAATTTTAAATCTTCAATGTAATTTAAGAGGGGAAAAAAGGTCTTAAATCTGGTTCACAGAGCACAATTCCTCCAATGCTTCTGATTTATTTGCAGATGATATGGTCTATCATGACTAATTATATAAATAACATGTTTAATATCTAGTTGAATTATAAAAATTCAAATACCATTTCAAGTTTGAAGTTCAGAAGTCATTTTATTTTTAAGCATTTAAAGAGAATATAAATATCATACTGAGAAAACATGGATATCTGTTGTGAATAGTAACTCTGCAATATTCTTTTTAGGGAATAAATGCTGAAAATTATATTTTTGTAATGTATTTAATGCATGTTTGTGGATGTGGCTCAGAATTGATACTGCCCAATTTTTCCAGTTTTCTTGTTGGCTAGCTTTTGGGTAGTAGTTTCCTTCTCTTGTCCTTTGAGAGGTCATAACTACCATACATAGAAGTGAAAATATTACAAGCAAATTGCATGTAGTATCGGCCTCATCATTTTGATTTGAGTTTGGCAATGACAACAATGATACTGGTTTCTCAGATTGCTTGACTGTAGTCAGAAGTGTGCCTTCATCCTCTATTCCTATTTGTAGAGTGCAGTTAAGTCCATAAAGGCCCCTTCTTCTTCCCAACACCCTAAGTCATCTAAGTTAAAGCTGGAAAGATGGTGTAATGGTGTTTATCATGTTCTTTGATCACCCAGATTTTTTAATTTGAAGGATATCATATATAAAGAAATGGATACAAATAATAAGTATATAACTCAATAAATTATCATTTGAAAATACCTGTGTAATCACTGATGTTGGCAATTAAACATTAAAACACTGGAGGAACCCTCAATAAGCCACCCTTGTCACCAAACCCACTGTTCCACCAGCAGTGAATGAGATTTCCAATTGCTCTGGACCTGTCGTGGTGTTCACATGTGATAACAACACATGTGGTGTTGTCAGTCCTTTATTTTTTCCTTTTTATTTATTTATTATTTTTATATTTCAGCATATTATGGGGGTACAAATATTTAGGTTACATATATTGCCTTTGTCCCCCCAGAGTCAGAGTTTCAAGTATGTCCATCCCCCAGACGGTGCACACTGCACTCATTAGGTGTGTATATACCTATCCCCTCCTCTCCCCTCCCACCTGCCCAACAGCTGATGAATGTCACTACTATATGTGCACATAAGTGCTGATCCAATTAGCATATAAGTGTTAATACCAATTTGATGGTGAGTTCATGTGCTGCTTATTTTTCCATTCTTGGGATACTTCACTTTAGTAGAATGGGCTCCAGCTGTATCCAGGGTAATACAAGAGGGCTAGATCACCGTTGTTTTTTGTGGCAGAGTGTAGAACTCCATGGTATACCTATATCACATTTTATTAATCCATTCATGTATTGATGGGCACTAGGGTTGTTTCCACATCTTTGCAATTGTGAATTGTGCTGCCATAAACATTCGAGTGCAGATGTCTTTATAGAATGTCTTTTTTTCCTTTGGGTAGATGCCCAGTAATGGGATGCTGGATGAAATGATAGTTTTACTTTTAGCTCTTTGAGGTATCTCCATATTGCTTTCCACAGAGGTGGAATTTGCAGTGTATGAGTATTCCCATCTTTCCACATCCACACCAACATTTATCGTTTTGGGACTTTTTGATAAAAGCCATTCTCACTGGAGTTAAGTGATATTATGGTTTTGATTTGCATTTCCCTGATGATTAGAGATGTTAAGCATTTTTTCATGTTTGTTGGCCATTAATATGTCTTTTGAAAAGTTTCTGTTCATGTCCTTTGCTCACTTTTTAATGGGGTTGTTTGATTTTTTTGTGCTGATTTTATTGAGTTCTGTATAGATTCTAGTTATCAGCCCTTTGTCGGATGTGTAACATATGTATATTTTCTCCCATTCTGTGTAGGTTGTCTGTTTCCTCTTATGATAGTTTCCTTGGCTGTGCAGAAGCTTTTTGATTTGATCAGGTCCCATTTATTTATTTTTGTTGTTTCTGTGATTACCTTTGGGGTCTTATTTATAAATTCTTTCCCTAGACCAATGTCTATAAGAGTTTTTCCAACATTTTCTTCTAGAATTCTTATATTTTCATGCCTTAGGTTTAGGTCTGTTATCCACCGTGAGTTGATTTTTGTGAGAGATGAGAGGTGTGGATCCTGTTTCAGTCTTCTACATGTGGCTATCTAGTTTTCTCACCACCATTTATTGAATAAGGATTCTTTTCCCTAGTGTGTGTTTTGTCTGCTTTGTCAAAGATTGGTTGGCTTTTTTCAGTCTTTTTCATATTAGCTGTTGTAGTGGGTATTTGGTGGCATCACGTTATGGTATTAATTTAGAAAAATTCCATAGTGAAATTTGGCCTCATAACTGTCTAGGTCCTCCAAGCGTAATTATCTGGCCATCTCTGAGATTCTGAGAGTTACTAATATAATTTAATATGTTTAATTTCTACTTAAACTGTTTAGAGTGGCATCTGTTGCTTGCAGCTAAGAGTCCTGCTGATATTGAGGAGAAATAACATACGACAGAAAGTAACTGATTAAAAAGGGCAGACATTTACTTTACAGACATTTACACAGCTAAGATGGCATGAAAAGAGGAGGTATACACAGAGAAATAAACTGTTGTTTTATGGGATATTGGAAGTAGATAAGGGCAATCATAATATCTCTAAAGAGTAGGTCAATTTCTTAACTCTCAGTCCACTTTTATAGTGATTAAAATGGAACTATTGCTAGCCTATATGCTAGAATTTTCATAAGTATCTAGGGGCCATTTTCAGAAAGTGAGCAATGGATGCAGAGGTTGGTAAATGGGCAGAATTTGCTCAAAATAAAAGAGAGATATCACTATCAATGTTAGAGCAGAAAGAAATTGTAAGGATAATTTAGAAAGCTCCACTTGCCTCATGACAGACACGTGCTTCTTGGCACGTTCCATAATCTTCACATTTTCATAAGTAATATTCATATCATCAACATGCTTCTCTCATAGCCTTGCAAAAGAAAATAAGCACTATGTCCAACAAAGCACTGATATCCAGAATCTGCAAAAAACTCAAATCAGCAAGAAAAAAAAACCTATCAAAAATGGGCAAAATGTATGAACAGAAATTTTTTGAGAAGATAGACAAATGGCAAACAAACATATGAAAAAATGCTCAATATCACTAATTATCAGGGAGATGCAAATTAAAATTACAATGAGATACCACATTACTTCTATCAGAATGGCCAATATTAAAAATTTCAAAAACAATAGATGCTGGCATGGATGCAGAGAGAAAGGGATGCATATACACTGTTCGTAGGACTGCAAACTAGTACAATCTCTATGAAAAACATTAAGTAGATTCCTCAGAGAAATCCTACCATTTGATCCAGCAATCCCACTGCTGGATATCTACTCAAAGGAAATAAAGTAATTTTATCAAAAAGACCACCTGTACTCAAATATTTATCACAGCACAATTCACAATTGCAAAGATACGGAATCAACCTAAATGCCCTTCAATTCATGAGTGGACAAGGAAAGTGTGTATATATATTAATATATACCATGGAATACTACTCAGCCACAAAAAGGAATAAAATAATGTCATTTTCAGCAATGTGAAGTGAACTAGAGACCATTATCTTAAGTGAGGTATCTCAGAAATGAAAAACCAAACACCATATGTTCTCACTAATAAGTGGGGCTAATAGATGAGCCCACACAGGCACAAAGCAATATAAAGGACATGAGAAACCAAGGAGAGGGCAGGGTGGGAGGGTGTGTGTGGGACAAAAACTTACCTATTGGGTACTACAGTAAATACTATTCTAGTGATGGACATACTAAAAGCCCTGACTTAAGCATTATATGAGATATCATTTTAGCAAAAATACTTGTCGCTCTTAATATTTTAGAATAAAAAAAATAAATTTATACATGATTAACTTGATTTTAAAAAAGCAATGAATTTTCTAGACCAGGGTTTTCCAAACCTAGCTGATCATCAAAATCACCAATTCTGCTCTTCACCTCAGACATAGTAAATCAGAATCTCCATAAATAAGTTCTGGGAGAACGTGATTTTTTGAAGTCTTTGGTGGCTTTGGTGATCACAAAGGTTTGCAAACTACTGATATAAACTTCAGTTTATAGAAATCATGTGCTTTATTTCATAACTTAGAGTTTGGAAGCATTTCTTCTTGGAAAGCATGGAATTTATTCACCTTATCTATAGCCTTAAGGCAAACCCCATTTTTTATATATAAAGAGTTTAACAAAGTTTCTTGACTCAGATGACCATTGGACATTAATATTATCCTAGCTTTCTCTGTTTCCTGCTGAATTTTTATTATGTGATTTTTCCAAATTCAAGTTTAAGGTAAAAAATGAATATTGAAATTGAAGTCAGAAGTTTGGCATGTGGTCATTTTCTCAGCTATTTTTTAACTTTGGGAAAATATATAACTTCTTATGCATCAGTTTTTCTAATCTGTTAAATAGGAATATTGCCAGACTTTGTGTCTACCTCATTTGAAGGGTGTGTGTGTGTGTGCACATGTGCACGTGCATTCCCAGTTTTAGTTGCACGGAAGTCGTGTGCTAAATGTTTCTTCACTTGGGTGACATTTTATTAAAAGTTAGGATAACTAATATCATGATATACTTCTCTTGCTTCTCAGTACCCTCACTGTATGACAGGTTGCCAGTATGACATTGGGTTTAATATTTAATTAATGTTACATAGCAACTTATATAGTAATTTCTTTTAGTAAACTAATAGAATAATTTTGTTAATGTATCTTGTCTTTGTCAAGTTACCCATACAATTGTAGTACTTTCTGATTTCTTCTAAAAACTATACTCTCTTGATAACGTTTATTTATTTGACAAATATTTATAGAGTAGTTACTATGTCTCAGACACTATTCATGTTTCTGGCGATATAGTACTAAATAAAAGAGAAGTTCCCATTCTTTGAGAGATTTTATTCCAATAGTTGGAGAATAGTGTGAATGAAAAACTCTATCTTCATTCATGTTTCATGGAATCTGAGTTCAAATCTATTATAAGTATCTTAAATTTGGCTATTCACTTGCCTTTTTATTAAACTAATATTTCCAGCATCATAAAATAATTATGCAAGTATATAACATTGGTTTTGTTTAGCATAGTACCGGATAAGTAAAAGCCCTGAATAGTTTATTGTTGTTATTTTTAGTGAATCTTATTGAGTTATAGTTGAAAATAGAATCTCAAATAATATTTAAGTTTCATTGCAAAAGTTGTTGAAATATTGTGGGGAAAATGCTGAAGAGTTTGTCATGTGTAAAATTTAAGCATAGTTCTTATAACTGCTTATAACACAACTGGAAAATTTCAGATTAAGGAGAAAATAAATCTTTCCAATGAGGCTGTATTGACACTAAAGTTGTATTGTTTATTTAAAAAATTGGGTAGGAAAAAGAGCAAAGCTCTTTAGGAACACCACTTGAAATAATTGCAGAGGTAGAAAGATTTTCTAGTCTGCAAACCTAAGACCCTAGAGCCAAAGATGAGGAGGGGTGAAGTTAGGTTCTGTGAAGGTCCAGCATGGCTGTGAACTCTCTTATGAGAAGTGGGTCATTAGAGTCTTAGAACAGGATCTCAGTGGGTGGTACAGAGGACACACTATTGCAAGTCAGAAAATTAGTCTCCAAATGAGAAATGAATCAGTGGGCTTTTTAACTGAAAATGCAGGTAAACCAAGATTTAAAAAAACGAAGGTAGAGTTAGAAGAGGTAGGAGGTCTAGAAAGAAATCAGAGAATTAGACTTGGTAGGCCTGAATGTTGTACAGAGGAAGGTGTGTCTAGGCATAAATTTGGTAGATATTGCTTCTGACTGCTACGTCTTTATGAGCCACTTATGCCTAGCTAGGGCAGGGCTTTAATGACAGTTTCTAGATGGATAAGGAAGGGGAAGAGAAGTGCTATTGAAATCTGTTCAGTAATTAACAGATGTTTTTATACATATGATTTTATTCAGTCTATATCCTTTAATCCTTCAAGTGGGTAACAAAGGTTTAGGAAGGTTGTGACTAGCAGAAGTCCCACCAAGTTAGTAGCAGAAAATAAAATGACCCCCAACTCCCAAGCTAGGATACTTTTATACCCTACTCTGAAAGTCACTTGCTCTTCTTCAGAATTCCACCATCCTCTACTTTCTTTTTCCAGCTGAGACCACGAACTATTTCAGTTCCATTTTATTTTACTTATTTTATTTTGACAATCATGCTTAAAAAAAAAATGCATGACTCATCCATATCCAGTGTGTAGCTGTATTTATAATGAAAGCAATCTTTCCATCTCTATCCAAATACTTACTAACAAGCTGCTAGAGTCAAAGCAAACTATTTGTATTGAATAAGATGTGCGGCCATGTGGGATTTCTTGAAAGAACAGACATTTCCTAAACTTAATTTGCAAGGCTGGAAAAACTAAAGTCATAATGGCAACCTGTTAAATATAAGTATTGCCATCTTGTTTTCTCACCCTTGTGTCATCAAAGGATTTGATGGTGGTTCTTTCTTATGACAAGAAAGTCTTCTCTGATAGAATTATTAATGAGTTAACATAGGAAGGAAGAACATGTTGGAGATGGATGGGGCTGATGAATCCAGTTCTTCAGGAAGAAGAAACCAGTGTGCTAGAGTACAGAGAATGAGGAAAATGAAGCATGGTAGGAGCAAGATCTTGCAGGACCTGGAATGTCATGTTAGGGATTTCTGCCTTCATCCTAAACTCAGTAGGAAGTCAATGGAATATTTTAATAAGGAAGTGGGAGTATGACCTGATAAATTTAAATTTGCATTTTTTAAAGACAGCTTTGTGTACAGGCTGAAAAATTATTGAATAGGGATAAGGGTAGATATATAAAATCCAATTAAAAGTCTGTTGCAGTAGTTTAGGAGAGGAACTGTGGTGGTTTTCATTAGGGCAGTAGTAGTAGAAGAGGAAAGAAAAAATAGAGATGGAGTAAGTTCTGGAGGAAGAGCCACCTGGATATACTAGAGCATTGGACTTGAGGGGACAAAAGGACTCCAGAATGCCTCCAAAATTTCTTACTTGTATAACAGGGTGGAAGGTGATTGTCCACTGAGGTGGACAACACTGGCAAAGAGAAGAGCAGTTTTGGATATGGGTCATTAAATTATCCCAGTAGCCAGCTTACTTAGGGATTGGAATATGTAGCCTTGGAGTTCTGAAGAATAGTCTAGTCTGGAGATAAAATTTTAGCAGTCATTGCTATATGAGTGGTAATCAAAGCCTTCAGCAGGGGTAAGGTACATGGAGAAAAAATGTTTTGACTGATAAAGAAGAGGTCTAACTCTGAGTTTCGAGTCACTGTGAAAGTGTAGAAGACCAGTCTATGAAAATGTTAAAGGAGAGCATAACATTACCTAAGTCAAACAAAGAGTCTGCTTTAAGGGAGAGGGTTTAGCAGTATGAATCCTGCTGAGAAGTCAGGAAAAATAAAGATTGCAAAATGGCAACTTTCCATTAATAGTGTGGAGAGAGTTCAACAGGCAGTGAAAATGATCTGCTGTTCATATCAAAGAATTAGGGGGATTTATTCTGCACTTGTTTAAATGACAGAAGAAATGTTTATTCATGTGCAGAATGGTCTTAAGTGTTATTAAATTTTTAGGGCAAACGTAGATATACATTTGGTGACCCTAGAAAACAATTCCAAGGAAAAGACTCTAGAAACTAGTCTCGGAGCTAACTGGCATTGGCACAAAATTAGATTTCTCCTGCTCTTTCATTCTAAGCTTGGTTTTCCATGGTAACCAAGTTTAAATGGATCTGCTAGATGAACAGGTCAATACAATTATAGCCATTTGTCTCACTGCTCTTATTTGTCATATTAGGAAGACCATATTTCTGTTTGGAAGCCTAATAAAGTTTGATCAAACTGTCACGTTTCTACTCAAAGGTTTTAAAAGTTATTCTGCAGATATGTGTGTGTGTGTGTGTGTGTGTATAAACTAAGTCTGTGAGGAATAATTTTTACCATATAATTAGGAATCAAATTTTGAATAAGAGAATATAATGAATTTTAAATACAAAAACCTTGTTATGTTCTGGCGAAGAACAAAAAGTTCTAGGTTAAACAACTTTACAAATCAAATGCTAATCAGAGGTAAAATATATGACTTTGTGAAGCTCAGCACATTGTTACATATTTATTTTTGTTATTGAAGACTGTAGCCTTAAGATAATGAATCATTAAACAAAAAGCATAAACATGAATTTGTTTAATTTATGAAAAACAGTAGTGCATTGATTTTAATCTTGATATTACTCAATGGTCAAGAAAAAAATTCTGATGTAATAATATTTTGACTGACAAAGTGAAAGTGGCATTTCAAAGTAACTTTAAACAATGGAGATGCAAATCTACAAACCTGGTGCAAGTCATTTTAGCCCATATGTATTGCTATATGCTCTGTGAAATCAAAAATATTTTGCTGTCACTAATGACATACCAACAATTTTGGCTGAGTATTGAATTCAATTGGCTTTGATTTCAAGGAAAAAAATTGAGAAGATCCAGCTTAGTTTATTTATAGTTTAAAAAATAATGTCTTCTTGAGATCTTTTCCTTCCAAGTCAAATGCTTTTTTGAAGTAAGAATAAAACTATCAGTATCAATGACTCAATTTAATTTTAGATCTCATGGAAAATACAAACTGAAATTGCAACCCTTTAAATCAAATGCCATTATTGCATCACAAAACGGAGAAAGAATTAAAGCCTAATTATTCATCAAATATTTACTACAGTTCCGAGTTTGATTTGATTAGCTTAGATTGATTTCCTGGAAAGATAAAATGTTTCAATTTCTCTAAGCCCTGAGCTCCTGATTATTGTGAGTCATTTGTTCTGAACATCAACTGAACTTGCAAAATGTTTAGCAGCTCCTAGAGCATTTATGACAACATAAAGTGGGATTTCTCATGCATGGAATCTAGCAATTTGACACAATGTTTTATTTTGAGACAGTGATTTCCACTTGGGACAATAGTGCTCTAAGTTTCAGGGAGAATCAAACACTTGACTCATGAAAGATGTTAATATTTGAAAGTCTTACCAGAAAGACATTTCTATGTTTCTGGAAGACTGTGAAGATGGCCAGTAAGCCTTCATAGCTACTCTCTCATTTCACTATATTCAACAGTTTCAAATGGTGCTATTAATACAAACAAAAATCTATATGGGGATGATGTGGGGAAAGTTTTTGGTTGTATAGTCTCTTTCTCTTACAATCACACATGTATACTTACTACCCTACCCACAATGTGCCATAGATTCTTTGAGCTTTATTCTGTCACCACTTTGGGCATGGTATCACATTTTTGCCATATCTTTTCATGTATAGGATAAACAAATATTAGAACCCTTGGAACTAATAACAGTACATCTTGTGTGTGTTCTTTATACTTTCTGCATGGTTTATAATTAGGCAAAGCAGAATGGGAGGTATGGTTACCACAAATCATTGAATTATGGTTTACTAAAATAAGCATGTTCTAATGCACAAGGCAATATAATATTAATTTTAATAACTCTATTTGCATTATGGAACATGAAAGCAAAGCTCTTGACAGGGTGAATGAGAGTTACTATCTCCATCCATCAAATAATTTTTATGCACATAGTCTGTAGACCAATATTCTATCATGGAGGTGTTCTGAAATGGCTAGCAAACCTTTATTTTAATGTCTTGCCTGAATTTTCCCCTTTCTGAAATCAACACATCACTGGATGCTTTATGCTTCTGAATACTTTTAATAATCATGTTAACATGGGTTTTAATTTTAAATACTGGCATGTAGGTAAAGAGTTGGAAACCAGAGAAACGAAAGGGAATTTTGTTATTCGCATAACTAGAAGAGTGACAATCTGCATCTACTCCGTTGGTTATGAACTTATGTAGTATATATAATAGTATAATGTAGGTTAGCAGTTCTAAACAATGAACTTGAGACTCACTATGTCACAACTGTGTCACAAGAAATAAACTAATATTAATAACAGATAAATTACTAAAAATTACAAAACCAAATCAAATTAGAATAATTTACCAGATTATTATTAGAATTACGTTACTTTCTCTTGCATTTGAAGATAAGTTTTTCAGTGTGAAATATAACATTGGAATTACAGCACAAATACAAGAAATTGGAGAAATCGGTCATAAACCTGGCTATTTAATCTACTTATGAGAAAATGTGTTCTACACGTTAATGTCATGTATGTGTTCTGGTTCTGGTAGAAAAAGTTTAGAATCACTGATGCAAGGTATGGATCAGTGATTCTAAAATTATATATATATAATTATATATATATGAAACATATATTAGGTCATTAAATATGAAATGCCCTATTTCAAATCAAAGTGTAGTTTATTATATCTCAAACAAGAAGCAGTATAATTACGCAAAATATATGCCTAAACTGTCGACACAGTTTTGCCATTTCAACAGTAGCTTGTTTATGCCAGCAGCGAAAAAGGCTGGAGACTGAGTGGCCATGAAATCACGAAAGGCATTTTCTACAGCTTGTTCAGAATTGAATATTTGTCCTTGCAAGAACTGGTCCAAAGCCTGGAAGAAGTGGTAGTCAGATGGTGCAAGGTCTGGTTAATATGGTGGATGACAGAGTTTCTTTCCAAGTCCACCTTCTATAGTTTGAGCAGCACTGTTTGTGCAACATGTGGTCAGGCATCATCTTGCAAGAGGTTTGGCCTGTTTCTGTTGATCAGTCTCAGCTGCTTACTTGCAAGTGTCCTCGTCATTTCATCCAATTGATTGCAGTGGACATCCACTGTAATTGACCAGGTTTCATGAAGCTATAGTGGGTAATACCAGCACTGGACCACCAAATAGATACCATTGGTTTTTTTTGATGAATATTCAGTTTTGGACTATGTTTCAGCACTTCATCCTTATCCCATGGTTGTGCCAAATGCTTGTAATTGTCAAAAAGAACCCATTTTTCATCACACATAACAATAGAGTGTAGAAACAGTTTACCTTTATATCGTAACAGCAAAGAAAGACAGGTTTGAGAAGATTTGTCCACTGACGCTCATTTAATTCATGAGGAACCCATCTGCTCAGCTTCTCTACCTTGTGGATTTGCTTCAAATGGTTCAATATTTTTGGAATAGTAACGTCAAACTTGATGCATGGATAGGTTTAGATGGATTCATCTCCACTACAGCTTTCAGCTCATCCTTGTCCACCTTGGTCTCAGATTGCCCACAGGGCTCATTTTCAAGATTAAAATCACCAGAACAGAACTTCTCAAGTCATTGATGTACTGTGCATTCATGAGCCACATCCTTCCCAAACACTTCATTGATATTTTGAGCTGTCTGTGCTACATTGATTCCAGTATGGAACTCATATTTGATCATAACAGAAGCTTTTGACCTATCCATGGTTTCACAAAAATTGTTCTAAAAAAATTTTGAAAGCTAATCACAAGCTAAAACATCTGTTTAAAAGACTGAGGGTGTACCTTCACAATAAAAATAAAACAAGAATTGTCATCGTGAAATGTCAGAGACATCAACTGTCAAACTTAGTACTTACGGAAATTGGACATTTCATACTTAACAACCTAAAAATAAATAAATACATATATATGTACATCAATAAAAAACTTAGTCCATTTGGACTACTGTAACAAAATATAGGTTAGATTTAATAGCTTATAAACAACATAAATTTATTTTCTGGAGACTGGGAAGTTTAATATCAAGGCACTAGCAGATTTAGTGCCTGATTTTGGCCTCTTTCCTGGCTCATAAATGGTACCTTCTTGCATCATCCTTGCATGGTAGAAGGGAAAAAGCAACACTCTGGGGCCTTTTTTATAAGGATACCAGCTCCATTTATTAGGGCTCTGCCCTTATGACCTGATTATCTCCCAAAAGGCACTACCTTCTAATACCATCACTTTGGGTGTTAGGATTTCTACACATGCATTTTGCGGGGGGAGGCACAACTATTCAGCCCATAGTATTATGTATATATATATACATACACATGTAACTGCAGATAAAATAGATTTTATGTATATGTATCTCTCTCTCTCTATATATATATGTATATATATTTCATAGAGTTATCTCTATATACCTCATATATCTGTTCTTCTGTTAATGTGACAATATTCCCACTAGTGTAAGTAAACAGCTTGAAAGTAAGGGCTATGCACTGAGTTTTCAGTGATTTATATAGTGGCTGCCATTTTGCAAACTGCTCCTTGGAATAAATGAATGATGATTTCATGCTCAGGTATTTATTTTCTCAATATTATAGTAATGAAAATTCTAATTATATTTGCAGTGGGTACATATGATACTACTATTCCATTTTTTCTTATAAATCTACTGTCCAAATTTTTTTTTTTTTGGAGAAAGGGTCTGTGCTCTGTCACCCAGAGTGGTGTGCAGTGGCACAATCATAGCTCACTGCAACCTCAAACTCCTGGGCTCAAGTGATCCTCCTGCCTTAGTCTCCTGAGTGGCTGGGACAACAGGCATGTGCCACCACCCCTGGCTAATTGTTCTATTTTTTGTAGAAATGAGGTCTCACTGTGTTGTGCAGGCTGGTCTTAAACTCCTGGCCTCTAGCAATCCTCCCACCTCAGCCTCCCAAAGTGCTAGGATTACAGACATTAGCCACTACCCTCAGCCTGGTATCTATCTTTTTTTTTTTTTTTTAACTCTGTTCTGTGCTCTAGGAGGCTGAATTCTGTGGACTACATCAGCAGGATTGCTTGCACGCTAGCTTCAGGTTGGTTTTCGTCTGTGGGAAACTCTAGCAGATCTGTGGGAGGGAGGAGAGTGAGATCAGGATAATTATTAACTCACTCCAATAGCTCTGTCATTGGCCAGCTGAATCCCTAACTAAAGATCATAGATCTGTCAGGTGGCCATCTCTACAAAGTGCTTCCTCTCTCTCTCTAGCTCACTCTCTCTCCCACCCCGACCCCGTCCAGTAAAGGTCTCTATTACCTCCTCATCAGGCTTAAATATGGCAGTGCTGCCCAGCTCCCTGATGTTATTAGCCTGAGATCCTGCAGTCTCTTGGGCTCTCCCTTAACCCTGTCCACACTTACATAATAAGTTCAATTATCCAATCTGATTATGCCTTTTGTTTCCTTCCAGTGCCTTACCTGGTACACTAATCTCAGTGGAATAAACTCTGAATATAGAAAATGTTCTTGACATTGCTGAATCATGTTGATTTAATTTTTAACTACTATTTTAATGTTATAAATAGAATTGTAATTTTTGTTCCAACTAGAGAGTGATGTGTTTATAAAAACCAATTCCCTAATGACATCTAAACTTGAAACTCTTTGACAATTTTCACATTAAGTTAAAGAAGCAAATAATACACGATATTCAGCTGAACTACCACACTCTGAAATGATGCTGTTAAACATTTAATATGACTTTTTACTCTTGGAGATATCTAATAAAACTGAGATTAACAGGGTATGATTTCCCTGCCTTCCCAGCTTTATTCTTCTCCTTCACTCACAGTAGTTCCTGTGGTTCTTTGAACATGCCCAGCTTATTTTCCACTCAGGGCCTTTGGACTTGAATGGACCACCTTCCTCCTATATTGTTCTATGTTTGCACCTTCCCATTAATCAGGTCTTAACTCAAATGTCACCCTTATAGAGGCTTCCTCTGTACTATGTAAAACATCCATTCACCACCTATAACCCTCTACACTATTGCCCTGATGCATTTGTTTTCTAGCATTTTCACTATCTAACAATATGTTATGCTATATCATGTATGTATTTCTTATTGCTATTCATATTCTCTAACATAAGTTCCATGGGAACAAGGACTGCATTTGCCTTCAGGGTCTAGAACAGTCCCTGGTAAGCAGTATTTTTAAAGCTTTATTTATACATACACACATATTATATATAAAATTTAAAATGCAGAATCTAATGTGTAAATTTTAATGCACAGAATTAAGCATTCAATCAATTATAGAACACTTCATTACTCCAAAGAAAACCCCTAGCCATTTCCCTACCCCCTACCTCCTCACTCCCCCAAGCCCTGGACAACCTTTAATCTCTATGTCCTATAGATTTGCCTATTTTTGACATTTCATATCAATGAAATCATACAATATGTGGTCTTGGTTTTTTTGTGAATGTTTTTTTTTCCACTTAGCGTAATGTTTTAAAGGTCCATACATATCATAGCATGTATCAGTACCCCATTCTTTTTTATGGCTGTATAATATTCCATTGAATGGATATACTATATTTTATTTATCCATTTATCAGTTCATAGACATTTATTGTTTTTTTTTTCTATTTTCTAGCTATTATGAAAAATCTTCCTACAAACATTTGTGGTAGCTCTATGTTTAGTTGTTTGAGGAACTACCAGATTATTTTTGAAAGTGGCTGCAACCATTTAATGTTTCTACCAACAGGGTATGAGGGGTCTAATTTTTGCACATACTCACCAAAATATTTTCTTATCTACCTTTTTGATTAGAGCCACGTATTAATAGTAGGTGTGAGAGTAACTGATATTTTTTGGTTGTATATACAATTCTACTTATTCCAATGCAAGTCAAAGTTATAAATATTAAATATAATATTATATTATTTTACTTTAATTTTTCAATGCCATGAGTTTGAAGACTAATTTTTTTGAAACATTTTGAATAAATACTTTTGCTTTATTCTATTCCCAGGAATCTTCAGTGGACTACTATTATGGACTGCATGTTTTTGTCCCTAAAATTCATATGGTGAATTCTTAATTCCTAAGGTCATGGTATTTGGATATAGGGTCTCTAAGAGGTACGTAGGCCATGCAGGTGGAGCTCTCATGATGGGATTAGTGCCCTATAAGGAGAAATGCAAGAGAGTTTGCTTCCCCCCACCCCACACTCTGTTTCTATACCCTATGAGGACATAACCAGGAAGAAGTCCCTCCACCAGGAACTCAATCAGCCAACACCTTGATCTTGCACTTCCAAGTCTCCAGAACCATAAGACAAATTTCTGTTATTTAAGCCACTCCATCTATGATATTTTTATTATAGCAGCCTGAACTGATTAAGGTAAATACAGTGATTTTTTTCTTCTAGAATAATAGTAGTCATACAATGGTGTTACTACAAATGCTATATATAACACAACAATGGATCTCAATTTGGCAATGGGCAAGATAAATTTTAGAGTCTGCTTATAGTCTGAAAATACTAGTGGGCTTAGAGACAGACGTGGAAGTATACTTGGGGAAAGATTTGTGTATATATTACTGAAAAGTTCAGCACTTGTCCCCGAGTCCACATCAGAAGAAGGAGGACAAGTGGTTTGAGGAGAAACAAAAAGGAGTGTGTTAATTTGCAGGCAAATAAGGAGATTGGCAGACTCCTGTCTCAAAGTACCAACATCTGGCTTATGAGCAGAAGTACTACTGAGCTTTTAAAGAGGGCTGGATGCTCTGAGAGCCTGTAATGCAGCTGTTTTGTGTTGTCCCATTCTCCTGTCACAATCCAAGCTGATGCTGAATGATCTTTGTGTAGGGTTGCAGGTTGTTCTGCAGGCTGCTGTTGGAGGCTCTGGCAAGGGGTTGGGTGAGTCCCTCTTCATGGAGGCTGGCATTGTGGGAGATTGCTCTGCCTGGGTCTCTCTCTGGCAGCGACAGCAGCAATTGGGTGAGGCTATCTAGGCAGTGGTCATATGTGTCAGGGTTATGAGCATTCATTTCATTTATATCCAGGTACAATGGCAGCACGTGGCTAGTGGGTTCATGTGGAGCATTGGACTGCAGGGAAGATCTCACCAGGCAGCAGGTGGAAGCCATGGAGGCAGAGCCACAGGGGCTTGGCTGCAAGGATGGGTGGCGGTTGGGGAGCCTCAGGGGAAGGGCTTCAGGGGCACCCACTGGGTGGCTGGGACTCTCTCCCTTTGGTAGGTCCTACTGAGGCAGTTGCTGTGGGGTTTTTCAAGTGGTATCAGTGGTATTTGCTCTGTTTGAATCCCCCATGGTGAGGAGGGGTACCCAGCTCCCAGTCACAGGATGCCTGAGAACATCCATTCTCCCTGCTCCCTTTCCAGCCCAGCAGAGGCAGTGCAGGGGTGGTTGAAGCCAAGCCAAGCCCTATGTAGACCAGGTGCGCTGGACCCAAGAGCTCAAAATTGTGTCAGTTGTAGTGACCCAGGAACAGAAGCCACTGGGTTCCCGCTATGCTTGCTAACTGGTGCAGTGTCACTGCAGTCTCCTTGATCCCGTCCTGAGATCTGTGGTGCTGGTGGGGCCCTCGACGGTCAGGTTGCAGTGTTTGTGGGGGTTCATGGAGCCCCAGGGTTCTCTCCTTCCATCCTTCCCCATGTGGATGCCTCCCCCATGTACCTTCCAATCTTGCCCTGTGGATCGATCACCCCATTTCCCTTCTCTCTGAGTGTCTTTCATCACTTCCTTGATATGCCACAATGCTCTCTCCAAGAAGGTCCGTCCGTAGGTAGCCATCTACTTGAAACTTTCAATCCTGTCTTTGAGAGCAGTGTGTGTAGGCTGCTCCTAGTCCACCACTTGGCCCTATCTCCCCTGGGTTGTATTTTGCTGGCCCTGCAGCCAAACCCCTCTTATGTTAAAATTGTCTCCCATATGCTTCATTTATGTTCACATATATTTAGCCATATGTAAACCCATGTTACCATTTACAATGCTTAATGATATTTTCCCATCATAGTGAAGGAGAGTCATGGAATTTAAAACATTGCAAAGAAAACAGGAAAATATAGAACAGAGGTTATTATATTAAAATTATTTTATATGTCTCATCCCTAGGATCACTTTTACCTCTTATAATCTTCTAATGTAATCATTTATGTAAAAGTCTGAAAAGGGAGAGCTGTGAATTGGAGGAAGCTACATTTACTATATACTTCTATATAACCCACAGCATTTCACTGCTTTAATTATACTTTGTAAATTTGACCTCCTTCATTTGTCTTGTCCACCCATATCTATCTTGAGAAATATTTTCCAAATTGAAGATGCAGGCAGGGGCATCTTTCAGAACAACAGCTTAGTTGCACATTATCCTCCTTCCCTCTGGTCCTGCCAGAGCTCCAGTGGCCCCCTCCCATCCATCCTACCTGCCATTCTGCCTTCCGCCATCTACCTTTGTACCTGCTGCTCCCTCTACTTGGAATGCTACTTGGAATGTTCTTCTCTTTCCTTTTTGTCAAACTGAAACAGACTATCCTTTAGACTGCACATCAAGTGTTGTTTCTTCAGGAAAAGTTTCCCTGACCTCTCCAAACAGGCCAAACTCCCTATTAGAGTCTCATATCATGGATATCCCTTGCTTTATTTTATTCTTTTAAGCATTTGTCACAGCTACAATTTTGTGATTTTATATTTGATGTTGTAAATTTTTTAGAAATGTCTGTCTGTGCCTCTGTGTTGTAAGCTCTAACAAGATAGAAACCCTGTCTGGTTTTGCTCAGCACTTAATCCCCAGAGCGTAGCAGAGTACCTGATACAGTGAACATTTAATCAATAAGTTGAAGAAAGGGATAGTAAATGAATAAATGAATGAAATTTATATTTGACAGAAATAAGCGAGCAAATAGGTAGAATATGGGAGAATTTCTTTTAGTATAATCAGTAGTAGGATGAATTTTAAAAGAAAAAATTTTAACTTGCTGTTGCTATGCAAACACTTAAAACTTTTTGTTGTAGACATCACTGGACAACAATCTCTTTGCTTTTTAATTATCACACATTAATAGAGAAACATGCATTAGTGTATAAAATGTTTCAGATCCATAATGGGTTTTTATTGTGATAATGTTCAGCAGTGTGAAAAATTGCAGTCTAATTAAAGCTTATTTCTATAGTACTGCCTTGTTTGCAGATCAAGATATTGACAACACTATTATAATTATAGCATAATCTTGTTTTCTTTTTCTTCAGGCTGCTGTTAGCATATTTTTCCTTTGTCAATATAAATGTGACATAAAGTGTTGCTTTTCTGTAATGATGGGAAGAATGAAGTTGTTTCTACATTCAATATGAAGCTGAAGAAGCCATTATCAATCACTGCATGTGTGTGTCAATAAACAGCAGTTTATGTTCTCAATGCTCTGTTTTTCTTTCCCAGAGACTATAGTGAATGAGGGGCAGCACAACGTGCATCCACCAGAGTAAAAGATGAGAGGGCATGTGTGGACCTCATCCTGAAAAGTCACAGTCAAGTGGCCTAAGGAACCCTGGTGAGAAATGCAAACAGAGCTGAGAGTTTTGCTTGATTTTCCTGTGCTTACGTTTTTAGTGATGGCATCTGTTCAAGAACTTGGTCACTGAAAAAGTTAAGAAGAGCTGGGTAAATTTTGCTTGTTAAGCTGTTAAAAATCACTCTAGCCCAGTGTTTCTCAATCTTGGCTGCACCTTGGAATCACCTGGGGGCTTCAGCAAGTACTGATGCCCAAGTACTACTCCTCAGGATTACCAATTCATTGATTTGGGATGTGACCTGGGCAGGGGGAGTTTTGAAAGCTCCTCAGGTTTTTCTAATGTGCAGCCAAGTTTAAAAGCCATTGATGTGGGCAGACTCAGAAAAAAAAATAAAAAACTCCTCTATGATGTTGATTTACCTTTTTATTTCTTTGTCACTGCCATTCAAGGTGTGTTCCCCAGACTGGCAGCATCAGTAACACCTGGGAGCATGTTAGAAATGCAGAATCTCAGTCCATCGTATACTTAATAAATCAGAATCTGCATTTTAATGTGTGTTTGAGAAATGCTTGTTTATAGCACATTTATTTCTAAATCTGTTCATTTATTTATTGCTCCTTCCGGGGTTTTTCCAGCCTACTTGTCTTCTGCTATCAAATGAACATCAGCTATCACCACAATGGATGGCCAATCCTTTTTCTGAAAATAGCCGATCATTTATTTTAAGTCCCCCAAATCAGAAGCTTCTAAGTCAGAAATGGCCTGTCTATGTCTGTATTTCTAATTATGAAAAACAGCCTTTCACAGTTTCCAAAAAAATACCTTTTATCAGGCATAGCTCTCATGGTTTTGAGTGTTAGATTATGTTTTAAAGCATTTTAATATGGATTTCAAATTCTGGTATATTATTTTCCTGGTGAAGGATATTTCAGAAATTCAGTGACTTTATGTTCTGAAGATTGATGTTTCAAAGGAAAAATGCTTTTAAATGCTTCTAATATTTTATCTTGTTTTGAACCCTCAACAAAGAACACTTTCTGATGGCTCAGTATGAGCTGCAAAGAATACTTTGGAGCTTTCAGGTACCCTTTTATTATAGCAATAGGAGAATTTGCATCTGTCTAAGTGGTGGGTTTTGTTATTTAAGTCAATCCAATAGCAAAATCATTCCAGTGCAGCTCTAGCCAGCATTACAAATTAAAATTTAATAGGTTAGTAATAAATTTTGAGTAGTTTTGGTCCTTCATTCTTTTTTTTTCTGGATTTTTTTTTTTTTATTTAAGCATATTACAGGAGCACAAATGTTTAGGTTACATATATTGCCTTTGCCCCACCTGAGTCAGAGCTTCAAGCATGTTCATTTCCCAGACGGTGCGTACCGCACCCATTAGGTGTGAATATACTCATCCCCTCCTCTCCCACCCAACTTTATTCTTAAATTAATTGTGGAGCAATTTCTTACATGCTGTATCAGCACTTATCATTAGCATTGTTCTCCATCTAAGTTGGCATTTTATATACTCTGTTCTTTTCCCTTGACATGGAGAGGACTAGTATCCATATTATAAATGGATAGGAATAACATAGAACAAGCTTACCTGGTATGGTGAAATGACAAAAATTAACTAGTTCATGATCAAGGATGATGATGTGGCATTGAATTTCTAACCCTGTGGTTTTCTCACACATCTTGTGACATTTTGCAACAGTTGGTTCATTGCTCATTGTATTTTTATAATGTAGAGCTAGTGGAAATAATTTTTGCAATTTAAATTTGCAATGCATGATAAGGAGATACAGGGCTCTTTTGGAAAGGGAAAACATTTGGCAGAAGTGAGAGACTTGTTTTGACTTTCACACTAACCGTTAAGTTGGATGAGATTGACTAGTCAGCATGGACATGGATAAAAGTTAAACTCTCTCATTAAAAGTGATTTTTCACATAACTGCATAAAGTATTAATAGTACCTCATTCCTAAGTCCCTTACCACTTAAATTAGAGGAATATTTCCTGGCTATGCTATATAGGGAATGAAACTCTTACTCCATTTCAAAATCATGAAATTTAAATTAGTTCTTTTAAATTAGAACTAATTGATCAACACTCCTGTGCACATATGGTAGTAAAATTCAGTGGAAACCAAGTGGTGGGGAGGGGGTAGTAAATTCACACTTAATGGTTACAATGCACACTATCTTGGTGATGGGCACACTTATAACTTTGACTCAAGCAGTATAAAAGCAATCTATGTAGCCAAAATATTTGTACCCCTTTAATATTCTGAGATTTAAAAAATGAAGCAATAACCTTTAATGTTTGATTGTTTTTTCCTTAGATAGAGCTTGACCAGGAGATTTAGGTTGTCTTCCTTGTCTTACTTACGTGAAACATAGTGAGATGAACCAATTTTCAGGGCCTGTTTAGGCCTTCTGAAAAAGCAAGGCATGTGATGAAAATGTGAGCATGACTTCTGGGGATTTTAAGCTTCATTATGATTAAATGACAATTTATGTAATTTTTCCTGACCTGACTCTCCCAAGAAACATTCACTTTAAGGAGAAGAAATTTTTCTAATTTCTGTAGGGAGCAGCTCTTCTCTAGCTTCCAAAGTCCTTGTTTACTTATCCAGTCTTACCTTGCCCTAGCCCATTCTTAGAATTAAGGAAAGGGATTTAGATCCCCATTCAAATGTAAACCTAGTGGCTCCCAAACTCATGGCTACTTCTTGGAAACTGGCTTTGGAAACGATACTGGAAGAGGCAGCTCTTACCATTGTATCTACTTTTAATTTTGGAGATGTTCCCTCCCACTCAGACACCTCATGAGAGTATGCTTTGGCCTAGAATGATTGTGATGAGCTCACCTCAGGTCTTGCTGCCTGGGCTAAAATAAAGCAACCTCATGTAGTTAATAGGTACAGGAATGCTCCTAATAAATATACCTAAAAATTGAGAGCATCTAAGGGCAATCCTTTTTTTATTAAAAAAAAAAAGTAATATTTAACTGAGCCTTTACTATTTGCCATGTAGTGTTTTATCCACTTTGCTATGTAATTGTGTTTAATCCTTACAACTGAGTTGTTATGTTTATTTTCTTCTGTTTGCATATGAGATTCAGGCTTAGAAAGGTTACATAACCAAAGTTCACCATGGTACTATCTGATGAAACTAGTATTTGACCCAAGGGTTGTCTAACTTCAGGGAACCAACCTCTCAACCTGTGCACCAGGAGGAGCTGAGGAGGCTTCCTCTAAGATGGCATTTTAAAGAAGAGTCCACTTGAAAAAGCTTGCATCAAAATATTTTAGTTGTTTATTACAACATTTTCAAAACCTGAAGACCACCTGCAGTGATTTCTGGTGACACCAACCCTTCCAATACACCATCACCTATGACAATTGGTTAGGTAATTTGAGAGTCTACTGCCCTTCTTTCTATCCTTTACATGTTCCTGGGCTATTATTCATCCAGATCTCATCTCCAGGCTGCCCTGCTCAAATATTGACAAGACTGTCCTGATGGTGGTTGGCATCCAAGAATATGGCACATTTTAATCTCCTGTGCTGACCCACCAAACTCTGTCATTCTGTTTATCATTAAGACCTCCTATTACCTCATGATTTCAAGACATCAAATATAGGAGTTCAGCACCCATTTATTATCCTGGTTTTGATATTCTGATCTCTGTGACCATCCACCTCTCTCCCAGTTACCTGTACTTGTAACGAGAGACCTGGTAACCGCCACATATATATCACAGAACAAATAGACTTTATAGTTTAAAAAAATCAAATTCATTGTCATCCTTTCACTGAAAAATGAAAGAGGAAAGGTGATATTTCATAAATCTAGAATGAGAGTGAATATAAGAGTGAACATCAAAGCTAATCAAGAAACAAAAAGATTGAGGGCAGAGTACATGAGGAAATGGTGATGGCTATTCCTAATGTGTCTCCTTTTCTTCCTTTTATTATTAAGAATAATTATTATATAGTGCAATTAATATCACCAAAAATAATCTCCCATTGGACCTTTAAACTTTTCCCCAAGTAGTTCTAGTCCCTCTCTATCTCACTGGAAGAAGTGGTTAAAAAACTAGAGGTAAGGGGGAAGGTAGAAAAGGATTTCAATTTTCTGTAGTAAATGACTCTGTAATTATTTTCAGTAAGCTTCCCTCAAATGAACAGACCTAGATATTCTATCCAATCTTCTCATTATGCAGTTAGCCCCTAAAATGTCCATCTTGTTTACATTTTACTTTCAATGTTTCTTATTTTCATAGATACAAATAATGCGGGGAATAAAAGGAAGTCTTCCACTGAGTCCTTAACATATTTTCTTACAATGGAAAAGATAATATGCCAATGATGTTTTATGTCTTGGCTGTTTGGAATGAAAGGGCAAATTTAAAAAACCCTGGGTTTTTTTTGTTATGTGTCAGAAATTCATATTTTTGTATACTCTTGCTGGCAGACTTTCTCAGTTTCAGTAAGGAAAATTTGGAGGATTTATATTTTATTTGTGCATTGAAACATATTTTTCAAAATTAGGCTCAGAATCAGTCAGATAAAAGTGATTAGATCTTAGATTTTAGACGTAAGAATTTGCCTCAAAGAAACACTATAAAAATGTATGCCCCTTCCAAATATGACTATCAGTCATAAACAGACATGCTATTTACAAAGTAGCAATTTAGTCTAAAATATTTTTCATTAAATGATTTTAAAATTAGTATATACAGGTTATGATTTAGGTTACAGGCCCTCAAGTCTTTGCTGTTTCATTCTACCATTTTATTTATACTCTATAAACAGACTAATTTGACTTAGATCAATCTCAGAATACTAAAAGTGTCAGGCAAGGACTATTCCTTAATCACTTGAATAAATTGTTAAAGAAACCTTCTGGTGCCTCTTTAATCACAAAAGAGACACATCATTCTGATTAAAAAGCAAGAGAAGGTAGAAACAAGATTAAGAAGTAGAATACATTTTCTGTGGTAATAACAATTTTGGTGGATTAAAATTGCATTGTATAAATTTACTAATTGTATTTAGTCTTAATGTGATGTTTGTATCTGTGTTTGTTCATGTTATTCATTACTTAGTTACATATATAGCACTAATCGAGCCTATTCATAAGAATCTGTTCTTTTGATTACTTATGTATTATGTGGAGAGGAAGATAGTTGTGAAAGAAGTGAAAAAAAATATGATGGCTCTTAGTAACCTAATCTTACCCACTTTTTCTGTTCCATCTGCATGTTAGGATTATAATAAATTTAAAACGTAACAAGTTAAGACACCAAACTATCTTTCAGTAGGTGACTAGATAAACTGTAATACATCCAGGCAAAGGAATATTATTCAGCATTAAAAAGAAATAAACTTTCAAGCCATAAAAAGATATGGATGAAATGCATATTACTAAGTGAAAGAAGTTAATCTGAAAGGACTACCTACTATACAATTCCAACTTTATGACATTCTGGAAAAAGCAAAACTGTAGAGACAATAGAAGACCAGTGATTGCCAGGGATTAGGGGGAGGAAGGGATGAATAGGCAGAGCACAGAGGATTTCAGGGCAGTGAAATTATTTTGTTTGATACTATTAATATAATGGTAGATACATGTCATTATGCTTCTGTCAAAACCCATAGAATGTACAATGCCGAGCATGAACGGTGATGTAAACGATGGACCTTAGTTGATAATCATGTGTCAATGTAGGTCTGTGGATTATAACAAATGTGCTATTCTGGTAGGGGATGTTAATGGTGGGAGAGGCTGTGCACGCATGGGTCAGAGGGTGTATGAAAACTCCATGCTCAATTTTGCTGCTAATCTAAAAACTATTCTTAAAAAATTAAGTCTACTTAAAAGGAAAAAATGTAACCATTTTGTATTGTTATATCTAGAAAGAGTAGGCATAGGTATGGTGATCATATTTTCAGAGACAATTATCTGTATCTGTAGCTCATTAAAGATTTGTTTTCTCATTAATGAACTCATTTATAGACAAAGAATAAACATTGTTATTTTATTTCTTATATAATATGTCATTTATACATAAATGAATGCTATTTCATAAAACAGTACTATATAAAGATCAGTTAACATACCATTTACATTATTTTATAATTAATGTGCTATAAATATTAGTACATTGTTCTATTATTATCTGAAGAACTCAATTTGCCCAGATTTATTTATGCTTATTTTCTTCAAATTTGTATTTGCAATTCAGTCGGATTACCTAGAGAGACAATACAATATATACAATATAATGGCTATTGCTTTTGCTGATTCATCCAAGCTGTTTCAGTTAGATAAATCTAGGTTTAAATCTCCCTGTTTGTACTTGGCACTGAAAACAAAAACTTGTGTATTTTTTCCTGGTTAGGAATACCAGAGTTATAGTGAATACAATACTTAAATACTTTCTTTTTCTTAATTGGCTACCAAGGGCTCATTATGCTATCATTAAGGACATTATAAACATTTTCATGTGACAGTGTATAAGGGCCACTTTGAAAAAGATGTAATGTCTCATTCATATCATTCCATTGAGAATTTGTCCTCTATACTCACACTTCTCAAATACATCCAAGATTGTTAATACTTAGCAATCAAATTATGCCTCCTAAACACTGATATATCCTGGTGTGTGTTCCCTGGGCCTCAGATATGAATAAATATTACATGGAAACATCTTGTCATCAAATATATCTAGGAAATGCTGAGTTAGGCTCTTTAGTTGTAGAATTTTTCAGATCCTTTAATTTGCTAATATGCAAAATTAATCTAATCCAGGGAAATAGAGTGTATTTTACCGTGGGAAATTTTTCTTTTTGAGAGAGCACCTTGCAGAGTGAGTGTGTCATGGAATGTATTTTGGAAAATGTTGATCTAGAATATTTAGAGAATTAATGCCGATGTCACTTAACTCTTGCACCATTTTTAAATTATAATGAATTGTATTTGACAATCTTCTTCTGCCATTCTGAGTGGTAAAATCTCAAAGATATTTTCCTCTAAATCCTAAAATACAATTAGAAAGTTTCCTAAAACACTTTCTTACTTACTTGTTCTGCACCTCTGTCTTGCAAATCATGAATCATAATAGAAACCTGACCTATAAAACATACATTATATAATGTTCTCAAATTTTTTCATAAAAATCAGTATTCTCAACTGAAAAACTTTCATTTACAATAATGTATAATAATATATATAATAATATAAAGTATGTAATAGTATATAATAATGATATGTAATAATACTGATAGTTTTCTTTATTAATGTTTTCTCAAAAAGAAGCTATCAGTTTCAGAAATGTTATCAAATACAGCAAAATTGGTTTGCCTTCTCTCCTACAAAAGGGGTTTTTTAGTAACTTCATCAATCCTCTAAAGCTTGAAAAAAATGTGTTTGTGATAATTTTAACTGTAAGAATAGCAGATGCATTATTAATACTATTATGGGAAACTAATCTTTCCTATGATAAACTTGGGAAAAGGATTATGAAATTAAACTATTAAAATATACTCAGAAATTATGTCAGTAGCTGTATCATTTATATATTAAAGGGAAATAAGAAAATTTAAATAAGTGGCTGAAGTGTCTAGAAACAATTGATACCTTTTATTACCTAGGTGAGGTGACTTATGTATAATCTTAGGGAAGATAAGTTGGTATATTATTTAAATTTACTATGTAGAAAGCTATCCATTTATATCTTACTCTCTAGTGAAAACCTTTATGTTTGAAATTGGTTTTAGCCTGGATAGTGGCCCAAAGTGAACTGCTTATCAGAGTGTCCTGGGGAGATTGTGAAGAAATAAAAACTCCAGTTCTCCCCATTTGGAAATTCTGATTCGTAAGTCCAAGATGGGGCCTGGAAATTTGTATCCACCAAATCTTCAGTGGATCCTTATGCAATCATTCTGGGGCCTTTTCTGTGAATCTGCCTTTGGGAACCACTGCTGTGAGCTATGAAAGTCCTAAGAGCCAGAAGTGAGCAACGTGTATCTCTCAGTAACTGGAGAAGAGACCATGAATCTGGTGGACAAGAATGTAGTTACAGGCTAATTTCAATCTGTGATCTGTAATCAATTGATCAGCAATAATCAATCAAGTTGTCAGAGTACTCACCTCTCTTTGTCTTTATTCAAGCCTTCAGGTTACTAATTCAATACACTAAGTAGATTAATAAGAGAGTTTTGTCCTGGTTGTCACATAAGTACTGTGGTTAAGTGAAAGTCATATTATCCATCACTAAATAATACAGTTGATTAACCTGATTCATTAACCATAGGCCTGTTAACAACAAAACTGTGCAAAATCAGAGAGCTAACCTTTGGTGATAATGAATCCATCGAGAAAATGTCACTTTGGGGGCAGTTCTGAAGGTAGAGATAGGATCTTCTGCTTGGTCCTAAGTGAAAGAGCAATTTCATCTCCCTCCCTCCATCCCTGTCCCAGGTCTGCTGTCCTCTGCCAGGTATCCTATCATAGTTTGCGGTCCCGGAAAGAACATTAAGAGAAAAATAAATTGAAAATCTAAGAATAATTGGAAATTATTTCTATTACATGTGTATTTTTATGATGATGATTATGATTATTACAGATTTGTCTAGTTATTGGTTAGGCAAGCTTGCCTTTGATGCTCTTTATTGCCATACATAAGTACCACTATAAAATGCAGTATAAAATGGCATATTTTATCAATTTTGTCATTTGCTTTTTATATTAACCACAGGACCAGATTATTGATCTTAAGTAACAAATCAAAACAAATGAGTTTGCTCTGGAATCTTAAGAACCTTCTGACACTCTTTCATATTCCATCTGGACTTAGCACACAGCAATGATAGACCTCCAAGGCCTTATTGCAATTTGGTGCTCATTTTTTGTTCACTTCTTTCTCTTTCTCCACATCTACTACTAAGTCTCATTTCCCCAGCCTATTGCCATAGATTGCTTGCCTGTAATGGAGCTTT
Source organism: Lemur catta (assembly GCF_020740605.2). Taxonomy (NCBI): domain Eukaryota; kingdom Metazoa; phylum Chordata; class Mammalia; order Primates; family Lemuridae; genus Lemur; species Lemur catta. The sequence goes on from NC_059131.1 coordinate 43,486,269, forward strand.
GCCTTAGAAATGTCAAACATAATGAAAAAAGGTGGGGAAAACATGGCAAGATGGCCACTGCAATTCCTGAGAGTCTCGCATCCATAAAGCACACAGGTTTTGCAAATTCATCAACTAAACTTCACTATACAATCTCTTGTCTTTGGGCAACTTAAAGTTTTCATTTTCTACTCATTCACCACACAGAGATTATATCACCTTAAAATTAAAAAAAAAAACATGCAGGGTGGTGGGAGCCTGTTTAGCAAATGATTGTAGAGCAAACTTAACTTAATCCAAATCAAGTTTTAGCTTTTAAAATTTCAGTTAGAAAATAGAAAATGAATCACTGACTTAAGAGAGGATGTTTTCAGTAAATATTTCAAGTTTTTATGGATATGTTATGAATTTCCAAGAAAAAATTTACCTTATAAAAAATTGGTTAAATATCCTGAGTACCCATTAAATGTTTTATTTTATACTTGTCTCTTGTCAAAATTTGATATAAACATTTAAGCATTTAACCTGATAATCTATATTTTACTGTTGATCCAATTCTATCATCAGAAGACAAAATGAATAATGTTTTCACTTTTAGACTTTGCCTCAGGAATAAATGCATGGAGCTAGAATATATTTGAGCAAAAGAAAGTGAAATAAAAATTATCTGAAGGAAAGAGTTCTGTTACCGTACATTTCTACCATGCATAAAGATGGTTTCTTTCTACCTTCTGTTCTTTAGAAACATTACAAAACAACAACAAAAACAAAACAAAACAAAAAACCACCCTGGGTGGTTTTGTTAGCCTATAAATGACTTGAGAAGAATACTGTCTTCTGCTTAAGTATCAACTAAACATACTTTAACCATGTGCTTATGTGAGATTCTGGATTTTCAACTATGTGTATGCTATCCTATTTAATGCTATGCTAAGTGAATGGTTATAATCTTCCTTTTAAAGATGAGAAAACTCTAGATAAGAGATATTCAGTAAATTCCCCCTTTTACACAACTAGCCATATAGCTGCGCAGAAATTCTCTTTTCTACATAACTATGTTAGAATTAGGCCCCATGGCCAGAAATGTTTGTTTTCAGAATCCAGGCGTTTTCTCTATATTGAGACACCTTTCAATTAGTAATTGGTGTGATAAGAAAAATAACATTTATTCATCAAACAATTACTCATTGTTCCTCCAAAGCCTAGCTCTTTGCTGGGTAATTTTGGGGAATTACAAGTGAAGATGATGAGGACCTATCTTCAACCTACTTAAAATATGGAGGGAGAAATGAAATATCAGTAAACAGGTACCTATTATCCTTCCAGTAATGCTCAACTGCCTTTGATATCTTCCTGGTGATTTTTCCCCAGAATATTGTTAGAAGACCCATCTCGCCTGTCTTCACTTGCTTCTAATTTTTGCAGTTGTGGTGGCAATAACAAAGTACAGTAGTTGATTAGTCGTGGTGGCTAACTGTTGTAGCAAACAACTTCAAACTCGATTGGTTTAACACAACACAAGTGCATTTTTTACTCATGTTAGCGTGCAAGTTGGGGCAACTAGGAGAGAGAAGCATGGGAAAAATTCTGCTTCAAACATTCAGGGACTCGGTGTCTTTCCATCCATTTGTAGTGTTCTTCTGTACAAGACCAGCAAGATCGTCCCTGAATGCAAAGAAAGGAAGATGTAGGACAGACTTTTATGGGGCTCAGTTTTGTAAACACCATTGTTTAGAACGTAAATTGCACAGGCCTCACCAAAACATTCAGGGGTCAGAAAATATAAATTAGCTGTGTTCCTAGTAGGAAAATGGTTCCGTGAATACAAAACATTGCCTTGGGCACATGTGCTTTTGTCCATGTTATTTTACAAGTTTGGGTACCAGAAAATAGTGCCTACCATGCAAATCAAAAATTAGTTTCCTGGAGTGTATGTGGACATAGAGAAATCCTGGGATTTTCACCTGTAAAAACCAGTACACCCCAATTCTGTCCTCTGATAGTCCTATGTCCACTAATACTTCATTTCTTACTTAGTCTGAGCAAGTGCAAGTACATTTATGTTCAGCCTCCCACAGTTTTCTAGAATGTACCTTAAGACTGAGTGTTGGAATTATGCAGGGATTTTTTTAAATCTCTGTCTCAGGGAAAGTGGCAGGCCTGTCCAGGGATGTTGGCTCTGTTTCATTTATTAATCCATCTTTTTAAACCTGTGTGTTTGATATTTACTATGTGCTAAGCATTCAGACCTTAAAAAATACACACACACACATATCATTCTTTTCTTTCTTTCCTTTCTTTTTTTCTTTTTTTTTTTTTTTTTGAGACAATATCGTTTTGTTGTCTGGTTTGAGTGCCGTGGCATCAGCCTAGCTTACAGCAACCTCAAACTCCTGGGCTCAAGTGATCCTCCTGCCTCAGCCTCCTGAGTAGCTGGGACTACAGGCATGTACCACCATGACCAGCTAATTTTTTCTATTTTTAATTACACAGCTACTTTTTCCTATTTTTAGTAGAGATGGGGTCTCACTCTTGCTCAGGCTGGTCTCGAATTCCTGAGCTCAAGCAAATATATATACATATATATGAAACAGTAATTAAAATAGACACAACTCTTGCTGTCTTGGAACTTATAGCTTAGTTAGTGGGGTATGGGGAACAGATATCAATCAAAGAATGTCATTAAATGAGTATACAGTACTTCTAAAAGCTGTTACATCTTATGAAGACAAATACTGAGGGCTACGGAGTAGATGACAAAGGGACTTGTCCTGATTCTGGGTGGTATTTGAGAACTGAGGAATAAATGAGAGTCAACTAGGAAAGTAGCAAAGGGATCCTGAGCAAAGGAAATCCTCTTCCCAGTCTCACTTCCAGTACAAGTGACTCTAGTGCTTCCACTTTGCACTTTCTGGGAAGCCACAGACGCTTCAGTAACAACTATGTATCTAGATTTTTCACCAGTGTCACAGGATAGAGAAAAAAATAAACTCTCTGTGATGTCTCTGAGGAAAAGGGGAATCAATCTCTCATGATGAGTAGGAAGCTTTTTCTCCTATGAGTGTAGAACTTTAACAGTCTAGATAAGAAAGTTAAATCCTGTTTAGATGGGGCTTCTCCATGGCTTCCTTGACCAATCCTCTGGTACCCCTTTTCTATCCATTCCTAAATAGGTCTTGTTGCACATTTTACAAGAAATGGCATGAGTAAAACAATGCTATAATTCTATGGGCATTAACGATGAAATAACTCTAGAACTAAATGTGTATAACTAAATGTTCAAGGGCCATAAAGTGCTTCAAACAATGAGGAAGGAAATAATCCCAGGAGCAGGTATATCAATCCTATAGTGGTCAAGGCCAACATGTTATAGGAACAAAGAGAAAATTATAATTAAGTTTCAAGACAGCTGTAGCCAATTGGTGTGGAGGTGGCTAACATGGATGCCAACTGGGGGTCTAGAATTGTTTAGCACTTAGAAAAATGATATTTTTGTGTTATTTGTAAAAATTAAAAATTTAGCTTCTTCAAGTAATGATTAATTTGATTATAGATATTAATAGCTAAAATAATTTTTATTTCCACCTCTGAAATATGAGAATGTAATTTTCTAGCAGCCTTATGGAATTCAAGCACAGTTGAAATTATAATGGACACTAATGACATGTAATCAAGGCTGAGCCTGTTAGCTAAATAAACAATTTTAATTCGTGTTTGGAGTGTAAACAGAGTATAATTTATGAATTTAATTTGGTCCCTTCTTGGACGCCAGATGACATTTTGTCTTTATCTTAGCCATAGCATGAGGAAAATATTTTCAAAATTTTCGTTTGTTCAGTTTGTTGAAGGGACTATTTTAAAATAGTTCATAACTTGTTGAAATATTTTATTTATTTGACATGACTATAACCCACATTTTAAGCAATGCTTTTAAAACCCTCAATGTAAAAAGTATAAGTATTCCATTTAGCAAATATAACATCAAAAATGGTGATTATAATAAAAAAATGTGCCTCACCTGCTGTGTTTGTGGTTAGAGCATGAATCAGGAGCTTTGGGAAACATATTTTCTCCTAGAATGGATGACTGTTAGTTTGTATCACAATATATGCTCTTTTTTGCATCTGTAACACCGGCCAAACTTCTTGGTTGCTGCAAATATCAAGAACTGGATTCACTGTCCTTCTAAAGAATGTAACTAGGACTCTTTATGTTATAAATAACCAGAAGCTCAATTCAAGGTGGCATAAACAGTACGTTATTGGCTTACATAACTGAACCATTCAGAGGTAAAACACTGGGTTTGGTGTGTTCAACATGTTTTCAAGGCTGAGGCCCCATTTCTGTATGTTCTTTCCTCTCCAAAGTGCTGATTTTTTTCCTAAGGGTGGGCCTTCTCTCATAATTGCAAGATGACTACTCACAGTTTTAGGGTTACATGCTTTGTATTCACATTCACTGGAAGAGAAAGGGAGTTTCTTTTTCCTCCAACTGTGATAGGAGCCTTATATTTTGTCTTGTTTGGACCAAATTAAGAAATTGACATGAGTTTAAGCTTGATGGACTGTTCATCCCTAAAATTTTATGAGAGCCACCTTGAGTTCTGGGTGGGTATGTAATCAGTTTTTACACGGTAAAGTGGAGAAGATGTCAAAGATGAAACACACTATCTAACAAGTGCTGCTTTTTCTAGCTAGTCCTGAAATCAATGCATTCTGTTCTTAATATATCATTGCTTGAGATCTGCCCATAGTGTTAAAAGTAATTTTACTATAAATCCTAAACTAGACAAGGTCCAAAATTAATCTAGTATCCACTAACTTGTACTATCCTTACTAGTTTGAAAGGTGCACAGTTTGTGTGGCTTCCAGACTAAGGAATGATATTGTTAACACAAAAATGCACATATTTCCTCTTAAGAAAATAAGGGCAATTTTTAAAGAAATCAGGCTTTAAATGAGATTTGAAAAAAATGTAAAGCCTATGTTCCCCCCACCCCACCAACCAGGGAATGGGGTAAAAGGAGCAAGAAGAATTTGGTTGTTGGAAACCAATCTATGCTATTAATAAAGAGGTCTAACATTCTCATTATGTTGTTTGGAATTACTTTTATCTTGCTTGGAAAATACAAGGTCTTTGCTAATTTTTATGTACTTCTAAATGTTCATGTTGTGGGTGTGCTAGAAACAAATCTTCAGTGGCACTTAAAGCCAATTAATTAAAGTTTATGAAAAACTATGAGATGTATAGAGTTTGATTCTATTTAAGATTACATAACACAGAACAGACAATAAGATGTGAAAGTAAAATGTGTCTTCTGGCAAACAAAATGAGAAACCACAATAATTATAAGAAAAACATTAATGAACTGTTATCATATAGATCACAGACATTCCTAAAATGGTAACGTTTTGGAAGAGTTAGATCAAAGTCCAGAGAAGCAAACATTTCCTTGGAGCACAGTTAATCATATATGATGCAATTTTTTTCTCATATCCCTAAGTATATGTACATACAGTGAATTTAAACTCCCCACTTCTATCATACCTTACTTATCATTTGGGTAAAGATATAAAACATTGCTAATACTCAAATTGTTCAGGGGTGTAAGAAACATATTATAAATAGTTAGATGTAACTTTATATACTTTTCCTGGAAATAGTTATAATACATGTAAAAGTTTTAAAAGGCATGTGCCCTGCAATTCCACTTCTGTAGATTGATCCTGAAGTGTTTATTGAACAAAAGTGTTAAAAATAGAGGAAAGATGTTGAACAAGTTGTGGCTTACAAGCATGAGGAAATGAAAACAACCCATGCAATAAAATACTTGTAACAATTAAATGGTGATATAGGTCAATACTTATCAGAACATACAGGTGCTCAATATCTTATCTAAATTGTGTAGAGACCAGGGACAAGAAAGCTGAAGGGCTGAAGCTCCCTGGGCAGGACAAAGGCAACAATGTGTGGAGAATTAGAATGGCACCTTAGTTCAGGTCTGTGGTGAGGGGGAGCGAGTCTGAGGGGGTTGGCAGCCCGGTGCTCTGTTCTCAAGAAGCTCCCAGTTTACTGTTGGCAGCGGATTTGGGGCTTGTGAGTGTTGAGAAACTCTCCGACACTTCGAGAGCCTGCAGCCTGCCAGAGTTGTGAGGGGAGGAAAAATAAACACTTCCACCTTCCATTTCTATGGGACTGCAAATTCCTGGGGGCAGGTCTCCTGCTGAAATCTTTCTCCTTCTTATTCTTCTCCACAACTTCTTCCCATAGACTTTTCAGTAGGTTCTAACACTTGTCGTTGAGAATTAGATGTGGGATATGTTTCTTCATCTATAACTTTTTCTTTTTTCTGAGACAATCTGGTGACTGATATCCCCAGTCAGCCATCTTGCCTCCCCCTCTACTTTCATTTTTTAAAGCACATTTTCTTGATCCAAATCCACAAATGAGAACTTTTGATTATGTTCCTTTCAAAATCATTTAATGAATTTTGAATGTCTAACCACTCTGTACCAGGAAGTGTTCTGGGTGCTACAGTTGCGGCATCTGGTCTAAGGGGCTTATATTCTAGTAAGCAGGCAAGACAATGATAAATAAGCAAATGGATGATGAGTTATGTAATTTCATATAGTGATAAATACATTTGAACAGTTAAGAACCACCAGTTGGTTTCCTTCTACAAAGAGCTTCATTCTGTTTTTACCCAAATTTTTGAGACAAATCTCTGCTTCTTCCAGCTATTTGCACATACTTATTTACTGAATGTCTACTTTGTAATGGCATTGTGCTAGATGCTGGGGATATGATAGTGAAAGAAAATATTTCTTATTTTTTGATGTTTATAGCCCTTGATGTTGCAGGCCATTTTTGTTCATTTATATTTATATTTCTTACAAGAAGAATTTGGCCAGAACAGTGCTTCTCACATTGGAGCAATAGGGCTATTTAAGTATAATTTGGGAATTTTATCAAAATACACTTGGGAGCCTTATACCTCCTTACTCACTGTACTGAACCCCCACCATTCTTTTGGATCTTTACCTATGGAGCAGAATGTGTGAATGGCACGTGGGTTTTTAAACAGTCTAGGTAATTATGATAGACTTCCCTGGTTGAGAACCACTGAATTTGACCATCAATATGGATGTTGTTTTAGCTCATTTAGGCAGCCAGTCCAAAACCCAGAAAATTTTAAAAAAGAAAGTACTAAATTTATATCTGTGTCTCTGTTGGATAATAAATAATCCTGTGAAAATACTGGTTAGAATTACTCCCCCAAGAATTTTCTAGCACAATTCTTTATGTTCAGAAATGATGCTACTGACTACTAGAAGCAAACGTGACTTGAAAGTCAGTGAGCAAAGGGAACACAAATATCTCCCCAGATATAAAACACAGGGCCAAGCAACTTCCAGAGTCTGAAGAGTCAATGGGAAGATGAATCAGCTTCATCATTTGCGTCATGAAGATAAAGCCAGCAGTTGATTTATTAGTTTATTGTTTTAAGCACAGTTTTGGCAATATGTGAGGTCAACTTTGGAGTTTCACTTTTTCAGAAACATTCTGAGAGGGAAAGGGTGAGTCAGAGGCAGAGAGGGAGAACGAGGGAAATATGGGATTATGCATTTTTAGGTTACTGTCCTTTGTCTAATTTCATGGGGTATCTTCAAGTCTGTCTGCAAAATTGAGTTTCTACTGTTTTCCCAAAGTTGGACTCAAGTCTTTTTTAACAGTTTCTTTGTCCCTTCTCTATCCTGCTACCTAGGACTGCAGCTTCTTGGATCCCAATTTCTAGAACACACATTGAGGACACAATAGCGGTGACAAAGATGCCTGAGACCCTGACAACCTGAGCCACCTCTAATTCCAGGGCCTCTATCACTGGTTTTTTAAGAAAGGAATACATTTCTATTTGCTAATTTTGTGTTATTCATGTTTCCCTCTTAGGAACAGACATACCAAATCCACACCAATAGATGTAATGACATATTTACATAAAGGGACCATGACAATTTGGGGGTTGTAATTCTAATGAATATATTCTCACAGGAACTTATTATGTAACAGAGGCCTTCAGATCTTTTAAATAAATTAGAAAACACACATACACATACATTCAGCAATGATTAAAACAATAACAAAAGTATTTGTATATGGAAACAAGACTAAAAGATAAAATTTAAAAAAATAGAAAATTCTAAAAAATTTATTAGGTAGTAATAAAAATAGAAATGGTAATTCTAACTTTAAAATGTATAAGCAGTACCTACAGTTAGGTATTAAACATTTAAATAGTCATATAACTAAAATGCAAAAATACAGAATTGGAACAATATAACATTTAATTTATGAATGATTTTAGTTGTGGATTAGGGAAGAGATGCTTCCAACTAATGTTATTTGCCACCCTAGGTAACTATTGGTGGGTCACCTTTCTAACAGAATGGCTCTTGTTGTCTACCAGGTTATTTAATCTATTGTGATTTATTGAATTGGACAGAGAAGTATGTAGAATAAAACACCCTTTTCCCCACCCCCCACAGTGAGATGGGATGAGATTCTGCAGAGAAGTAAGGTTCTTAGTAAGACATGGAGATGTTATTTTGATGCAGAAGTCATCTGCCTAAGCACTGGCAAGAAGATGACAAAGCACAAAGCATGTGGCCTAGAGTCCATGACAGGAGGGAAGTTGTTTGATTAATGATGGGCTGTAATGTATAGTTGATTGATTTTAGAGCACATTTGGTGGTTTTTCACAAATGATTAATCTTAATTTTAGATATATTATCAATATATTCAGCAAATGACATTGGTGATGCCTATCACAACGATATATTTTCTATGAAGTCTAATTTTGCACATTTATGTAGCATCCCATAAATATGGATCTTGTTGAAATTACAGAAAAAAACCTCTTTTCCTACTATCATATATTTGTTAATATTAAATCAAAATACTGAAATACAGTAAGAGTACATCATTGAACCCATAACACAGAATGTGAGATTAGTTACAAGTTATGTATTCTGTATATGTGTAGGCTTGCTTCAGAATTATTCCATTCCATTGTTCAATCCTTGCAACAATGCTGTACTAAGTATTAATAAATACAGCATTATATTAATTCTTGATATATGATAAGGGCCCTATTTGCTTTTCTTTCTCTAGAATATTCTAGTTCCTTTAGGGGCTTTGATTTCCCATGTAAAAGAAAGAACCAGGTGCTAATTCCTCCTCAGAAAGAGATTTGTTAAAAATGCACATTTTTACTAATTTGTAGATGATTTTTTCTACCAAGTTAATACACCTAAGCTCATGTGTTTTACACTATAAAAACCCCATAGCCTCTCAGAGCCTGGTAAGTTTGTCAGAGCCTGGTACATTTGACTTTGGACAGAATTTTTTTTCCCCATTATCTCAGCATTTATCATTTTTTTTTTGAAGTGTGTGTGTGCATGAGTTAGGAACATCCCAAGTCCACCTTTTTAGTTATTTTAAAGTATGCCACAAGTTATTGTTGACTATAGTCACTTTGTTGTGCTATCAAATATTGTTCATTGTATCTAACTATCTGACTTTATTTTTGCACTCATTAACCATCCCCACTTTATCCCCCTTCCCAGCTACCCTTTTCAGTCTCTCGTAACCATTGTTCTATTTTCTGTCTCCATGAGATCAATTGTTTTGATACTTAACTCCCACAAATGAGTGAATAGATCAATGTTTGAAGGAGTGATAGCTTAGTGATTTTGAGTCTTCTAATCTGAAAATAGTTTATATAAATGTATTGCTTTAAATTTTTAAATGGTTTTTAATGAAATTTAACAATTTGATTTATAATGTTCTTATGTATTTTTGCTAGATTTATTTCTATTTATATTTCTATTGGTTATATTTTGGTTGCTAAAATTATATTTTCTATCTTTCTATCTATATTATATAATATTATATGATATGCCTATAAAATAGTATTGCTAGTGTAAAGAAATAGAATTATTTTTGTATTTGGTTTTATATTCAAAATTTATTAATCTCTCTTATTGTTTCTAATAATATATCCACAAAATTTTGGGGACAACCTATGTAGAGGAGGAGTTACAAACTCATGCATGGACCAAATCCAGCCTACTTTTTGTTTTTGTAAATAAAATTTTATTGAAACACAACAATGATCTTCTCTCAACGTATTGTATATAGCAGCATTCATGCTACAGAGTTGAATAGTTTCAACAGAGACCAAATGGCCTACAATATCTAAAATGTTTACTCTACATTGCCCTCTACACAAAATGTCTCTCAATCTCTGCTGTAGACAATTGTATCTCCACAAAACCCCACAGTTTTTTTCTTTGCAATCCTTACAACTTTTAATTGTTAGTCTTAATATGTTGGTTAGGGTATCCAATGTAACATTGAGTAAAAGCGTACATAGTGAGTAACCTTGCCTTGTTCCTGCACTATACAGAATTGTCATCACCATTTTATCATTAAGTATGACTTATCATAATTTAAAATCAGGTGAATTCCCTTTTATTCCTAATTTCCAAAGAGTTTTTAAAATTATGAATGGATATTGAATTTTAAGCAATGACTTTTGGCATATATTAAGATGGTCATGTATGATTTATCTCAATGTGTTAATGCAATGATTTATGGTAAGTGACTTTTATTTTAAATTACATACCTGTTATAAAGTCAACTTGGTCATATTGTTTTATCTGTTTAAAAATACATTGATAGATTTGGTTTTCTAATATTTTTGCATATATGTTTATGCATGAGGTTATTCTCTATTTTCCTTTTTTATTGTCCTTCATTGTGTTTTGCTATCAGGGTTATGAAAGCTGCAACAAATATTGAAGATTAGAATTATTTCCCCCATGCATCCCTGTTAAAATGAACTGTTAAACTGTCTGGAAATGGAGTTTTTTTTAAAGGTAAGATATTTAAATTATGCTCAATTAATTTTAATGGATATAGGAATGTACAGCTTTCTATTACTTCTTAATTCATTTCTCATTCTTAGTAAATTATATTTTTTAGGAGTTTATATATTTTATCTAATTTTTAATATTTAGCAGCATACATTATTCGTTAACATCTTATTTTACTTTAATGTCATCAGGATTTGAGGAGATATATCTCTTTTCTTTCAAAAGATAGCTTATTTGTGTTTTTTCTCTCATTTTTCTGAAGTAATTTTGCTAAAGATTTGCCAAATGTATCAGTCTTTTCCAAAAAGTAAATTATGACTTTGTTAATTTCTATTTTTCATATTACGTTCTATCATTTCCCTTTAAAGTTTTTGATCATTCTCTTTTACTTTTTAAAAATTAATTTGGATGTCACATATTGACTGAAATAGTTATCTTTAAATTGAGATAAATTTAATTTGAATTGTTATTTTAGTTGTACCTCATAATTTTAATATGTAGTATTTTATTTTTTAATGTTTTTTTATTGGTTCACTATCAATTTTGCTTTCTATATTTTGAGATCATTTTTTATGTGCCTACATTTATGATTGTACTTCTATATTTCTGGTGAATTGAAATGTTGACCATTATGAATTACCTTCTCTTGTCTCTAATAATGAATTTTACCTTAATATCTATTTTATCTTCTATTAATATAGCTATATCTATGTATCTATGTATCTATCTGTCTATCTAATCTAACTACCTAACTGCCTATCATCTATTATCAGTCAGCTTTCTTTCAGTTACTGTTCTTTGGTGTAGATTTTTTCCATCTCTTTACTGTCAAACATTCTGTATCTTTATGGGGTAGATATAGCTCTTGCTTTTTAAAAAAAAAAAAAAATCGGGGGTAGTTCTACTTATAGCTCTTTGAGGTATTTCCATATTACTTCCACAGAGGTTGCACTAGTTTGCAGTCCCACCAGCAGTGTATGATTGTTCCTATCTTTCCGCATCCACGCCAACATTTATTGTTTGGGACTTTTTGATAAAGGCCATTCTCACTGGACATAAGTGATATCTCATTGTGGTTTTGATTTGTATTTCCCTGATGATTAGAGATGTTGAGCGTTTTTCATATGTCTCTTGACTATTAGTCTATCTTCTTTTGAAAAGTTTCTGTTCATGTCCTTTGCTTGCTTTTCAAAAATTTGGTTTATGGCTTTATCTATGGACACCACTGGTTTTTATACTTTATTTTGTTAGTTTATGCTTTATGTGTTAATTGTAATTCCCAGCTAACCTCAAGGACACTTATGTTTTCTATTTATTTTATAATTTAATTCAACACTTTATTCAGTTATTTTTATTCTTTGTATACAAGAGTTTATAAGTATTAAATTGCTTTGTAGTGTAGATTTAGTGAAATCCGTTAAATTAAAAATTATTAAAAGTTTTAATTGAAGCCATTAAGATTTTAGAACTTGTGCCTCCTTTGGAAAACATCATAATGCCATTCAAAATCATTTAAAAATGAATTAAATATTGTGACTAAATACAAATAGTAAATATAAATTTAAATGATCATTTTCATGTTGTAAGTTATTTTGTTTAAAATCCATCATATGAAACAATATGAGTATTGAGAATACTCTTAAGGATTAAGTTTCGTCTCCTAGTTGTATATTAAATAAGCTCAATTTTTGCATTAATGTAGGTCCATTTTAGTTTCAAAGTGAAAAACCATAAAAAGCAGCATTGCTTTTTTAAGTTAACATAAAAGGGGCAAGGGGGGGGGGTGACAACAAAAAAGAAAACAAAAAAGCTTGGGCATTTTGGGGGGAAATTTTTGAAGATAATAATGTTCATATGGTTAATATGAATATGAACATTACTATGGTCAGTCTAGTCGAGGAAACAAGAAAAAAATCTAGAACATAAAATTAGAAATATAGAAATTACTATGGTAGAGGAAGCAATAAAGTACATATAATGGAAAACTGTTCAACTGTACAAAAGTAAATTTAAAATTTCAGTATACTAATATTTACTGATTCATGATGAAGCAGTAGTTTAAATTGTTGGAATAAAATGTCATGTACCAAAGTTACAACATAATCTTTATTGTAGTAATTAAGCAGTTAAAAGTAAAAAATGTACAAACAAAAAAACTAAAATGCAAAAACAGCAGAAGTATGAAAAATAGGCAAATAATTATTTGATTTAAATTTGAAAGCCTAAAGATACTTGTGGTATTTAAAGCCATGCAATTTGATGTGGCTGTCTACTGAGAAAATGTAGGACAGAGAAAAGAAAGAATTCCAAAACCAAATCCTGAAAACCCTAGTATTTACAGAGAATTATAAAACATTAACCATTAGACAGGGTAAATTTTGTGTCACTTTTTAAAATAAATTCACAATTTTAAGATTTTCAGCATCAATGTTCCTATGCTCAAATTATTGCACAGATAGAAAAAATGATTGACAACATTTGAGCATTTTAGTGTGATGAAAGGAAAGAGAAACCAAAGAGTTAGGATTTTTGTAAGTTAAGGATATTTGCAAGGAAGAAGTTATGGCACACCATGAAATTTAAATTGGATCTGAAGGAAGAAAGAATAAGGTGGACAGATACTGAGAAATAAGTATGATCAATTCCTTGCCTAATTCAACTAATATTTATTAAACTTATAGATCAATTCTGGAAAAATCATCCACTTTTTATGCTCAAGTCAATAAGGAGAGTTTACCCAAAAGCACAATGGTAATAGCAAGAGAAACAGTTGATATAGCCAAATGATTTGAACATCAAAAGAGAAGAATATTTTCTAAGACAAAAGTGGAGAAAGCATCTGAAATAAGCAACAAGGTCTAAGGAGAATGTCCATGATACCTCCTGAACCTGAGATGTTTTGGGATGGGACGGAAAAACAATCCTGCAGTTGAGAGAGCTGTCAGGTTTAAAGCAGGAAACCTTGTTTCATTTGAGGCAAGAAGAGAAGAGAGTTTTTGAGAACTATTTATGTATACAGATAATTACAGTTTACAGGATGAAAGTTCCAGAGACCAGAATAAAGGATTGGAGGAGAGGTGAGAAAAATTGGAGATAACAGAAGGAATTAGAGGAAGGAGAATTGAGGAGACTAAGGACATTGGGATTAATGACAAGTGATTTGATAGTCTTTGAAAGGACAATGAAAATTTAGTGCAATGTAGTTCCAAATGCCTAATTCATGTATGTGAACTTTTGGAGTGGGCAATATTGTCCTCTCTAACCTGCAAAGTATGATGAGATAGCAAGTGACTTCCAGCCTTTTCTTCCTTGTAGATGGCAATTTCACCTTGGTATATAAACTTTAGGCATTCATAGATTTTGTTAAAAGATGCACCCTAGGCTCTAAAAATGAACATGTCTGGTAAGAGACACCTTTATTTTCTAATTTAAATGAGTATAATTGAAAGAATGTGTGCTAAGAACAGGCAGATTTTGAGAAGGCTTTGTAAAAATAGTACTTTAGGCCACTTTTTGAGTGTGGTTTCTGAATGTTGCTTGATTAGAAAGAATGTCAGTGGCCCTCGGAGCTTAGTAATTGCCTTCTACATGATTTTTATTGGAAGGGAAAATGTATATTTGATCACCTTTCCAATTTAAGGTCTCAGTTTCAGACGTTGATTTGAATGAAATTAGACCTCTGAGTATAAATGATTTGGGGCTTGTATGTGAAACAATTGTTTGTTTACTATGATGTGGTATCTGAACACCTATGAAACGTTTTAGTCATCTTTGAAAATGGTCTCTCATCACATATCAGTTTTAGCTGCCAGAATTGGTAACTGTTTTATGCTTTGATCAGCTTTATTTCTTACCTAATGGTAGGGAAGAAAGGACTTAGGTTTTGTTTTTAATGAGGACTTAGCTTTTTATTTCATATGCCTTTAAACAAGATTGTTTAGTACCGCTGTACCTCGGTTTATTTATCCTTAAAAAAGAAGGCAATTCTTCTCTCAAATTTGTTTAGGGTTTTAGGTAATAATATAAAACACCTAGGAAAAGTGCCGGCTTATATTAAGACTCACTTGATGTTGATGTTAGTCTTTCTTACGTAAATACTTCTGTTTATTTCCATAGTTTTAATATAGAAGAGATAAATCTGTATCATAACATAATTAGTTTAATTAGAAATCTCAAGTATGGACAGAAATTACTATTATATATTGTCATTGCCACTATTAAAATTGAATATGATATATTATTTTAGTGTAGCAGTTTGCAGCAGTGATTAGCAATGAAAAATCATTCATCTTAAGTATCACTGTTATTTCTATTGTAATTAAGCTCACAAGGACCAAAGCTCATTTTTAATATGCATAACAAGCAAATACATTGGAATGATAAACAAATTGAAAATGTCATATTATTCATTTTGTTACATATTTTGACTTAGAAATGTCAAAGGTAAAAATGTTATGGAATTACAATTGTTTACACAACCACCTTCATATCAAGTAGTAGAGACTTTAATTTCATGTGTGAACTCAATGTTTAGAATAATTTTATAGGTCAACATTTGATTATATGTTGTCTAAGACAGGCTTTCTTCCTAAGTGAAAAGTACCAGTCTTTCATTTTTCATCATTTGTTCTTTTAATTAAAAAAATACTTAATATCTGTCCTTAGCCAGATACCAGGACTGCAACCCTGACCCTACATGTAAGACCCGACCAAAGCCTATGTCAATCCTGCCATTTGTATGGATAGTAAGAAGGTAAAATAACAAACAGAAAATATAAAATTATGCAATGATTGGACCATATGCAAAATCAAATGAAAGACTAGAGGTAAAGAACATCTAAATTTTCCTGGGAAATTCCAGAAAGGCTAGAAGGAAGCAGTAAATGAAAATGGGACTTAGATGTTAAGATTGCCAGGTAGAGATAATAAGAGAAGTTTGGCAGAGAAGGAAAAGTTACCTGAGGTACAGAGGCATGAGAGAATATGGTGAGTTCTGCTTTTGTTATGATCTAAGTACAGGATTTGTAGTGGAGAATATCAGAAAATGGTTAAGCAGGAGGAGATAGTAAATATTCTGTGCAAGTCATGCTAAAGGTTTAATCAGCTGACTTTTAGTAAAACAAATTATCCCCTCATAATGTGGTTAACTCTCATCCAATTAATAGAATGCATTAAGATAAAAGACTGGGTCTCCTGAGGAAGAAGAACTTCTGCCTCCAGACAGCCTTTGGACTCAAAACTACAACTGCAGCCAGAATTTGCAGCCTCTCTACCAGCCCTACAGATTTTACACTTGTCGGTCCCCACAGATGCATGAGCCAATTCTTTAAAACCTCTGTCTATCTATCATCTATCTATCTATCATCTACTAATCATCAAGAGAAGAGTAAAATCAGAGAGAGGAACATGAGAGAGAAATACCAAGAGGAAGCAATATCAGAGAGTAGGAGAGATTATTGGTGAGTTCCCTCCTTAGCTCTCCTACAACAGTTTTGGGGACAGATACTGTTTTTCATCATATCTAAGCTAGACTTGTTATAATGCTGAACTTTTGGTTCTACAACTGAGTTATAGTCTTTTACTTGACCCTTCAAACTTGGTGTTTGAAATTGGTCATTCTGGTATGTGATGTCGAATTTCTGTAGATTTACCTTGGAATTGTATTTTCTAGCTTTTTTTCCTTCAGATAACCTTAGGGTCTACACCTTACTCTAGTTTTTGGCTTTAAGCACAGTCCACTTATTTGGACAGTCAAGATTTTCAAATGAAGCAGAGGCCCTGTAAGGTAAATTATGAAAAGTAATTATTTTATTTGAAAACTATAAGAATGGGTGACAACAGTAATTCAGAAGTGGTCTTAGATTCTGATTTGAAATGATTTAAGTAATGAATTCAAGTTAGGAATTGAGTACACGGCATGCTGGCTGATTTCAAAATCTCAGCTGTAAATAGGGAAAGAAAGTGATAGCTAGAATATGTACACAGTTGACTCTTGAACAACATAGGTTTGAACTACACTGGTCTGATTATATGCAGATTTTTTCCAATAAATATGTTGGAAACATTTTTGGAAATTTGTGACAATTTGAAAAAACTTGCAGACGAACCACGTAGCCTAAAATGTCAAAAAAAATTTATGAAAATGTTAGGTACGTTATAAATACATAAAATATATGTAGATATTAGTCTATTTTATCATTTTCTACCATAAAACATACAAATCTATTATAAAAAGTTAAAATGTATCAAAAGCTATGCATGGAACACTTGCAGATCATACATGGCACCATTCACAGTCAAGAAAAATGTAAATAAGTATAAAGTTGCTGTATTAAGTCATAACTACATAAAATTAACCGTAGTACATACTATACTTAATTTCATAACCACCTCCCATTGCTATTGCAGCGAGCTGGAGGGTTGCAACGGTCTGCTCAAAACATCAGGTGACACTACTCATCTCCTAATGTGCAGTTCATCTCTCCAGTAAACTGCGTATCACAATAAAGAGTGACCTCTTGCATATTCTTTGTCATTTTCAGTGCAATACCATAAACCTTGAATAACACCACGGGACCCACATGAAATGCCACTTAGTGATCCCAAGAAGAAAAGTCATGACATTATAAGAAAAAGGTGAAATGTTTGATACGTACTATAGGTTGAGGTTTGCCGTTGTGGTTGCCTGCCATTTCACGATGCATGAATTCAGCCTAAGGACCATTGTAAAAAGAGAGAGAGAGAGAAAAGGAAATTTGTGAAGTCGTCACTGCAACTACACCAGCAGGTGTGAAAAACTTGCATTTGTGAAATACACTTTTATGTTGTATTAGAAATGCAGCTTTCATGTGGGTACACGATTGCTATAAGAAAGGCATAACTATAGACTCAAATATAATTTGAGAAAAAGTGAAGTCATTATACGACAACTTAAAGCAAAAGAAAGGTGAAAGATCTAAAGTCCTAATGCCAGCAAAAAATTGTTTGATAATTTTAGAAAGAGAATTGGCTTAAAAAAATGTCCAGATAACAGGAGAAGCAGATTCTGCTGGCCAAGAAGCAACAGATGGGTTCCCAGACACCATTAAGAAAATAATTGAGCAGAAATGATATCAGCCTCAGCAGGTATTTAATGCAGACAAACAAGCTCTATTCTGGGAAAAAATGCCGCAAAGGACATTTATTAGTAAGGAACAGAACCAAACACCTAGATTTAAGGCCAAAAGGGATAGGCTAACTCTTCTGTTTTGTGCAAGTGCAGTCAGGTTTATGATCATGACTGCCCTTATCTATAAAGCTGTTAATCACAGAGGCTTGAAGGGAAAAAAATAAACACCAGCTGCCAGTCTTTCGATTGTACAACAATGCCTAGACAATGAGAACTCTTTTTCTAGACTGGTTTCATCAATGCTTTCTCCCTGAAGTCAGGGAGTACCTTGCCAGTAAGGGATGCCTTTTAAAGTTCTTTTAATATTGAACAATGTTTCTGGCCACTGAGAACCTCATGAGTTCAACACTGAATGTATCTAAGGGGTCTAGTGCCCCAAGACATGATTTCCTTAATTCAGCTTCTAGATCAGGGGGTTATAAGGCCCTTTAAAGCTCATTATACACAGTACTCTGTGGAAAGGGTTGTCAATGCTATGGAAAAGAACCCTTACAGAATGAACATTATGAAAGTCTGGAGGGATTACACCATTGAAGATGCCATCATTGTTCTAGAAAAAGCCATAAAAGCCATCAAGCTCCAAACAACAAATTCCTGCTGGAGAAAGTTGTGTTCAGACATTGTACGTGACTTTTCAGAATTTATGATAGAGCCAATCAAGGAAATCATGAAACAGATTGTGAATATGGAAAGAATGGTAGAGGAGGGGTGAAGGGTTTTGTGATACGGATCGTGGAGAAATTCAAGAGCTAATAGACGCCATACCAGAGGAATTAACAGAAGATGACTTGATGGAGATGAATGTTTCTGAACCACTGCCAGCTGACAAGGAAGAAGACATAGAAAAAGCAGTGTCAGAAAACAAATTGACATTAGACAATCTGGCAGAAAGATTCCTATTATTCAAGACTGCTTTTGACTTCTTTTAGGTCACGAAAACTTCTATGATATGGGTACTGCAATTAAAGCAAATACTGAAAAAAGGATCAGCACCATCTAGACACATTATTAGAGAAATAAAAAGGCAAAAATGTCAGACAGAAATTACAATGTATTTCCATAAATTTACACCAAGTAGTCCTGCCTCCCCTTCTACCTCCATACCTCTTCCACCTCTGCCGCCCTAACCCTAACCCTAACCCTAACCCTAACCAACCCCTCCTCTTCCTCCTCCTCAACCTACTCAAGGTGAAGACAATGAGAATGATCTTTATGATTATCCATTTCCATTTAATGAAAAGTAAATATATTTTCTCTTATGATTTTCTTAATAAAATTTTCTTCTCTGTAACTTATTATAGAAGTATTGTAAGAATACAGTATATAATACATATGACATACAAAGTATGTTAATCAACTGTTTATTGCATCAGTAATGCTTCAGGTCCACAGTAGGCTATTAGTAGTTAAGTTTTTGTGAAGTTAAAAGTTATATGCAGTTTTCTGATGGCATGTTAGTTCCCCAGTCCTGTGTTACTGCAGAATACTTTACCGTGACTATTTGCATAGGGAAAGGAAACTACCAAAGAAAGCATTATACGAAACTCTAGAAAAATAAGGGACAATTGGTAGATCCAGGCTCTAGAGATAACTGCAGTGGTTGAGATACTAAAAACAACTAGAAATATTAGTCTTTGACTGGAAGAAAGACCTATTCCTCTGCAATGATATGAAAAAGGGGTGGGTGAGCTGAAAATACAGCTAAATTTACATGGAAAGGTTAAAACAAAACCTTCCTCATGGCCTTGATTTCTTTGTTAAATAAAATTTTTCTAAGAGTAAATTAAATAGCAGGAAGGTAGAAAGTTTAAGAAGATTTTGGAATATTTGGGATACCTTCTGAGAGGAAGATTCTAGAGTAAGATAAAGAAGAAAATCTAGTAAAGGAATAATAGAATTGCAGAAGAGGAGACAGTCAAGAACTATATAACAAAATAAATTAAGAAATACAGGAGATACAAGAGAAAGAAAGAGCTGAAAGGACTGGAGACTTGTAGTAGAACATGCTGCACTTATGCCTGAGATTCTGGATGTAGAACAGTCTCAGATAATGATTATGTCAAAGTGTGGCCATGTTTCCTAAAATGGAGAATGAATGACAACAATTGGAAACAAGCAGCCCCAGGAGCAGGACGAGTCCTGCTGAAATTCTCAGGTGACAATGTTATTTGGGATGACGGGGAACCACTGAGATGGATTATTAGAACTTGTCTAAATATGGGTAAGTATTCAAAAGGTGTATAGAGGATCCTGAAAAAAAGGTATACAGAATAGTTGAGTTGTATATATACAGTTACTATGAGCCTAAAAGAAGGAGTGAATAGTCATAATAGTGGAGAGAAATGGTCTGAAAATGACAAAGGTAGCATATGAAGCTCTGAGTCTCTCATATCAGCTTTTATACACAAGAGACACACAAATGCAGCATGTTCCTCAGAAAGAAACATGGTGAAGCAAGGGGACATGGAGAATCTATGTAAATGTTCGAGCATGCAGGAGAGATTAAAATGCAATTGGGTTGCAGAGTGTAGTGATAAGCTGCAGAGGATGGATCAGCTGAGTAGAAGAGCCAATCAACAGGCAGTCGAAAGTATGAATGAAGAGAGAACTGGGCATTGAGGGGAAGAGGCACTTTACATAATGGACCATGGTCAAGAGAAACTTGTCAGGCATCCATAGAATTAACAGGGTGGAAGATTTGGAAGTAAATTTTTATCAGGGGATCTGATGCAGTTCTCTAAAGTTGGCTTGGGGGAGGAGACACTGCCAATAATTCTGTGTAGATGATGTTGAGTCTTACATAAGGGAGTGAGACAGGACTCCAGGTGCTGGGGAGGCTATGGGGAAGTTATTCTTGCTGGTTACTAAAATACTCTCTGGTGAAATCAATTAGGCAAAAAGTTTAATTCATTATGGATAGCCTTATCCTAAATGAATTTGTCTATAAAACATTAAGACACTGAACTGAAAAATAAAAAATACAGCCAAACTTTCTAAAAATAAGTCAGTTTATTTTACCTGGTATTATCATTGTTATTTTCTTATTTGGATTGAACTGACAGGCTTAAAATTATTTCCATGGGCCTCATTATCAGCCTTAGTTGCAGAGAACTTCTATTGACCAAATCAAAGATGATTTTGATTTTTTTGTATATGATATAGGGACATTTGCAAAGAATGCTTTCATATTTTTCAGAATTAATTAAAAATTGCAGAACAATGCTCCGAGACCTAAGGAGAATATGATGAAAGTAAAATACCATTGCCATTCATTACTATGTCTTCATGAAATGAAATTCCAAATGCTTCACTGGTCACTACTCCACATCTAAATGAGGAGATCTATCTTCAGACAATGTATTCTCAGTGTTATGATCCTATCTTTATTTTTGAAATGAGTGAGCATTTATTAAAGGCCTAGTAAACTTCTTTTATAAATCTCCTGTCTAAAGTACGATCAAGTTGTTTTACTCATAACTTTGAATCATGTTTGGTGGCAGTATCCTTAATTGATGTCACGAAAAACCTTTTGGAAGAAATGAGGCAATAAAATGTCTCACCACCAAAAAGGAAGGACAGATATGATATGTAGAAAATATAACATCTACTTCCCTTATTTACTTCCAATTCTTAGTTTATTTTCTTTAAAAGGAGAAACTGCCTCCTTTTTTTCCTTAGTAAACACTGCAGCACATAGTTAAGTGTTATTTAGAGTGAGATTTATAAAATAAATATACATAGGTGCCTGCATGTGTGTGTGTGTGTGAGTGAGTGTGTGTGTATCTCTATATAGTGGAAGACTGTACCATAGGAGTTATTTTAGGAGATAAAATATTTTATTTTTGGGGGGATGGTAAGGGAGGCTGGAAAGCAGTGAAAAGCAAACGTGAAATATGGGGCATATACAGGAGGAAGGCTGCATGGAAAATATACACTATTTCTAGCACCAACTCACATTCCCAAAAGTGGTAATTAACATTTCATCATATGACATTCAATTTTATAATCCTTCAAACAGCAATTTTAAATACACTTATTTTTATTTACTGATTAATTAATCCTCTGACACATAGCAAATAAGATAATTTTAATTCAAACCTCATTACCCAGTGCAAATTATGGCCAGGTCACTGAAACCTGAATGCCTTTGATCTCTGGAAGGAAGCCTAATCTTATTTATCCAACTATGAACAAGAACCCATTAAGTGTAATTGAGAAATCAGTTAGCTATATGATTTACATATGATAGGCCTAAGCTAATCATCAGTTTGATTAGATTTTATTAATGAAATTTTGGATTAACTACACCTTCAATCCTATTTCCTTATTCATTCTTCTTTTCTGCATTTAATTTTTTTGATCAGTTTTTTGCAAATGTCTTCTGTCAACACTTGTGAAATGGTATTCTGACACAGTTTGCAAACATTAATTCTTCTTCTTCTGTGTGTCCAGTCTTTGTGCCTGGTCCTCTTTTGCTCTCCACTCTTCCCCGGAGACCCCATCCACTTAGCTTTGATTACTACCTCTGTGCTAGTGTCTTATAAACGCTATCTCGGAGATCCATCTCTAGATCCACATTTTCAGGTATGTGGCAGAGGATATAAGTAACTTGGTATTTCACAGGAAATGGAAATTCAATAGATTTAAACTAAATTCATCATTTTTACCCATGGCCTCTTCTCTTCTTGTGTTCCATTTTTGGCTAATGGCATTACGATCTGTTAAACAACTTTATTCTTTCTATAAATATGTAGTGAATATTTGTTATACATAGGTATCCTCTTAGATACACTCATGATTAATGAGTATTTCAACTAGAGACATTTTATGTGAAGCTAATAAAGCTTAAGCTAGATCATGCCTTCCTTGCAGAGGCCTTTTGTGAAGTTCAGAAGATTTTTTTTCTCCAAAGGAGATGTAGGGGGGAAGTCAGAACCCCAACAGGGGACAATACCTCTGCCTGGGAGTTAACCTTGGTGGCTTGGTGGGTGGTGGTCCTGGGGCTGCCAGCAAGTGCCTCCACATACTCACAGCCTCAGGGTCTACCTGCACCAACTGCACAGAGTTCGAGCTGGAAGAGATGCTGCCGCTTCGTACCCCACTCACATCCACCATGCCCCAGATTAGTGACTGTCTGATCCTTGAGGGCTGCTGTGTGAGTTAGGGTAGCAGGGGAGGTGGGTGGGAAACAAGGACCTGGCCCAGCTGCACTAAGCCAGCCACAGAGGGTCACACCAGGAGTGACAGAAGGGCCGGAGTTGGATGGTTTTCCAAGAACAAGAAACAACAGCAAGAAACTGGAGGATGTTCCAGAAATGGCATTGTCAATTGTGAGTAGTGAAGCTTATGGAAAAGTTTCAAAAAATTTACAATAATAAAAGTAACATCTCATTTTCCCAGTTTTCTTTTTAGGAGATAGTATTACAGAATCTTTGTGACATAAAGAGACAATCAGTATGAATCCACAAAAATCAGAAAGAGTATATCAAATAGTTTGTAAATATATTTTCTGAACTTTGGTATGTTTGTAGTATTCTTCATTTCTTTTAAAATTTGTAATTTATTGTAATTCCTTTACATATTCTAAGTAAATATTCACTTACGTTACTAATTTTGTAATTTTTCTCATAGAGTCCTCTCAAATTAAATAATGTTCAGATCTCACAAAACCTGGATCTAATGTGACCTCAAAAATAGGAACTAAGTTTATCAACTCTGGAAGCACGAACTCAGTGAGTAGGAGCCAGCATTAGTGACTACAGCAATGGCACTAGTATCAGGTCCATGAAAAGATTTGTACTTTTACTAAAAAGTGCCCTGTTCCAGGTTCCAAAGGGTCTCAATACAGTTTATTGATTTTTTTCTTTCTGTATCACCAATCTTTTCCTCTCCACCAAGTCTGTTGTGTGTAGCAAAAGCATGCATTGGTCTCTCACATATAGGAGAAAAAAAATGAGCATAGTGAAATTAAACCCTACATCCTCCACATTGCTGTTCTACTTTCCTTTTTCACCTTCAAAATCTGGAAGAACAATTGACACAAAGACTTTCAATTTACTTGTTTCCTCATTCCCTCTGAAATCTCTCCTGCAAGATGTTCTGTATTTTTATCATTGTATTTTTCTTTTGAAGGTCTCCAATGATGATCAAATTTCAAAATCCTCTGCTCTTTATTTTTGTCCTTTGATACAATGGATATTTGGGGCTATTTTTTGTGTGTGTGTGTGTGTTTTCTTATTGAAATGTTTTCCCACGTTGTTTGCTTCTATGCTAGTTTCATTCCTTTCTAAGGAGTTCCTTTACTGCCTTGACTATTTTTATTCCTCCAACCCCTTAACTGTGAGAATCCAGTAAAATCTTGGGCCCCCGGCTCATTTCATTTTTTTCTTTTTTCTTTTTTTTTAAATTGGGAAAACTCATCCTTTCTCATGAGTTTAGCCATAGCTTTAAGTTTTTTGGTTTTACAGCCCTTTTGGTGATTAACATCTGCTATCTTTTCCTTCTATCTTAAACCTCATTATATTATATAACTTGGGTAAAATCATAATGTGGCTAGGTAACTCAAAAAGCTACAAATTTTATCTAATATTGGACACACAATGGACTGAAATTTGGGGGTAATTTGCCTCTATTGTGGCTAGTTCTATAATTTTTTTTCAAAAACTATGATGCATGTTTCTTGTTTCTGCTCAGATCTTTGTATGAAAAATGAAGAAAAACTTAGGATACTGAAATGCTTCCATAAGTGGTACTCAGGAGTACAACACTAACCAGTGATGTTCAGCGTGTCATCTCAGCCCTTGTAGAAATTATAGCAATGACATTTGTCTTTCTAGCAGGGAAAATAGTGGCAGCCTCTGTTCACAGAAAGCTTCTGTGCTCGGTGGAGAAAGGATAGTGCTGAGCAGAGAAGTTTGGAAACTGCGGGAGGTATTTTGCCCTTGGAGACCAGTGCGCTTTTCTTCTTCCCCTGCTCTAGGGTCTAAAAATGCTCAAAAGGAATCTTTGCAATTAAGATGTCTTTGGCAAATGATCTTCTCTGGGCAGCATCCAAATAATCAGATATCATTTAGAAGTTATCCTATAATATTTTCAGATAATCACTTATATCCTGCATATTATTCAAATAATTGCTTTTCAGATAATTACTCTGATGAGAGTTTTTCATCTAATTGTTTTTTTTTTTTTTTTTGAGACAGAGTGTCGCTTTGTTGCCTGGGCTAGAGTGAGTGCCGTGGCATCAGCCTAGCTCACAGCAACCTCAAACTCCTGGGCTTAAGCGATCCTACTGCCTCAGCCTCCCGAGTAGCTGGGACTACAGGCATGTGCCACCATGCCCGGCTAATTTTTTCTATATATATTTTTAGTTGGCCAGATAATTTCTTTCTATTTTTAGTAGAGACAGAGTTTCGCTCAGGCTGGTCTCGGACTCCTCACCTCGAGTGAACCACACGCCTCAGCCTCCCAGAGTGCTAGGATTACAGGCATGAGCCACCGCGCCCGGCCCTAATTTTCTGGATGGATATCTGCCATTTAAAAATTGTTTGCATATCCCATAATGTATAATATATATATTATATGTCAATATATTCTTATATATTTATTTTATATAATATTTTGATACATATTTGTATATCACTATATTATATAATATGCTGATACTTGTATATGTTTATAAGAGTATTTATGATATATAGTTTGATTCCTAGAAATTAAAATTATCCAAGAGAGCAAGAATTTTTTAATTTATTTTAAATTATTTTACAACTTTATTATGGTATAATTGACATATGATAAAGTACACAGTTTAATAAGTTTTGACAGACATATGTTTTATCTATCTAGCCATCTATGTATCTATGTTAATACCATTATAACCACCAATATAATGAACATAACCATCACCCCAGAAGTTCCTCATGCCCCCATTTTCATCTATTCCTCCTACCCCTTCCTGATCGCTCCTTCTCCCATCTCCAGGAAATCACTAAGATTCATTTACATATTCTAAAATTGTATATAAATGAAATCAAATACATGTACTCCTTGTTTCTGGCTTCTTTCCCACAGCATTATTCTGAGATCCATTCACTTGTTGCATCTATAAGCAATGTATTTATTAAAATTGCTGAATAATATTTCATTGTACAAATAGAACACAACTTGTTTTCCCATGAACATTTTGGACAATTACAAATTAAACTGGAAGAATTTTTGTAGACTAGTATAATTCATTCCTTCAATGTATGGTAGATTCCCAGTAAAGCCATGTGGGCCTGAGTTTTTCTTGTAGGCAGGTTTTTAACTAAATATTCACTTGTGGAACAGATATAGGTTTCTTCAGTTCATCTGTTTCTTCTTTAGTGAGCTTTTGTAGTTTATGTCTACCACAATATATATTTTCTACCACAATAATATATTCTAATACCTACTTTGTGCAATATTAATATAGTCATTCCAATTATCTTTTGTTTAGCATAAGCTTAGTATATCTTCTGCCACCATTTTAACATTTGTGTCTTTATAAAAATTTTTAAATAGAAAAGAGATTATAAACAAGGATTTAATGAAAGACAATATTTTTGTATAGCTGTATGAGTGTTTTAAGCTACAGGTTATTTTAAGAGACTGCAAAATTTTAAAAATGAAAAATTTTATAAAGTAAAAGTTACAGTAAGCTAAGGTTAATTTATTATTGAAGAAAAAATATTTTTAATAAATTTAGTGTACCCTATGTGTCCAGTGTTTTATAAAGTCTACAGCAGTATTTTTTATTTCAAAATACTAACGTGGTACAAATGTTTTTGGTTATATGGATTGTTTTTGTAATACTTGAGTCACAGCTATAAATGTGCCCATCACCCAATTAGTGTTCATTGTACCCAGTAGGTAGGTTTTTTACTCCTCCCCTCCTCATCCCTATCCCTGCTTGATTTCCATTGAGTTTTACTTCCCTCTGTGCACATGTGAGCTTATTGGCTACTTCCAATTTAATAGTGAATACACGTGGTGTTTATTTTTCCATTCTTTAGATACTTCACTTAGGAAAATGATCTCCAGTTCCATCCAAATTGTTGTAAAGGCATTAATTCAATCTTTTTATGGCTGAGTAGTACTCCATGACATACATGTACCATATTTCATTAATCCATTCATGAACTAATGGGCACTTGGGTTGATTCCTCATCTTTGCAATTGTGAATTGTGCTGCAAGAAATATTCGAGTGCAGTTTTGTGGTTAGATATGTTTAGATACACAAATACTTATCATTGTGTTACAGTGGCCTACAGTATTCAGTAAGTAATACTAGGTTTGAAGTGTAAGAACAATAAGCTATACCATATAGCTTAGATGTATAGTAGGCTATATCATCTAGTTCATGTAAGTACACTATGGTGCTGCCACAATTACAAAAACACCTGACAGTGCATTTCTCAAAATGTGTCCCCTTCATTAAGTGACACATGACTGTAATTGGGTTAAATATAGCATCTTACTGTTTTCTTTCTATCTGTACTATCTACTTTTTGATTTTTTTTCTCTTTTCTGCCTGCCTTAAGATTGATTGAACATTTGGTATGATTCTTTTTGTCTCCTTCACCGGCTTATTAGAGTTCTATGTTGTGATTTATTAATGATAGCTTTAAGGTTTATAGTATACATCTTATCAGTCTAGGTTCCAGTGACATTATACTACTTCACATATATTATAACTATATTACCACTGTACACTTGATTTCTTTTCAATATTTGTGCTGCTGTCATACATATTACTTCTGTGTATATTATAAAGCCCATAATTCTTTGATTTTATTTTAGTTTTAATCATTCATTTTTCTTTTAAAGGTATTTAAGTAATAAGAAAAAAGTATTTTATACTTACCTACCTAGTTATCATTTCTGGTGCTCTGTGTTCTGTTATCTAGTTCCAAATTTACATATTTTATTATTTCCTTCTGTCTGAAGAACTTGCTTTAATATATTCAGTAGTTTAGGTTTGCTGATAATGACCACTTTTTATTCTAATTTTATTTTTGAAAGATGTAGTTGCTTGCTATATAGAATTTTAGGTTAACATTTTGTTTGTGTGTGTGTGTGTGTTTGGTCATTACTTTAAAATGCTTAAATATTGCCATGTTTCTCATGAGAAATCTGCTTTCATTCTTATCTCTTTTCCTCTGTACAAATGGTGTCTGTTTTCTCTCTCTGGTTTTAGACTTTTTCTTTATTGCTGTTATTAAGTAATTTGATTGCTTTGATGTAGTTTTCATCATATTTTTTTCCTTTTGGTTTTACTGAACATCTTGAAACTGTAGTTTTATAGTTTTCATCAATTTGGAAAGATTCAGACACTATTCCTTTAAATATTTTTTTCTGCCCTTCCTACTTTGGGGACATTTATAGGCTACTTGAAGTTGTCCTGCAGCCCAGTGATGTTCTGTGAATATTTCTTCATACTCTTCTCTTTGTGTTCTACTTTGGGTAGATTGTATTGCTAAATCTTCACGTTCACTAGCCTGCAATGTCTAATCTGCTTTTACTCTTATCCAGTGTATTTTTCAATTCAATTATTTTAGTCTCTCCACAGAAGTTGGATATGTGGATTTAAAAAAAATCATCCCTGTCTCTGTAAACTTGTTCTATTTTATAGCCTTTTGAACACAATAAATACAGTTATAAGAAATATCATATTGTCCTTATCTATGAATTCCTTCATCTGTGTTTTATTTGGACCAATTTCAATTGATTGGCTATTTTATTACTGTTTATGGGTTGACATTCTATTCCTCCAAAGAAGCAAGAAATGCCTAACTTTTATTAGATTCCAGTCATTGTTAATTATATCTTTTTGCATGCTGGATATTTTTGTGTCCCTACGAAGAATGTTAGTTAAGTTGCTTTGAAACAGTTTGATACACTCAGGTCTTGCTTTAAAGCTTTGTTAGCCAAGACCAGGGCTAACATTAATACAATTTGGCCCCATTATAGAGTCAAAATATTTCTGAGTACTCTACCCATTTCCCATGAATTTTGAAATTTTCCATTATGGCTGATGAGAATAACAATTCCTAGCCCCGTGTATGTTTCATTTCCCAAGTTTATGTACATGTGTGTATCAGTGCTCTTCAGGGAATTTAAGAAAGACTCTCTGCATATCTTCCTAGCTTTCTCTCTGTGCAGCTATCTCCTCTCAGGTATTCTCCCCTGAGTACTCTGGCTAGCAAAATCACATGCCTCAGATGCGCGGCTCCATCTCAGCTCAGGGAGACCAGATAGTCTGCTAGTTTCCCTCTCCTGGCTCCTAGCAGTACTGTGAGGCAGTTTTAGAGCTTACCTCATGTGTTCCTTGTGTCTCAAAAATTTTACTAGATTTTATTGCTTGATCTCTTATGTCTTGAATACTGTTTTGTCATATATTTTTATCTGTCTTATTTTCAGGAAGGAGGGTAAATCTGGTCCCTCTTAATCTATTTTGCCCAGAGTGAAGGCTGTTGATTGTTTCGTTTTGATAAAAGGGCTGTAGAGCCACTATGCATGCCATTTAAAAATCAGTGAAGTAATTTTAATGGTCACTGAAATCTACCTCTTTATAGATTGGTTCAGGTGAAAATTTAAAGGATAATTTAATATGCCCATATCACATTCCCGGAGAGAACTATCCTTTTAGTATAATTGAAGATGTATACAAAAGAAAAAAAATAGACATATGGAGAACAGCTTGGATAAAGAAAACTTTATGAAGAATTTCTAAAATACATTTATAATGTAAATTTCAATATTTCAGGAAAAACTAATCTTTACCTGTATTTTCTATGAAGTCTTTAGACTAATAAAGAATGACATTTCATACTATTTGTGTAACATTTTTTTCCTTAGTGATATCATATATTTCCCAAGTCATAAAATCTTGAGGCATAGTTTCTCATTAAACTCTTACAAAATCTATTCTGCATGATAAACAGAATGCTGTATATAATCAGAATTTGGTAAAATTTGATTGAATTAGCCAGAAATTCAAATATTTTTTTTCATTTATATTTAACAATTTCTATGCATTTGTAAGAAAAAAGTTTTATTCATTCGTTTTGTATATTTTTTGTTTCTATTAATTCTGAATTACCCAGTCAAAAAAAAATCATTGATCCTTAGGCATGTACAGTACCGAATAGTTTTAAATAGCCTCCCACTCCGCCTCCATCTGCTAAATTCATTATATTTTGACTAATTATCTTTTCCTGTATTGTTCATAGGTATTCTACTAGCAGGCATTTTTCTGCTTAAAAAAAGGAATCTGTCATTTTTGTATACCAGTCAACAGGCAAGAATGTCATCAACAATAATAACACTTGTAGAGACTTAGAAACCCATAAGGTACTTTTATATGTATTCATACATGAACTTTCCCCAGCAGCTCCAAGTAAGGTATAATGATCACAGTTTTATGTGAGAGAATACAGTCTACAAAAAGGAAAAATGATTTTCTGAGTTTATGGCCCAGGAAAATGATATGGCTATATCTCATATGTAAGGCTTCTGATTTCTAGTATTAATGCTCATGCTTTAAAAAAAAATTCCAAATTAATTTTATCTAAGATCCTTTTAAAGCAGCTATTTTGTGAATTAGCATTTAGTGTTTGATCTACTATTGTACTCATATATTTCTATACTTTTAATTTGGCTTTACTTTGCTCTACATTTCCAAAATCAGTTCTCATTTCACATAAAATATTTTCATATACATATTTGCATATATGAAATTGCTTTTTCAATAAAACTTGACTTTCTCCTAATGCTTTCATCTAATTTTTTCAAAATCACATTAGGATACCATGGCAAATGTAACATAGCTTAGATAAAAAGGTAGTTTTAAGAAAATTGTTATATTAAATTTAAAAATAGAGATTAGAAGGTCAAGTATTATAGACTAGAAATAATCTTACAGTACCAAATTTTGATGCTATTTACTATAAAACCTAACACAGTTTTCTTCCTGAAATAACATAGGAAAGAATAGTATTTTTCCAAAAATTGAAATTTAAACAAACCCAAAATAAAAATAACACTAAATAAATATACCCAAAATTTGTCATAAAACCATAAAAATGTTACTGTTAACTCTTCCTAAAATACTATAATTAAGGATTTTATACTTTAGCAAAACTAATATTTAGTGACATAGAGATATCTTTTAAAATATTTTTAATTTCTAATTATGGGTACATAATTGTATATCTTTATGGTGTACATGTGATGTTTTGACACAGACATACAATGTGAATTAATCAAATCATGGTAATTGGAGTATCCATCACTGCAGGCCCTTATCATTTCTTTGTGTTAGGAACATTCAAATTCCAACTTTTTAGCTAATTTAACGTATACCTTAACTTAGTATTGATTATAGTCACTTTGTTGTGCTATCAAATATTGTTCATTCTATCTAACTAACTATATTTTTGTACACATTAACTACCCCATTTTTATCCCCCACTCCCTGTTATCCTTCCCAACCTCTGGTAACCATCATTCTACTCTCTAGTGACATAGAGATATCTTTGATGGCATAAAGATAAATTACTTTTGTATATAAGATATCTCTAGGTATCATTCTATAATATGTAGATGAGATTTTGTAACTATGAAAAAGTCATGACACAAACTACCCTTGAAGGTTTTTTATATATCTCATTGAAATTAATTTCATTTTTGTATTTTTAAAATTAGTCAATAAACTTTATGTACAGATTAGTCTAGAGTTTGTTCTGTCCCCTTGGTCTGAGATTAATCTTGAGGATACTTTATTAGTGGGTTATATGTCAAATTCCTCCACAATATAAGATACGAAGAAGTTGGAAAATCTTAGGTAAATGGCTAAAACAAAAAATGAGAAATTGAGCTAAAGTATATGCAGATCAACTCCTGCACTAGTATAGATCTAAGGAGGGTTTACTTTTCTTAATGTCAATGATGTTTGAAGTCATAGGAATTAGTTTGGCATTTATAAATGACTAGATCTAGAAAGAAAAAAGTCAATAACACAAGAGGGGTGTTGTTTCTCAAGGAAAGCATAGACATGATTTATTGATGTGCATCAAAAAAAAATTTAGAGCTATCATGTCATAACATAAACAAATCTTGTCTCCATGAAACAAGTCATGTTTACAAGGATGGATAAAAATGTAAAAATTTGTCTTGCTCTATACTTAGGATTTATGTACTTTATTGTGTGAAAATTATACCTGATTTTAAAAATAAGAGAACAGGAATTTGGATGAGTTAAAAAAAGAAAAATATGAGAATATAGGCTAATATGTAATGGAAAGTAGATAAGAGAAGACTATAAGAAAGCAAAACAAATACAAAATAGGGTAATTTAAAACTAGATTGCAATGAAGAAACAGGAATGTAGATACTACTGAAGATGAAATCCACAATGTAGATAATAGGGGAATTAACTGGTAGAAATCAAGAGAGCAGATTAAGAACATGAACATACATACAAAGACTGTGAAACATTAGAAGTGTATTGTCTCAGCTCTGGAGGATAGGAATCTGAAATCAAGATGTAGACAGGATTGGTTACTTCTAAATGCTGTGAGGGAGAATCTGTTCCATGCTTCTCTTCTAGCTTCCAGTGATTTGCTGGCAATTTGATGTTCATTGGCTTGCAGGGGCATCACTCCAATCTCTGCCTTCATCTCTACATGGAGTTTTCCCTGTGTCTTCACAATGTCTTCCTTCTGCGTGTGTCTGCCTCTGTGTCTAAACTTCCCCTTTTTAAAAGGATACCTGTTTTAATGGATTTGAGTCCCGTCTAATGACCTCATTTTAATTTGATTATCTCTCTACAGATCCAGTTTCTAAATAAGGGCATATACTATATTAGGGATTAGGATTTCAATGTATTTTTTGGGGGGGGGACACAAATCAACCAAAAATGTGAATTAATACAAATTCTTGTTCTTTGGGATATAAAGTAATAGGGAAGGTATAAACAGCTTAATAAATAAAACTACACAATTTTAAAAACAAATAATTAGTAAAAAAATGCAGATTCGTTGATTATTAATATAAGTGAAAATATGTGTCATTTAATAAAATGTCTATATTTTAACAAAAATAAAAATTATAAGGAAAATAATTATATTTAGAAATAGAAGTTTTAATATATTTATTAAAACTTAAATATAACTGAAGAAGTATGAAACCTAGCAAAGTCATGGCCATATCATAGCTTACCCTCAACAAAAGACTGGCTCCAGATGGTGACATAGTTAGTTCTTTCCCTATCTTTTTTCAATTATTTTTATATCTCCACAGCATTTATATTTGCTGTACAGTAGTTAGTGCTATCTCTTAATGTATTTAGTAATTCACAACTAGATTTGGAGAACATACAGTTTTAAATGAAGGATAAGAAACTTCTGATACATCTCCCCTCCCACCCCACCCACACACACTCATTGAGTACTTCTATTTTAAATAAACAGCTTATTTATATTCTATCTACTCTGTTGCCAAAACAAAATGATGGAAAACTTCCTGATTCTTTTTAAGATTGTTGTATAGCATTAATAGTGAAAACCAAAAGAGTTAATAACAACAGAAAAACACAATTGTTTTGTGTGTGTGTGAACAGTCTCACAAAAACAGATGCAGAAATCGTAGATAAAAGGTTAGCCAAATTCTATCTTATTTTAAAAAATAACAATGTTGTAATATTAGTATAATATAAAATTCAACATCTATTCTCAGTAAAATAAGCTGATTAAAATGATAAGTCTCATTTATCTAGAGTAATAACCTTAATATTAAATATTAATATTAAGAGATCTCTAACTTGTTAGAGATCTCTTCATATTAATGTCAGCAACAAAACAAGTACACTACTAGGTAAGAGAAGACGAAGATAGGTATCTCTAGAGACAAGCCCATCGTGTGATCACCTACCTAGAAAATCTACTAGATCAACTGAAAAACTAAGATGAATTCTAATGAGAGTTTACTTAATGAGAGTTTACTAAGTTAGGTAGATGCAGAATGATAAGATTTTTCTGCATATCAGTAATGACCAGTTAAAGTTCTAATATAAATTAAAGTATTTTAATAAATTCAATTTAAAAATTGGAATAAGCTAAAAAAGAAAATGTAGCTTACTAAGACTATTTTTTAATGATGGAATTTTGTTTGTTTTAAACAGCATTTGTATCGCTCTCTGACATTATATAAATGGTCCCAGAAGCTTTGAATTATAAAACATGTTTATGTAGTAGAATCCTGGATAAATCTGGGGGGAATAAAATTTATTTTAAAAATTAAAATTTTTTAGGGTAATTATAAATGTTCCTTATGAAAATATAATTTAAAAGAAATAAAGCACAGTGCCTGGATGGATTGGTCCAAAAGCAAGTGAATTTTAAATTAAGTTCCCACTAGACACATAATAGGATCATAAAATATGGCAAAATACTAACTTCTGGATAGACTGGTTGGCAGTAATTTATTGGAACTTCCAGAAATAGCAGAAGGATATTAGATATTTCTATATTTGAGTATGAAATAGGGATTATCCAAAGACTGCTTTCCCCTGGGCTGTCTCTGGGTCAGCTATAGTAAGAGATAACATATTAGTGAGACCTTCATCTTTCCACAGTGAAGGCACTTACTAGTCCAGAAAGATTATGTGAACTTGCAAGTACCCTGAAGTCCTCAGAGCAGTTTCTGGAAGAGAGAGAGAAACAGATATTTGAAACTTCATAAGAACCCCACAGA
The DNA here is from genome assembly GCF_020740605.2 of Lemur catta. NCBI lineage: Eukaryota > Metazoa > Chordata > Mammalia > Primates > Lemuridae > Lemur > Lemur catta. The sequence continues at coordinate 43,521,124 of NC_059131.1, forward strand.
AGAAATTGTCTTTTTTTTTTGTCTGTTTCTTATTCACAGTACTTCATTCAGGTGCTAGTTAAGGGAAGATTTTAAATTCCTCACTGGAAAAATTTGAGAGGCCTACTTTGTCTGAAATATAACATGGTTGGTGAGAAATACTGCTTCTCAGCAGGTACTAAGAGAACTCAAAACTGCTTTCTCGCTTATAGAGGAATAAACTTTGTAGTGAAAGTTCCAGTTATGTCAGTCAGAAACATATTTTAATAAGCTGGAAAATTGTGTGTCCTTTATTCTTTCACTATTTTTCCCTAAAATGTATTCATTTAATCTAAAAAGTAATTCTTCAAATTAGGTTAAGAATTTCCAGAGAAAAAATATAAAATACTTTGATACAATTCAGGTTTTTTTAAAAATCAAGACTTCAGTATTTTTGAAGCTGATTATTATGTATCAAAATTCTCTTATGCAGTAATCAGCCAGCCAGGACTTAGTCGATCACCTACTAAGAGGAGGAGTAGGGGGTGGACAGTGGGAGCAAAAGTCTGAGGCTGAGGGAAAAGCATCAGAATAGGATGGGCAGAAAATAACATTTCAACTGATCCTCATGGACAGGTGTATTATAAAAGTAAGTTTCCATCACTATTTTTTCCTTTCTAATTCTAGTGTGGAAAAATTTTTTCCAAGAAATAAGTTCTAAAGATGTAAACTTTTTAAAAATGGCATTAATTTATTGGTTACTTAATTTGGTTTTAGGTCTTAATTCAATAGTATAGAATAAACCAATGAAAATGTCCCTAACCATATTAACTCTTTGTTAGTAGGTGAAAAGAAGATACCGATAGATTATCTAATACTCTATTTCAGTGTTAGAGAATGTATTTTACTTCTTTACTTTTCCATAGGATAAATTATCTTAAAAGTTTAGAAACATTTATGATTGAAGGAAGGAGAGACTAAGGTATAAAATATAGCTATTATAGAATGAGTCATAGGCTAAAAACAATCATTTAATTATAAAGGATGTATTTCTATGGATAATTTCTTCTCAAATGATCTCCAAATTTGATTATAAAGGAACTCAGATTTTTCCATTTTTAATACTTAACAACAAATTAATTTTTTCAACTTAAGATGTGTTGTCACAAATGTAAGATAGTATGGTAAAAAATCATTAAAAAATAAAGTATGATTTTATTAAAGCATAAAATTTCTTAAAGGAAATTCCTGTAAATATCATAGAAGAATCAGCTGGAAAATTTAAAATGTAAATAGACTTCATTTATTCAATTTATTAGTTGACTAGAAAGTGAGAACTTAAACTTGTTTTGGAAAATATTTTAAAATAGTTGCCAAACTGCATTCAAGAAAGTCCCAGGGTTTCTCTATGGTGCTTCAGGGGCCAGTGTTAGGCTAGAAGGAGGATAAGGCATGAAACTTAACAGTTTTGATTTAATCAGTACACCTTTAATGTTATTAAAAAAACTGTGTATAGAGGTAAAATTTCATGAAATTCATCTGTTAAAAAAAAAGTTTGACAAGCATTGACAGAGTTCAAATTCTCATAATTGAGGCAGAGGTTATGAGCTCTGAAACCAAATGGAGTTGTTGGATTCTAGCTCTGACACTGTATTTCAATTTTCTCATCTGTAAAATGAAAAATAATAGTAAATAGGCCTGTAGGGAATATTAAAGCAGTTACTATGAGTAATGTTCTTAGGACATTACCTGACTCAGAGTAATAGCTCAGTAAATGTTGTTGGTGGCAATGTTTTCATTTTTATTATTGATAAGGAGAAAACTGATCCTCAGAGAGGTAAGATAATTTCTACCAGATCACAGCTAGAATTTGTGAGTGATTCTGGGCTACTCTGGTTGGTCTACACTTACAGGAAACTTAGGGACACAGGAAATGATGAGGGAATTGAATAAGTATCAACAATACTTGATTTTTTTTCCATAGAAGAACATATATTTAATTTTCTTACCATTGTAAGGGTTAAGTTTTGAGAGTAGGGAGGGAGGGAATTATGAAAAAATTCTACTGACAAAAGTTTCCTGGTTAAAATTGTGTTTTAAAATCAAAAGTTTTTTGCTATTAGCAGGCTGAGAGTCTTTGTGCCTAACTTATTGGCATTTGGCTTATTTTAGAATGAATAACTTCTGGAGGTGGAACATTTGATGTTTCCCTAACAGTCAGGAATTTACTTCAACAAAAAAAAATTCTGAAGTTAATAATTTAAGTGAGTAAAACTGCAAACTAAAAGAATTTCCATTTTAGACATAATAATACTTAGATCTGAACAGGGAGCTGTGAAACAAATGTGTACATTTAATGGATAAAACAAACACATTTGATCAATTTGAGCAGGATGCTTGTGTCTTCTACAAAGTTGTCTTGGGGTACTTTGGATAATTTGCAGCCTATTTCCATACTCTGAAAATTATAATATATTAGACTAAGTCCTCAAATTTGTGGGAATTTTGAACAAAAGAAGTGAAAATAACCATCTTTTCTGCTCATATTCTCATCTCTGGTCTCTGGGCGGGACACTTCAGACTATCATTCTTTTCTCTCTCCAAATGTGTGTAGCAGATGGCAGATACTAGACGTTGAAAGTGAAGGCTCATTTGGGCACAATGGATGGTCTGAAAATAGGATTCAGACTTTTCTAGTGCACACGCATCACCTTTATCCCCACCCATTCCCCTCCCTGCCCAGGACAGGACCAGTTATTCAAGGATGCCTCAACCCAGTATCATCACTTCAAAAATGGAGCTTAATTTCTTCCCATTTTGCCTTTCTAGGTTTTGTTTTGTTTCAGACATTTTCATTACGTAACATAATACAATAAGCACATATATATCTTCTTCTTAAATGTAAGAATTAATATTTCATTATATTTGCTCATAAAGAGTATATATGAATATCACATTGTTATTTCTAAACCATTTTAAAGAAAGTTGCAGTCATCATGATCCTTCACAATTAAGTACTGCAATGTGCTTCTAAAAATAATGACAACCTATGATGTAATCACAATGTCATTATCAAAGCCTAGAAAATTAGCACAGATTTCTTTTTTTTGTTCAAGCGTGAGACGAAGTTTATTGAGGAAAGGCAAGATAGGTTTACAGAGCAAGAGCAAGACACGTTTGCCACAGATGATGAACAGATCACCCTCTGTCATAACAAAAGGGCATAGATTTCCTAATATAATTTAATGTCCCACTCATAATCATATTCCCCAATTATTCAAAAAACTTTTATATCTTTTTAAAAATTAGGATCTAATCAAAGTTTACCTAATAAATGTACATATGTCTTTTTAATATATAACAATTTCCTTACGTTATTTTTAATGGCATTGCTATTGGTCCAGTTATATTTTATAGTTACCACTTTCTGGACTAGTCTCATTGTTTAATTATATAGATATTTACTTTATTCCTCTGTCTTTCTTATTTCCTAGTATATTGTCATCTCTCTTTTGATTTATATATCAAATATATGAATATGATTTCATGATATAGAATCTCAAACCTCTTATATTTTCCAGAATCTTTGATGATGTTATACATAAAAATATTTACTTGAGAGAAAATGTCATACTGACTTGTTAAATCCCTGCCAGCTATTAAAATTACTTGATATTTCACCCAAACCAATTAGATATCATACACATTTATCACAAACTCAGAACATGTTTCGATAATCTTTTGTTCTGGGATGTTAAAATACTTTCTCTTACATTAAAAATTCATAGACTACTCTTTAAAATAGAAATATTCCTGTTCTACTTATGCCTATAAACAATGAAGATCATCAAACCTGCATATCTTCTCACTTAAGAAGCTTTCAAATTAAATTTGACCATTTTGTGTCAGATTCCAATTCACATAAGAAAAGTGTGGATGTTCAAAAAAATCTGTGATTCAGTACTGGTACAAATAGAAAATTTTTTCATGGTGAGATCTTATATGTTTAAATCAGGAAAGATCTAGTTCAGAGACATCTCAGGGGAAAGGCATTAAAATGTGTTTCCTTGCTGTCTAAATATAAATAGAGAATAGGATAAAAAAAAGTGGATATGTCACCTATGTTTAAATTTAAATTTGAGTTAAGAATTATGGATATTACTGAAAAAATTATAATGAAAAATTTAAGTTTAATTAGAAGCATATTTACAAAGTCAAGAGAGCTACTTGAAATGTTTTGTTTTGTCCTTCTCTTAGGTGTCATAATTGAAGGATATAGATTTTCAGCAATAAACTTTCTCATCACTTTATGGTGTCCTTATTTCCTTTAGTGCACAAATGCACATTCAAGACTGAAAAAGAAAGGGAAAAGCAAGCAAACAAAAAAACTAAACAAAAACCTTATGTCTAAACATTTCAAAACTCTCCAAAGAGTTGAATTAAAATTTTGATTAGACAAATTGCCACCATCTTCCTTTATAAATGCATGCTATACTCTGGTTTCTCTTCAGATCGTATAAATCTTTCGCCTTTTATAAATGCATGCTGTCAATTATTTTTTCACCAAACAAGGGATAGAACTTACATCTATAACTGTGGATATCTCTAATGAGCATCACAAAATACATGTATAACCCATCACAAAATAGTGTGCCACCCAAGAATTTAGTCTTTTATAAAAATAGTACTTGGTTTCAGAAAATGTGTAATCCTTATAAATTATCAACAATATATATTCAATGTTGGATCAAATGGGATTGTTGATCTACAAAGTAAAATACCATTTTAATCTCTAGATATATAAATAATTTTTAAAAATGTATTACTGCCTCGATGCAATATCCTGTACTCACTATTAACTGGGGCATCAAATTCAATGTATTATGTAAAACAATACCTACAGAGAAATCTTGTTGAAGTATGTACATTGTAATGGGCACAAGAAAATATTCAGTGCAATTTAAAAAATAAACAAACAGAATTACACTGTAATGATAGGCTATCCTATTCTGAGTCATCTCTTGTACCCACATGGATAATAATCATAAAGAAAGCATATGCTGTGAATTCAGGCATACATACAATTTTTGATGACAATCCAATCCTATAATGTTACTCTATAACTCTAACAAACAAGTTTACCTTATACTTTGCTTTGCTAAATAACCTTGCATCTGACGTGTTCTATGAATTGTGAAATGTATCAGTACCTATGTAACTGACAGAAGCTCCAGATAAGTTTCACACACACAAGAAAAAAACTAAAAAAATATTTAAAATTATCAATGTTAGAAGCTATAATTAAATTTTTAGGAAACTAAAATTAAAAATAAATAATTTCATGTTAATTTTATTATTTTGGTTTTTAGTCATTCACTTCATCTCTACCTAAGCAATAAAATATTTAAAGTTAAAAATTATCTAGTGAATTACTAATCATAGACAAATAAAAGGGTAATTTATATGAAACTGAATATATAAATGAACAATAGCTGGACCATATATAAAAATAGAACTCTGGCCCATAATCTGTAGCACCAGCCCAGAAAAACAACCCATTATGTAAAGTAACCAGCCCAGATATCCAGCCTATTATCTCTAAGTCAGTCTTGTAAAAAGTCAGACCACTATCTCTAGCAACAATCTAGGAAGCCAAACAATAATCCCTGTAATAATTAGCCCAAAAGGCTAGGACTTGATAAATGACAGCTTCCCTAATTATTGTCCCCACTATCATTTTAGGACCCATCAAAAAAAACCAAAAGAACAAATATGTACTCCCATCCAATTACATAGTATGTCCTACTTCAAGGTGGCCCCCTGTACCTTCTGCATATCAACAGCCTCCAATCAGAGTATGCCTGAATGCTTCACTCTTATTACTATATAAAGCTTTTCTCACCCCTCTACCTTTGAGTCTCTGCTAATCCCAAGTGATTGTCACTGACTCCCTTGCTATGGCCAGCTCTGAATAAATAGCCTTTTCTTGTTCTCATTTGGTTAGTCATTTATTTCCCAATGTAATTGTATAAATATGTATACATTTGTTTTGGTTCATGAAAGAATTTATCCATAGGACTGCTCTAATGAAGGCAAATATGAAGTAGTTATTGAATATACCATTGTTAATTGATACAGTTATCAATAAAATTTACTGGTTCAAATATTGTAAATAACACTATTGCCCTTTGGTCTAGGATTTCTTAAGTATTGGCTAGAGATGGCTCTCTGAGCTAACACAAAGGATATTCTTCTTAAATCAGACTCATAGGAATCTGAGATCTTAATATCAAATCATTATCAAGCTTTGATAATGATTTTAAAGATACAAATGATTTGTGATGTTGAGCACCTTTTCATGTCCTGGTTGGCTTATGGTACAACTTCTTTGTAGAAATATCTATGCAGGTCCTTTGCTCATTTTTAATTGGATTATTTATGTCTTTTTTTCCTATTGAATTGCATGAGTCCTTTATATATTTTTTATACTAATCCTTTATCAGACATGTACTGTAGTTTGCAAATATTTTCTCCTATTCTGTAGGTTGCTGTTTCATTATGTTGATTGTCTTTTTTTTTTTTTTTTTTTTTTTGCTGGGCAGAAGCTTTTTAGTTTTATGTAGTCCTACTTATTTATTTATTTTTGATTTTGTTGTTTGTGCATTTGTTGTCATATCCAAAAAAAAAAAAATCATTGCCAAATTGCCAAGACCAATGTCATGGAGCTTTTTATCTATGTTTTCTTTTGGGACTTTTATGGTTTTAGGTCTTACATTTAAGTCTTTAATTTATTTCAAGTTAATTTGTGTAATTGGTCTAAGAAATGGTTCAATTTTATTCTTTTGCATGTGGATATTAAGTTTTACCAATTCCATTTGTTGAAGAAACTATCTTTTCCCGATTGTATATTCTTGACACCTTTATCAGATATTAGTTTACCATTATACATCCTTTCACGATAAAAACTCTCAACAAAGTAAGTATATAAGGTATGTACCTCAACATAATAAAAGCCATATATGACAAGCCCACAGCTAACATCATATTCATCAGGGCAAAGCTGGAAGCTTTTTCCTTTAAGATCCGGAGCAAGACAAAGATGCCACTCTTGCCACTTCTATTCAACATAGTGCTGTAAGTCCTAGTCAGAGAAATTAGGCAAGAGAAGGAAATAAAGGCATCCAAACTATAAAGGAAGAAATTAAATTGTCACTGTTCAGAGACAACATGGTCTTATGTAGAAAACCTTAGACTCCAGAACTCTTAGAACTAATAGACAAATTCAAAAAAATCGACATAAAAAAATTGTTGCATTTCTATATACTAATAATCTATCCAAAAAAAGAAATTATGAAAACAATCCATGTACAATAGCATCAAAAAGAATAAAATACCCAGGAATAAATTTAAACAAAGAAGTGAAAGTTCTGTACAGTATGCTGGACACTATAAAACATTGATGAAAGAAATTGAAGACGACAAAAATAAATGGAAAGGTATCTTGTGTTCATGGATTGGAAGAATTAACGTGGTTAAAATATCCATATTACCCAAAGGGATCTATAGCTTCAGTGTAATCCCTATCAAATTTCTAGTGGCATTTTTCACAGAAAGAAAAAAATTCTAAAATTTGTATGGAGCCACAAAAAACCCTGAACAGCCAAAGCAATCTTGAGAAAAAGTGCAGCTGGAAGAATTACACTTCCTGATTTCAAACTACGTGACAAAGTTATAGTACTGGCATAAAAACAGACACATGGACACAGGGAACAAAATTTACCTCCTTCTTTTCAAGGAAGTTTTAGCAAAGTATTTTATCTTTTTGACCAGGTTATCACTAACTGCTGCTTTCTGTCTAGGGTTCTTTCTATGTAGACATCATACCTTTCTGAATTTCTATGATGTATTTTAAAGTGTCTGAAAATGTTGAGAGTAAAAATGACTATATGAGTCTCCTTAAAATTCAACATTATGGTAAGAAAGACCCATCAGAGTGTCTCAGACCTTCAGAGGGAATTTAGACCTAGGAAAACACCATCGGAAGCAAGTTAGAATTAAAGTCATTTTTTTCCTCAACCAAAAAATGTCATAGATGAAAAGTCTAATAAAAATCTCTAATCTTGTGAGAAAGTAAATACAGATTCAGAAAGATTTCACAGACTGTACTACCTAACGGTTCTGTAGAGTCCCAGCCTGAAACAACTGCTCTGTATTGTCAAAGCATTTTGTAAACAGCTTGCCATGGTAGAGACAGATCCTTTAATTGTCTTCCTAGTCCAAATAGACATGGACATTCTCAGGGAAACAAAGGCATTCCAAACGATCCTTAATTAGCTGCCTCTGCAAGTTAGTGTCACACTGTAACATTCTCAGGCTAGATGCCAGTATCAGAGAAATAAAACAATGTCTTCACAATATATGACACCAACAAAAGTAAAAATGACAGCTTGAAGAGAATAAATACCTGCATATATAGAAGCAATGGCATGAAATACAGTGAACATGACGTTTTGTTTCATTTTATTTAACACTTCATTTCAAACAGTTCCTTTTCAGAGTGGTATTTTGTCTTTTCTTTCTTAAAAAAAGAGATAAAATTATGAATGACTACAGAAAGGTTTATGTCATAGAGCAGTTGCTAATGAAGAGTTTATTTTCCATCCAATGAAGAGTAATTGTACATAATTGCCCAAATGTGTGACTACATCAGAAAAATTCATACTTTTTTTGAAATCAAATTATCTGGGGCTATTTGAATTTTAAGGTAAGGAAGAGTTATACATGCCAGATGGCAGTGCCAATACTAGAAATAAGTCATTGCAGTCACATTGTATTTTTTCTTCTACATTTCAACTTGACTTATGAATAGAGCACAAGACCCAATATTGTTAAAAGGGTAACATTTTCAGTAAGCCAAAACTTAAAAATATTGGTAAGAAAAATAAACATACATTCAAAATTACAAATACATTCAAAATTACATTCAAAAACATACATTCAATATTATAATAAACATACATTCAAAAATTACAAAAGAAATCTTCAACTATAAATTTGGAGGTTATGCCATTTGCCTCATGAGAAATAGCTATTCACTAATTTGAGAAGTAGAAAATCTTTCTAAAGCACAGATAACTATATACTATAAAGTACAACAAATAATTGGTCAACCTTTTTAATCAACCTCCACTTACAGATGATATGCTCCTTTTGTACCTTTGTATTGCTCCCAAATCATAAGATGCATAAAAATATATATAATTTTATATAGAAGACATAGTTCTACATAAAAAGCACAAAAACTTCCAGTTTCCTTAAATTAGCTGCTCTGCTCTGAAACTATTGCTGTGAATGAAAAAAATAAGATCACATACATCTTATAAGTAGATCACTGGTGTTCCTATTTGTTCCTATGGTTTCATAATCAGGCTGCACTTTACAGCTGTAATAGGCAGTACATACACACGTATAGAGCAGTATATTTGCTATTATTTTTTCACGATGCATGACAAATTCATTTCCCTCTTTACAGCTAGTATAAGTGTTTTTATAAATGGCAAAACTATTGTGTAAAAATAATTCTGAAAGTTTGAGCATGGTTTCCATGGTTACATAAAACACTTTACTGGTATAGATTTACCATAATTTAGAGAAATTCGCTTGCTGTTTTATTATACACAATATTTATTTGACTTGAATTACCAATAACTACACTCTTAAGGTTTAGCGGCACATGGTTTAACAAGTACATATATCATATCCTTTTTGATAATTTAAAATCCATAAAATATTTCTATTTCTTTTTCCTTTTCTCTTATTTCTTTTCTTTCCTTTTTTCCCCTCTCTCTTTTTTTTTTTGGACAATGTGAGAGTTAAATTGTGAAAGGTCAGTGAAAATTGAACATTAAATGCTTGGTTCCTAGAGCTAATGTCTTGAAAGTGCAACATCTGTAATACTGTTATAGATTTGGTCTGTTTATTACAGAACCATTTAATAGTTGTGTATGAAAAAGAGCTCTGTTCTACTCTCCTGTAAGCTCTTATCTCCTCTTTTGCCTGTAACTTCAGAAATTTATGCATATATATTTGAAGAAAAAGAAAAGAACACCGAAATCATTACAGAATCAATGGTGTTTTACTGTTGTTAGTGCCTCAGGAGATAAATGGCCTGTCTGGTATTCCAGGCCAAGTTAAGGAAAGAGCAAAAATGAAAGATTGTCCTTACAACTTTATTTGTTGCATATGTCAAAAATTGAAACTTGAAAAAAATTTTTCTTAGCTGGGACACTGTGTGTGAAGTGAGACAGGGGCTGTCTTTGGTAGGATGTAGGACACTGCTATGCCTGGATAATCCCCGAGCTCTAGAGATTATGTGTCTGCTAGTACCTATTAATAAGATATTGAGAAAATAAAACCACCTCACACACAGTTAAGAAGGGTATCCTTTAAATGTGGAAAAGAAGCAATCCTGGAACTAGAAAGGTCAGGCATTTCAGTAAAGAGATGTGAGAATATCCAGTTACTGCCTGGTATAGAAAGAAAGAGAAGAACAGAAAGGTCTAAAGCAAAGTGGTTTAACATAGGTACCCATTAGTATCCTCTGGAAAGCTTTAACTACAATACTTATTCCCAGGTCCCACACCAGATCAATTAAGTTGTGATTTCTGAGGTGGGTGCTTGGAACCATTCTTTTAAAAAGTTTATATAAATGATTGCAATGTACAGCTAATGCTAAAGCCAGCCTTGAGACCACTGGCCAAAATTGACACCACACTGTTTCAGGGGATAGGATGTACACCATTTGATTTTGCTTATTGGTCAATTCCATTTGGTTTGCTTTGCTGTGTTTTGTTTCCGCATGTAAATTCTTTTTGGACATCCAGATTGATAAGGGTATATTTGACTCCAGATAACAAAACTTTATATACTGTGATGACTATTGCCCTACTCTAACAGTTAGATTTAATTGAAGTACAAGGAGCTTGATATCTTACAGGCATCATGTATTTGATTTATCCCCCAAATTCTCCTCATTTTTATTAATATAATCCAGAGTCTAGCTAAATAATCTATTCTGAATACAGAGTAATTTCTGCCATTGCACGATTCAGAACTTTCTTGTTGGTGTACCACAAAAGGGATACAGCTGTGCTGCAAGGCTTCTTTCTCTCATTCCTGTTAGAGGCAAAGTAGAGTCTGGGGTGCCTGAAGATCCTTGGCCTAATATCTCTCTCTATAAACAATTTTATCTAAGTCCCTTTCAAGGAAAGCTTGATCAGAAAAGTCTGAAGACAAAACCCATAGTCATCAGGTGTCAAGCAGGATGAGCACCATTCTGCATTTGCCACCCCCCTCTACCTGTCACAAAGCCAAAGAAAGGCTCTTCCAGGTGAGCATGTACCTTAGCTACAGCTACAGGGAGCCCAGCTGCCCCGTGGGTACAATGGGCCTGAAGAGAAGCTGGAAGAGTAAAAAACGTACCCAAGGAGCGTGGTGAGCAGGCGAAAGTGAGGCAAGTATGGATCTTGGCAGCAGCCAACTTTAATTTTTTACATTCAATATGTGTGTGTACACATATATATATAAAAAATCCTTTCAGTTTGCACCAGCATACCATAGGAATATTGTTTTCTGTGTACCAAGTCATAAAAAATGTGGGAGCACTAATACAGTTTAATTTAGAATGTATCAGAAGCACTATGAACAACACAAACGGTCACACAGTTAAGGTGACAGGGCTATTGTGTGCTTTGACTGTCATTGACAGGATGTGTTTTTAATTGACTTCGTCTTCTCTCTACTGTGACGCTACTGCACAGGTTCTTTTCTTTGAGTTTCGGAAGACCAGTAGACCCAGCACCTCGCAGATTCTTGTTTTTAATGGAGAGTCAGTGTAAAAAGAGCTTATCAAATTAATGTATGGAGACAGAATTAACTATTATTTGATAACACATCATATTATAGATATATTACATTATATAAATAAAATATATAAAAAATTTTGAAGAATATTCTGGAATGACTAGGTTTTTTTTTTTTTTTTAATGACTAGGTATTTGAAGGCAAGACAATAAGCAGCTAGAGATAAGACTTCCAACTGCAATGTCATTTGTAATTCATTTACTCTCAATGTCACCTAAGTTTCAACTGACAAGTACTGAAAACTTTACTGAACCAACTGGGAATAGGCTAGTAATACATGTTAGTTTTTGAACCAACTTGGAGTAGACTAGTAAATAAATGTCTTAAAAGATTTTTATAATAGTATTAAACAGTTAAAAATAACAAAGAAAACTCTATTTACTTGAGTCATTTAATTTCATTCAATTCAACAGATATTTATTATCTATATTATATTAAGGGAACAGAACATGAAATGTGTAAAAGCCTTGATAACATCATTTGCCAACACATTAGAAATTGGATTGTGCAAGGAATTGTGTGAAAAGTAGGACAACTTGTGTTTCCCAGATACATTCTTCTTAACTGGCAGAAGCAAGTCTATTAAAATAAAGTTGAAATCAGATAAAGCTTTTATTGCCTTCTAAAGACCTTATTGTTTGCATTTTATTTCTCTGTGGAAATTGGCCTGTTATTGTGTATTACAATCTAAGGCTTCCTCAATTTTGTCAATTAAGGCCTAGCCTTCAGCAACATGAACAGGTGTTCAAGTGTGGCTTTTGTGCTTTTTCTTTTGGTGCCTAATTCCCTTCCTCTGTAACCCCTCTAATAATTAGGATGCTACTACCTAGGAGGCCTATTTTGGCCAAATAATTGAGAAAAATAGAAAAGCACATTTATCTAAGAAATATCTGGGCAGAGCTTATTTAAAATATTGGAAACTACAAGTCTAAACATTAAATACAACTAATACTAAATTTTAATATATACATATCAATCAATATTTTGCCATCTTCATATATTTTATTGAAAAATTTGAGGAAAAAAAATTTTACTTCTTGTGTCACAATTCAAGTAAAAATAAGTTGCTTTATAGGAGCTCCCAGCATTCATTTCACATTTGGTATATCTCAGTGAATCAAGAGCACAGTGGCTACAAGCTGGGCTGTGGAATCATACAACATGGGTGAACAACTTACTCAAAATCATCTATAAAATTATAATAATATTACCTAAAAATAGTCACAGCATTATTTTGAAGGCCAAATAATTCAGTATTAGTGAATCAGATAGATATATGCCATAGATATAACTGCTAAAAAAATTAACTATGCAATTTTCTCTCTCTCTCTCTCTCTCTCTCTCTCTCAATTATGTTACTTTGAGGCCAAAGACTCGATTTAATTCATAGAATCTGGCACATATTGAGGTGCTGACTTATTGCTTTTATTGCAATGTCATTGAATGAGATGGTCTAGAACAAAATAGGCTTCAGATGTTTAGGACATACCAATTCCAGGTCATAAGAAAGTAATAGTTTAGTCATCACCTTAAATTTTGAAAACAATATCTGATCAAATGATTAGACTTTTTGAAATCCATCTATCTCTGATTTTTGTCACTGTTCTATAATTTGATGTCAGTCATAGGATGAAGTTTAACTCAATGGGGCATTTAAATGGTGACAGAAATACATAAATATGTTTAAAGAAAGATAGTTGGTTACATGATTTCTTAAAAAGAAAGCATAAAGCATAGGAATTTTTTTGAATCTGTTTCATGTTGATATTATGTATATGTAATCTGTATTGTATACAACATCATTATTCTGTATGTCTTAGCCCATATGATTAAAGAAAAAAAAATCAGTTCAATTATTGCTTTGGGAAGCCAAATACATTTTTAAGTGTGTTTGCTAAATTTGAAGAGAAGGCTCATGCTATTATCCATTAGATTTAGACAAACTATACATTAAAATATGAACATGCTTATCTGTTCAATAACTAACTTATCGCCATCATGTAAGTCAACTATAACTAGCTAAGAATAAAATTATCTAGATAATTCAGGTCAAAATAATACTTTGGCCTCAGTTATCCAGATAAAAATGCTCTAAATATTTTTAATCACATGAATAATTTTCTAAGCCCTCTATTGTGCTCAGAATGAATATTTTTTTAAAAAAATCCTTAGGGAAAATTATATTTTAATGAACACTTCCTTAAACATCTATTTTGAAAATAATTTTGAAATCTAGGTAAAGTATTTATAAATAATTAAAGATTATTAATTCCAGGGCATTTAAAAGGCAATATACCTTCAATGATTAAATCATATATCTCAAATCTAGAAGAATGAAGCTTAACAAATGAAATAAAAAAATGCTTTCTTAACTAGATGACTAATGCATAAGGAATGCACGTTCTTCTACTAAAAAGTACTTGATAAAATCAATTGTTGAGTGGTTGACATACAGTGAAGATTTGCTGAGAGGGAAATACCTTTGATCAATGAGTAATAGTATTTTCCAGCTATCTGAAAAGAATTGACTGACTATCTCAACCATACATACATTTAAAAGATCACTAGATTTATAAACACCATGAAGACAGAAAAAAAAAATTCTTTACACCATCAAAGCAACCATCTGAGCCTTCAGTAATACTCAAGATTTACTTTGCATTTTATTTTTAAATACCAAACTAAGAGAATGATAGTGCTGCTAAATTTTAGATTCTTTTATTTTAACTTTTATTTCTCCTACAAAAATAGCATAGCACTATAAGATTCTTTTGTGAAGACAAAATGATTGATAGGAAAATGTAAGCAAGTTAAATTTTTTTGAGGCTAAAAATTATTAAGTACTTCATAATGTTCTTGGGGTCTTTAGTCCAAATAAGTAGCTTACCATACATCAAGGACTCACAGATCTTTTAAAGAACTCATAGGAAATATGTTGCTTAGGAAATAATGCCTACATCTGGTTTCTGTCCATTGAAATGCACTTGTTGGAAGAATAATTTTCCTTGTGTTAGCAAAATATGTAGAATGTTCTAAAGTAGTTTAAAAAAGAATGGTTCTTGTTTGAAAATAATTTTTGGCCAGGAAGAAATGTTTCACTTTTTTTCACAACAGTAATGTATAGGACTTTTACATGAATGACACGTTTTATCTATGAAAAAATCAATTATCTATATTTAAAATTTTAAATTTAACTGATAACTAGAATATAAGGAGCTCCAACAACTCAATAGGAAAAAATCAAATAATGGAATTAAAAAATAGGAAAAGGATCTGAATAGACATTTCTCAAAAGAAGACATACAAATGGTCAACATGTATATGAAAGAATGTTCAACATCATTAGTCATCAGAGAAATGCAAATCAAAACTACAATGAAATATCATCTCACCCTAGTTAAAATGGCTTTTATAAAAAAAAAAAAGACAGGCAATAATGAATTCTAGTGAGGATGTGAGAAAGGAGACCTCTTGCACACTGTTGGCGGAAATGTAAATTAGTGCCACCACTACAAAGAACAGTATGGAGGTTCCTCCAAAAACTGAAAATAGAACTACCATATGATCTAGCAATCCCACTACTGAGTATATATCCAAAAGAGGGGATATTAGTATATTAAAAAAAATCTATAGTCCCATGTTTTTTGCAGCACTGTTCATAACAGCCAATATTTGGAACACACCTATGTGCCCATCAATGGATGAATGGATAAAGTAATTGTGGTGAATATAAACAATGGAATATCATATAGCCACAAAAAGAATGAAATTCTGCCATTTGCAACAACAATGGGTGGAACTGGAGAACATATTTTACTTCAGTTTTTCTTTCTTGATCTGATCTTCTGAGCCAGCCAAGTGAGATCTTGTATCAAGACCGGGAAGTAGATCTGTGGGCACTGCTCCTCTTTGCCTCTGCTTGTTTCTTTCTTTCTTTTGGACCCTGGTGACTGTGTCTGAATATTGGTAAAACTGAACAGTCTGGAATACTTATTGGTTTTAATCTACATTTTTGTTCCATAGATAATTATTGTACCACAGCATATGTTAGATCATATCTGAAAGTTATCTGCTTTCTCTTCCTATTAATTCTTCCCTTTATCTTCCCTTGTATTATCTATGGCAAGTTTTCCATTTTTAAAATTTCAGCATCGATTTACTCATAGAATCTTCACGGAGACAATGTGAGATAGGGTAGGTGTTTTTATTTCCCTTTAGCAAATGAAGAAAGTAAGACCACAAGGAGTTGGATAACTTGCCAAAATTTGCATATAAGATTTTAAATCTTATGCATTTCTTTATATTCTATTTCTGAAGTCCATGAGGGTGCCCCTGGCAAGCTTCCAACAACTGGGAGCAAAATTGACTAAGACGTTCAGCTGCTGCCTCTGAAATGCATCACAGGACTGCTAAGGAAAGCTCACTCCCAGAAAACATAAGACTCCTCGGAATAGCTGACTTCAGTTTGAGGACTCCCTAAGTGGCTGTGTTTAATCTTCCCTGGAATTTGCGACAGTCTTGGATGCTTTCATTCACCTTCCTTCTCTCTCCTAACTCTGGGTCACCCATGCATTGTGGTCTGATGGTAATCCCAGCATTTCCAGCTCCTGCTCCATTTTCTTTCCAACAGACATTTTCACTAACAAAATTAGGTCAGGGAGAACTACACTGAATTTCAGAAAGTGAACTATTGCTTGCTTTCAGAAAGACAGGAGATACAGACAAAGAAATTTGATGCTGATGATTACAGCTTCCTGTGTCAGCAAAATACAGCATTTGCAATAGTTCACAGGGAAGTCATGGCAATTCTTACATACTCTACCTACCCCCACATCTACCTGCCAAAGCTGGAGGAGAATAATGGCTTCTTTCCCTCTTTCCCTTTTCAAATTTCTTAAAAATGCCTCTCATTGGTGTAACTATTAATAAGTGAGAAGCCTGCATCCAAAAAACCTGGGAAATGGAGTCCAGTCCTTGCCATGTAGGGAAGAGCATAGAAAGTTTGTTGGGCTGAGGATGTACATATGGAATCTTTATTGATTGTGACAAACCAGTAAGGAAGAACCATTTCTTAAGATGAAATTTTCTTACCTAGCCATTTTACTGAACCCAGTTAATTTCTTCCCTGTCATTTCTATATTTTACTCTTTGGGTTGTCTCAGGATAAGACACAGAAATCCTTAAAATATGATCAATCAAAGGTTAAGCATCACCTCTTCTATCACCCATATGTTTATCATGATAGTGTGATATAATAAGAAACATACATTTGGTCTATGCCCCCAGTTCCTGAGACAGAGTTACTATTGTACTCCAGGTTCAAATCAGCCTAGTTTTACTAACTCTAACCCAGTTGACCAGAGGGCTGGGAGGTTTTCTCAGTGACTTAATGGCCAATTAGATACTTTGGAATACACGGTTTATTCTGAGGTTTCAGACATCAACAATCATGCAAACACATTCATCACTCACAGGCAATAATAAGCGATAGGGGGAATGAACCCCAGTGAGTAGTTTGGGAAACTGGCATGCTGACAAACCAGGCAGGTCCAGATTTCCCTCAAAATGACCAGTGGGGAAGAAGTGGGGATTGCTGCTCTTTTCCTAGCAGAGCTTCTGGCAACAGCCACTGCCATGGGTGGAAAGAGGCCTCAGGGAAAGAGCTTCTGGAGGCATCTTGGCCATGGTCAGCTTCTTTGCTGTTTTACTGTCTTCCACAGGAGTGTCCATAGCTATTGTCTCAGCTGCCTTTTGTCTTCACTTTCTTGTGTCTTCGGGGTGCCTGGCCATAGCAGGTGTTATCACCTCAGTCCCCCATACATATACCTGTCACTTTGAGGAGTCAGTAATTTCACTTGAGGCTGAGTCACTTGTTCTAAATGACTTCATTTTGAGATATTTAGGGTCACAGAACATTACTGTAGATCAGCTCCTAATAGCCCTGTAGATAGAATTGCTAGTAGAATCTTTTGTTCTACTATTTATCTTTGACCCTGATTCCTGACATAGAGTTCCTAAGACCTTTGTAATTTCCTGAGTGATAGAAACATCTGATGAGGGCTCCTAAATCCCTTGGAATTTCTTGAAGGGTGGGAGCATCTTTTGTTCTAAAGAGACCACTCTTGCTGGGCTCCTGGATAGCCTCAGGATGGGGGCTAGTTGCCAGGGGAACAAACCAAGCCATAGAGGGATGGAACTTTCAGTCTCACCCCTGACCACTGGGGAGAGGGTTTGAGGGTTGAGTTGCTAACCAGCAGCCAATGACTTAATCAATCATGCCTATGAAATGAAACCCCCATAAAAAACAAAAAAGAAAGACTTTGAAGAGTTTCCAGATTGCTCAACATAACACTCAGAGGTTCCTGGAGGGTGGCATGCCCAGAGAAGCCATGGAAGCTCCATGTTCCGTCCCACATACCTTGTCTTATGCATCTTTTCCATTTGGTTGTTCATATGTATTGTTTATAATATCCTTTATAATAAATGGGTAAATCTAAGCAAACTGAGTTTTGTGAGCCACTCTGGCAACTTAATCAAACCTAAGCAGGGGGTCTTAGAAACCCTAATTCATGTCTGTGGTTGGTCACAACCTGGGGCTTGGCATCTGAAGTGGAGTCTGTTTTGTGAGACTGAGTCCTTAACTAGTGGGAGCTGACAGTATCTCCAGGTGGACAGTGTTGCAATTAAGTTCAATTATAAGAATCTAGCTGGTATCTGCTGGAGAATTGGTTGAGGTGTGGAAAAAGATCCCACCTATCTGACATTCGAAGTATTCTGAGTGATGTGTTGACTGTGTAAGAGAAGAAAAAGGTAGTTTGTCTGATACATTTGTCTATCAGTCATTCACACACATTCTTTTCTAGCTTCTGTATGCTCTGCTAGTGACGATTGTGCTAAGATGTGGGAGTAAATGGGGTTAGAGAGAGCAAAAATGTATCTGGTTCTTTATCAATTTCAAAGCCAGAGGCCTTTATTTATTTTTTGAACTTGTCTTTGTATTTTTCTAACCCTATTCTTGTGAGTATGAAATGGTAGTAATAAATACTTAAATATTTAATCTTCTTAGCTTAGTTAGTTACTTCAAGAAGGAAAAAATGAGTGTGGTCTTTGCCTTTAAAGCCAAGATATATTTTCGCTTTTTATAAAATCCTCAGTGTGACTCTCCTGTTAAAAGATGCATTTAATTATTGAACATCTACCATGTTTAAGTCATTTATTATTCTAGACTCTGGAAATATAGTGGTGAAAAAAACAAAAAATATCCCCTGCTCCTAAAGAACATTCCTTTCTAGAGAAAAGAACCATCATTAATAATTAAATCAATTAAATAAAAAAATGAAAGATTATTTTGGACAACAGTAAAATCTATGAATAAAATAAAACAATGCAATAAGAAAAGGAGAATCACTGGGTGTGAGGACAAGATTGTTAGGAATGTCTAGGTGAGACGTTGCATGTATTTGGGAGCCGGGAGAAAGGAAATTTCCAGGTACCTAGGGGCACATTCTGGCCAAAGAAGCAGCAAATGCAAACATCCTAATGCAAATATCCTGGCAGAGAAGAACATGACATGTTCCAGGAATATAAAAGGTCACTTTGGCTGTATCATAAAGGAACAATGGAGAGTTTAGAGACTTATGAAAAATGAATCTGGACAAACAAGCCAGAGGCTGTAGGGTTCTGTAGCCATACTGGGTTTGTGAGTTTGTATTGTTTAAAAAGAGCAAGTATACATCCTTGTAGCAGTGAAAACACAATGTCACATGCACTGATTTGCATTTTTAAATAAAGAATGGGATGAAAATAAGTTTCATCAAACTTCTATGTAATTGGTACATTTTGCAAGACACTAATTTGTCATTATCCATAAAGTAATATAATGAACATTTTACAATGGGTTTTCATTGTATTATTTTTACTAATATCTACAATACTTTTATACATAAGTATGTTAAAAATCTGACAGTTGATTTTTTTTGCTGATTTCTAAAACAGTATGCCGAAATTAGAAGACTAGAACAACACAGAGAGTTTAATGATTGCTTGTAAGTTGTTTAAATATTAAAGATTTATTGATTACTTGTCATGGAAGTCTCAATAGAGATCCACACTGAGGCAAGTCCTGTATGAATAATTTTGGTAAGGAAAAATTGCAAAGTAATAATAAGTATAGAAAAGGGAAATTGCAGTAGTGGTGAAGGAAGGGATTATTCATTATGTGAAAACAATCTGTCAGATAACATTACAGAGTTTAACACAGGAAATTACTTGTATTAGCTTGCTAGAGCATTCCCTTAAGAGAGAGAAAAGTAAACTTTATTTTCAACCTCACAATTCTCATAACAAAAAGGCCTATCCTCTTCTACACAATGACCCCAGCCTAGAGCATGAGGAGACAAACTCTTCCAAAAGCCCATGTGCCAGTAATTAGAGCAAAGGACTGAGGGTCATGAACGTGGGTCTCTGTCCCCCACAGTGGATGGCACTCCCCTTTTGACCCCCAGCAGAACAATTGATCTCACTGTACTTATGCCCCCTCAGCAATACAGTTTCTAAAATGAAAGTGCTTCTTTCTAGCACATTGTAGAGAATGAATATTCAATACATAAAAAGTTTTGAGTTCCTCTGGAGTAAGGCAAATAACAACAAATATTAAAATCAGAGGATCATCCTTTTTTCCAGACTTGGGTTTAAGAAGCAAAGCTGCCAGGCAGACACCTGCTATCGGATGCTGTGACTACAGAAGCACTTTCTGCCTGAACAGAATAAAACTTCCGTTTAATGACTTTGTTTTCACACTTCCTTTTCCTGTTTGAGTTCATTCAATCAGTTAGAATTGTGGAATGTCTGCTTTGTGTAAGGCAATTTGTTTTCAACATTCATTTGTGTACAGAGTGAGGTAAAGTTAAGTGCTGTGTCTTTGTGAATGTGAGCGCGCCAGTGTATCCGTTATCAGGGTAATCTATTTACAAATTTGATACTTTCTCTTCTACAATAATTTCCTTTAAAAAATGACGAAACGATGCATGATAGAGATATTTTTATGGGAAATAGTACATAGCTTATATAAATTGCATTTTGATATGGAACAAGAATAAAATTCTACTTGAAGAGTTTTATTTCCTTTAAAAATGATTATTGTATAAACTGCATAAGCTACCTTTACTACTTAGCATTTTATTAAACATAAGTGCACATTAATTTTTTTTCAAATGTGTACCTGTTCCATTCCAGTATTATGTTTTAGCCCGTTAGGTATCTACAAGATAAATGGAACCAAATTACTGGCATAGATAGCATGCATATGACTGGATAGAAATCTCAAATCATTAAAGCATTTCTTATTGAAAATATAGTTTAAAATCCTTACACTGTTTATAGACCCTAAACATTTATATGATAAGCTCGCTCTCCTTTATTGCCAAAAGTCATGTTTTTTTTTTTAATTCAATATTTAATCAGAATTCTTTTCTACTTTGGAGATATAATTGCTTAGACCCATTATTTGATTTCCAATGTCAACCTTGCTTCTTCCTTTAAAATATAAATAATAATGCTTGTCATCAGTCTGTCTTAAGCCACGTAGAGTGCCTCCTTATAAGAAAAAATTAAGGGTATGCTTTACTTTGGAGATTATAGGCATTTCAAAAAGTTTTGCCCTGTGCCATACTTCTGCCTGGCTTCTGGTTGCATGTTTCTACCAAAATGATGCTTGCTAAGTAGATCCACAGCCTCCAATGTAAAGGAAATAGTTTGGTCTTCATCTGGAGGTTGCTTAGTCCAGCCCATCCACAGGGAGGATGGGCAGAAGTCCTCTCAGCAGCATACACACGGGACTGATACCACCCCACATTCTCTGATTACAACTACTCCTCTCGGGAGACAGCCTTAAAATAGTGAACCCCTAAATGATGGGGATCTTCACTGACCCAGGTACTAGGGTCATATGCTTTAGGGGTATATTCTTATGAACCCCCATGATGGCTTCAATCCTAGCATATTCAGACACTGTCTTTGGGCTTCTTACATGTACATCATTGGTTATTACATGGGGGTAAAATTCGTATATAAAGTCTTACAGCCTACCGCATCAGCCAGTTGTTTCTTCAGAAAAGATAAGTAGCTATATTTTAGGATTTTTCTCTGCTTAATTAACATAAAAAAGATAGTTGGAATTTGCTTAAAATACAAAACCTCTAGAAATTGGCATGGCTTATTATAGAAAATAGGAGAAAATTAGTTTAAACATTCAAAACTTTTGGTAACTAGCATTGGTGTTTGAGTTTTATCCCAAAAGATGAATAAGACTGAGCTTAAAAGCCGCTCTCATGAAGTGGTGGTTTGAAAGTCACAGTCTCAGGGGAAAACACTGCCAACTTTTTAATGATGGCATTAAAAGAAAGCACAACAAATTATTTCTTACCAAAACTTAGGCCTCTTGTTTGCACATGTCTCACATAAAAGCAGTATTTCTAGATTTTGTTGTGGTGTATATGAAAAAATACAGAAATATGTTTTAAAGTGATTTTCTTGATCATAGAAAATACAATTGTCAAACTTTAAATGAGAAACATTGTACTGTTGTCATTAAAAGCACTGCAGAAGCAGAGTGAGGGAAAAAGATTTCTATTGCTACTATATTTGTTTAATTTTAAATGCCATGTGCCATTACATTAATTTATGCAGAATAATATGATATGTTAATAGAAGGCTGTTCAGGATGGTACAGTAAGTTCATCTTTGATGTCCTCTTGTATAAATTCAAAGCAAATTTGAATACAGTTCGAGGGAAAATCACAAAGACATAGCTCAGCTCAAAACCAGGATAAAGATCTCCAGAGATCAGAAATGGAAAAGAAACACAAAGCAGTGGATAATACTGAAACCACACCTAGCAGGTAATGGAGGCTGAAAGTGATCAAGGTCAAGCTGGACTCAGGGCCAAGCTCCTTGTTTGTATCTATGGATGAGATAGATTTCCCAGATGCATTAAAGAATAAAAAATAATAAAGTGATGTTTTTTCACCTTGGGCCCTCACAGCTTTATAGGAAACAGTGAGCCCAGAAAAATGAAGGATATAGGAAGACACACTTCTGGTGACGAGGAACAAAATCAAGTCACTATCTGGCTCAGGAAATTGACTGATGATTTCTCCAATGAAATAAAAAAGAAGGGGCTTTGAAATACATTATAAGAATTGTCACACAGATGACACTTGATGCTGAATGTAGGTAACGGTCAAGTTACTACATAATGATAAATGAGCATGGAGGAAGAAAGTATGGCAAGGGAGAGTGAGGGAGATAAAGAGAAAAACAGAGCAATAAACCTTACTACTCAAAATGAGCCTGCACAGCAAGATTCCAAAGTAAATTTCAAAATAAATTTTAAAAATTAGGCCGGGTGTGGTGGCTCATGCCTGTAATCCTAGCACTCTGGGAGGCAGAGGCGGTGGATTGCTCGAGGTCAGGAGTTCAAGACCAGTCTAATCAAGAGCGAGACCCTGTCTCTACTAAAAAAAATAGAAAGAAATGATCTAGCAGCTAAAAATATATATAGAAAAAATTAGCTGGGCATGGTGGCACATGCCTGTAGTCCCAGCTACTCGGGAGGCTGAGGCAGGAGGATTGCTCGAGCCCAGGAGTTTGAGGTTGCTGTGAGCTAGGCTGATGCCATGGCACTCTAGCCTGGGTAACAGAGTGAGACTCTGTCTCAAAAAAAAAAAGGAAAATAAAAAGAAAGCCAACAAAATTAACAATCTAAACTTAACTAATCAAAACTTTACTCCAGATTAAATTAATTTTATGGCACACTATTTAAAACAAAAATTAAATAACATTCATAAGATGTTAATATATGAAGAAATAAACCCCAATAAAATTAAGAAAGGTATTAAAATTGGTTATTTATTATACACATCACAGAATTAAATAACTATAATCCAATTGTACTCCAGGCTAGCTGAAAGACTACTGAAATGTTGTGTTTTGTTCTTGATGGCATAATTTAAGAACATTGCCAAACTGATGCATGATCAGAGTAGATTATCAAGTTCATAAAGGGGCAGAGTACAGTGGAATACAATGTTATCTGATGACGAGTAGAAGGGTTTCTGTGAAGAGTTTTAGGAAGAGAAGCCATGAGAGTTGGTAGTAGAAACTTTAGTTTTCTTCAGTCAAAAAAGAAGAATAGAAGATAACTGAAACTCATTAGCCAGAGGACAAAACTAAGACTAACAATTTTAAGTTATAATGAGGCAAATTATAATAATAGAAACAAAATGATGAATAGATATATTAAAAAATAGAATCTGCTCCCTTGTGAAGTCTTACATTTCTTTATCACCCTCTCCCCAGCACTAGATTTTGGATTGCATTTGTCCAAAGTATTGGAGAGAAACACCTTGGAGATAATTTTTTTTAGATAAATTCAAGGTTCTTTTTAAGTGCCAATTTATACAAAATGTCACCATCATCCTTTGAGAGATGTTCTTTGAATATTTCAGCCTTTTCAAAAATCAAATATTTAAAGACT
Organism: Lemur catta; assembly: GCF_020740605.2. Taxonomy (NCBI): domain Eukaryota; kingdom Metazoa; phylum Chordata; class Mammalia; order Primates; family Lemuridae; genus Lemur; species Lemur catta. The sequence continues at coordinate 43,545,539 of NC_059131.1, forward strand.
TTTGCTATGTTATAAGCATTAAGTAAATATTTTATGTACATTATTCCAACTCATGGCATTCATTTGTTAATTCAACAAATACTTCCTGAACATTATCTGTCTGATAACTATGCTAGGCACTCAGCCAACAGGTTGGGCGTAGGTGCTACATATTTGGAAAAGACTTACCAGGGAATTGGAATTCTGGAATAAGGAAGAGTGAAATAGAAGAATGATAAGTGTACATAGCACACAGGAGTTCATTCTCCAGGAGTTCTTTGCCATAGGCAACTGGGACTTGATCCCACTGGGTCTTTATGAAATGCTCAAGAAACTTCAGCATCATCTGCCCAAGAGACAGAAGAGGGGAGGCTTAATCCACATTCACGTGGCCCTATGCCACATCGGTAAAGAGGTGCCCAATTGCACATTTACTGCCATGCATACCCAGGCTATGCTTGTGTGTGGGCCTGGCAGGTTTTCACAGACATTTTAACCATGTAGTCAGAGAAGCCTGAGAGCAGGAAGCAAGAGCTCTTTTGCAGTGCAGCTGACAGGATGTGCTGTCAGGTTTACCTGCATGAAGCTGGTTGCTGTGGCCATGGCTGGATAAAATGCTGCCCCAGGAGGTATGAAATAACCTACAAGAGGGATCTGATTCCATTCTCATCCCTGACTCAGCTCTGATCCATGATAAAAATTTAGTCCTTTTACTCTGCCATTTCTCTTCTTCTTTCTTCTCTTCTTTTTCTCACGTCTCTTATGAGGAAGAAATCCTTAAATTTTCTTTACTAAGAAAATATGCTTGAACTCTGTCTATCTCTTGCCTATAAACGGAGCTCAGGATCTCTTTTGCACATCTAAGACCCAGGTAGAAACTTTGTGGTTATTATGCAAAGCTCAATATATTAAACTATAAGCAAGAGATCTAACTTCCCAATTGTTATTTGGTGTAGGTAGGCCAAATATGCGGACAGGGGGGTGGTGATGTTTATTTTTTCAGTTACATAAAAAATGAAAAAGAAATACAGTCACACCTTGGAGATATTGTAGGTTTGGTTGCAGATCGCTGCAATAAAGGGATTATCACAGTAAGGGATTCACAAGAAATTTTTTGGTTTCCCACTGCATATAAAAGTTGTTTTTACATTATACACTGTTGTCTACTAAGTGTGAAATAACATTATATCTAAGAAAACAATTCACATATCTTAATTAAAAATACTTTCTTGCTAAAAATTGCTAATGACTACGAGCATTCAGGGAGTCATAATCTTTTTGCTGGTGGAGGTTCTTGCCTTTATGTTGATGTCTGCTGCTGACTGATCAGGGTTGTGGTTGATGAAGGCTGGGGTAGCTGTGAGAATTTCGTAAAATAAGATTGCCACATCCTATCACAAAATATTTCTCTATACCATGTGATGCTGTTTATAGTATTTTATCCACAGAACTTCTTTTTAAATTTAAGTCGATCCCCTCAAACCCTGACACTGCATTATCAACTAAGTTTATTTGTATAAATCCATTGTTGTCATCTCAACAATGTTCACGGCATCCTTTCCAGGAGTGGATGCCATTTCAAGAAACTATCTTTGCTCATCCACTAAAAGCAACTCCTCATCCATTGAACTTTTATCATGAGATTGGAAGAACTCAGTCACATCTTCTGGCTTCACTCGTAACTCTAGTTCTCTTGCTATTTCCACCACATCTGCCATTACCCCTCCACTGAAGTCTTAAAACATTCAAAGTCATTCATAAGGGTTGGATTCAACTTGGTAGCCTGATGGAGAGAACAAATCATATGGAATAATAATTAATAAGGTCAGGACTACGGAAGGGGAAGTAGCTGGAACCCAACACCATCACAGAGAGTGCTTGACTTAGAGATGAGAGCACAAGAACAGAAATTATGTTGCGAAATTAACAGCAGAGGCAACAGCCCTTCTTCAAAAGGAGAATGGCAGGTGACTTCCATAAACTGCAGAGATGAGAGCTCAGGCAATGTGGTGCAGGTTGTGGTAACTAGTGGCCTTAGGAGCTTCATGAGGGGAGCTGACTCTCCTCTACCCTACTTGTCTTACTTGTCTGGGAGGAAGAGGAACATAGGAGCAATTTTGTCAGTGGCATGTGTGAAGTGGGAGAAGGCAAGACAGAGATGGTTTTTTCTTATGCTGCTGTGGTCTGAGATATCATGTGTATCAAACATAAAACACATGGTATTGTAGTAACGTTTCCTTATGTAATGTTGATATAGCCTATGTTAAACATCCCATGGATAGCTAAAACGTATGACATACTCTAAACAATTTATTTGCCATGAATTTTTCATCTCTCTGTCTTGTTTCTTTGGTATAATTTATTAATATGAAGTATAGCAGTTGTTACCGTTTAATTTGATTTTCAGAATAGGCTATTCCTTATCAACGTAAATGTTTCAATTAAGTGACATTTTGAAATAAGAATCCAAAACATATTTCTCTGGGAAGAAGAAATAGGAGTTTTATATATATTACACTTTAAATATGTGTGTGTGTGTATATATATATGTATATATTTTTGTTTCTTACAAAGTTAGCAGATGCAACCAGACCTCAAAGTGGGTAATATTTGTTGTGGGAGAAAAGAAAATACAACTAAAAAGTCAAATTTTATTTAAACGTTTGTGAAGTATCAAATTAATATACCAAGGACTTCAAGGAAACTTAAATACCTATTACTTTCAGAATCTTTGCATAGTGCACAGTATATATTTTTATCCTTTGTTGCTTACTTACTTTTCCAGTTATATCTTTTCACACTACCCTCCCACCCTGACCCCTACTCCTATTTTATGGAAAAATTTATAGTCTATAAATGATTCAGCTGTTTCTTTGACTATTTGCAAATATTAATTAATTCCGTCTTGTTTCTTCACCACTATTCCTATTCATTCAAATTCCTACTCATTCTTGAGCAAACTTTTTCTTAAAGTAGCAGGTAGTAAAGTTTTTAAACTTTGTGGTCCATAGGGTCTCCGTTGAAATCACCTAACTTTGCTATTTTAGCAGAAAAGCAGCTCTGTGCAATGCATAGATGAATTGGTATTGCTGTATTTCAATAAAACTTTATTTATAAAAATAGGTGGCCCACCAAAGAGTCATAGTTTGTTGACCTTCTCTTTAGAGTTTAATTCAAGTATAACTCTACTAGTATATATTTACTGAGCCCTTACTGAATAGGCACTACTCTCTATTGTAATCCTTGGAATAATTTTCAGTGTTTCTGACTATACTATCGTATGAGACACTAGAAAGCAGGAGCATTATTCATTCCTCTGTTCCTAATGTCATAGTATATAATAATTGCCTATTTGATATAAGTAAACTGACGTGTCTGTGGCTATTTTTGAGGCATGAAGAATATCATGTCAACAAACAATTTTAAGTCAACAAACCTTAAAAATTATCCCCAAAATATAGAGGGTAAAAAAATAATAAATCCAACTTTCAACATTTCTTTGAAGATCCCTCTATCTCAAATGAATATCAGGCTGATCTGTTTGCATTTTGTGAAAAAATAATTTGGTTTGTAACGCAGAAAAAACTGTAAGTTTATTATAGAATAAATTCTTTTCTAGACATTGTATTTCTGTGTAGAGGGTAGTATGTCACATGAAGTGAGGGTAATATTAAGTGGTGCTATCTAAATGTTATTTTTAAATTAGCTATGAATTTTTTAATTAATGTCTTTAGTAACTCAATAGAGAACATGCATATTAAGTATTGATAACACCAAAACCAGGTGGAAAAGCCTTATTTAATTCTTAGAGTAAAATAAATTAAGACATTTAATTGACATTGGCAGAAGTATATAAAGAAATTACGAATAAATAGGGAAAAAAAGCACAGGGGAATATCACTATTGCCTAAGTAAAAAATAGCCAAATACAAAATGAAAAATAATTTCTAAGACCTGGTACAGCAAGAACAGTTTCTATGGAAATAGAACAAATAGTGATTCCATCATAAACATAAAACCTAATTCTCCAAGATAATTAAAGAGCAGGCAGAAGCCCATTTGACCTGGCATATTAAATACGTTTAAATATCCTTCTCACAGCAGCCAGAGTTATGTGTTAAAATCCTCTAATACTGTCTTTGGAACTTAAAATCTGTGCACTGCACCATGCCCTGCAAACCCTGCATGATCTGGTCCTGCCAGCCTCTGGCAAAGATGCCTTTTACTTTCCTTGCTTACAAAAAGCTCCAGCTCCAGTCTCACCAGCCTTTCAGCTGTTTAGAGAACAAGGTCTTTTCCATTTATGGCTTATCCTCTTGATATTTTTTCTGCTTGATTAGCTCTTACTCTGTATTTTTGCATAGGGGGCTCCTTCTTTTCGTTTAGGTCATGCTGAAGTGTCACCTTCTTAGAAGGCCTTTCCTAGCCATGTGTTCAATGACCCTCCACTCCCACTCCATCCTACCCCTTCCCTATTACCCATTTATTTTCTTCATTTTGTGTATCCACCATATCTAAAAGTTATATTAATTTGTTTACATGGTTGTGTATTGCTTGAATTTTCTGACAGAATGTAAGCTCCCTAAGGACCAGGTACTTTTTTCTCTGGTTCTCCTCTCTTTTTCCATTGCCAAGAATATGATTGACAAAATAAATATTTGTTGGAGGAATGACCATTTGCAAATTAGCTGCTTGGGGAAAAAGAAAGGTCAGAAAGAGAAATCTTCCTTCCTTCAGTGAAACTATCTGTAAGGGTTTTAATGTCTTGAAATGGATTACTGAGAGACATTAGGGAAATAATGAACATTCAGTTTATTTAAGGTGGTTTATTCAATGAAAAGGTAGAGATTAGATGCCTTCTTTTCATTCCCTTTTTAGATTTATTTGTATGTTTATGTTCTCAGTAACCACCTATCCTTCCCTCCCTCAGATAAAAGCCATAATTATTATATTTTTTATTGTTAAGCCCATTTAAAATATCCAAGGATTATAGGAAAAATGTGCTTTTTCTCAATTTTTAAAAATTTACGTGGAATTATTTCAGAATAAGGTAAACGATGTTGAAGTCATTTTGTGACATCTCAGTTTATTATTAAAACAAATACTTTTTTACTATACTAAAAGATATTTTTAAAAATATGCTATGTTACAGATATTAAATAGTAAAAACACAAGAACATTATGAACATAAGATCTGATGATATAACTCATGATGATTTTTTATGTGACTTGCCCATATGGGTTTTAAGCCACACATTTAAGATATATAAACTGTTCATTTAGTAAATTGGAAAAAGCTTCTGTTCAATATCAGAATGCCAAGAATTCTAGCTCTCTATGGATTGCAATATTTGTTGGAAAATAACATATAGAAAAATAACAGTGCATATCCCGTACTGTTCTACCACTATAAATATCGACATTCTTAGTACGCCAGGATTTGTTAAAGCTAATTTAATGTAGACTGTATTCTATTTGAGATTTAGATTACATCTTTTACTTGTAGAATCTACACAGAATTTAGTAAGTCACTTCCTTAATTTATTTATATAAGGGCATATTTCAAGATTTTGGTTGCCTAAAAATCCAATAAATGTTCCTTAAACAGAATTTACATCTGAATTAAAGTAGTTAACACTTATTGTTGCAAACTATACTACTAGTATAAGTGCATGTGATTGGCATACAGAGTTCATTTTAGTATGGTGATAATTTACACTTTAATTCTCACTAGGCATATACGTAACAATCACCAAGGACATTTAAAATGATGAGAGATTCAGCAAAATCACATACAAAGGATTATTATTGAAAGGCCTGAAAATGCTTCTCATCTTCAGTCGGTGACGCATAAAGGAGATGTCTGTCTGCCTCTTACTGTTTCAAAGTGGCACTTTTTAGCTAATGTTTCTCCCATCCTTTTAAGCCTTACAATCTTCGTGCATTCGTTTTCTTAAGTTTTGTGTGAATATAAACCACCTCTTCCATAATACATGGCTTTAGTACCATTTGACTGTAGCTTCTAAATTGATTTTTTTTCTTTTTTTCTTTTTCCTTTTTTAATGACAAAAGACCTTCAAAAGCAGCAAGAATTCCTTGATTATTTCTAGCTATCTAGTTCTTGCAGTGATCATGCAGATTTCTTTGGTCACACACTGAGAAAACCCCGTAATTACAAGGATATTTATGATAGCAGCACTGCTATTTCAGGGAATTACATTATAGTTCATACTAAAAATAAAAAGGGCAACACATTTTACATGCTGGTAGCTGGTTTCCCTTGATAGATGCACTTGCTTTTTCTAAAGACTTAAATTTATCCTTCACCATCTGTTCTTCAAGTACTCCAGAAAATACAATATTGCATTCTGAATTCCCTTGAAAGTAAGTTATTCTTCCTCTCTGAAGACTTCCTTGTTGGATTCATAGTCTGTCCTGGTTGGATTCATAGTCTTACCTACATACCAATCCCCAATATTTGGGTAGCTCTAGTAATTTTGTACTTCAATTTAGAGAAAACTTGAAGGAACATGCAGGCAATCACTCCCATAATGCTTTGGGCGTGATTGAGGAGTTAACAGAGGCAACTGTGTTATAAATATGGTTGAGAAAAAGTTATTACTTAAAAAGCTGTATCTTTGTTTTTTATATATTAATCTATTTAGTCATTCTTTTAACAAAAATTTATTGAAATATTTTTTCTTTAAGCAGTTTCAGAAAGAATTGTACTAACTCTGTTTGTGGAACAAATCATAGTGCCCGTTGAATTCTTTGCCGGATGGTGAAAGGACATTTATATCCTTTCTAGTGGTACCAACTAAAATTTGCTTTTGGATATGTGATTCTTTGGTTTCTCTTGGAAGTGTTTTAAAAAAAAAAAAAATTGATGCAAGTAACTATGCTAATCCTTTTTATGTGATTATTTTCACAACCAATAGGGCTTCAGGGCAATGACAAGGTTCTCCTCCTTGGAAAAGAGGAGAGAGCTGGAAAATTTTAAAAGAACGGGTTTGAATAATGGGAGTATTTGTGCCTTACATGTAGCCTATTGTCAAGGGATGCTATTGTTGAATAAATATGAAAGAATGAACAGAAAATAATCTTCCCGGTTGTAAGATTTTGCCCCTAGCCAGCCCTTCTTCCTAGGCTTTCTGACTTTACCTTTGACCTCCAAATTTATTTGAAATCCTATTTCATTTCAGTCACAGCACTCTATATTTTCACACGGAAAGAAGATGTTTTGCTGGTATTTGGTACTGATAATTTCCCAGAGATATCAATACATTATCATATATATCTTGATGTGACACCAACCAAGGAATTTTTCGTGTACCTTTATGAGTCCAAAAACACTCCCAGTTTCAAAAAGAAAGCAGACGTTTCTGCAAAATAGGTAGACACTTAGAAATGGAACAATTGGTAAGTCACAAATTGGCGAATAGGTGAGAAAGTGAAGATGTTTGCTCCAGTGTGTGCATGTGAGCAGCTTGCCTAAGGACCAGATGAGTGTGATAAAACTGTGATTGTTCATTTGTGAAATAGTGAGGCCAGACTTTTGTGCTGTGACTCTGATTGCAACTCTTTTCTCTGTAGGCATAAAACACGCAAGTGTTCGGTTCTAGGAGAGGGGGAAGTTGCAAAAGCTCCAAACTACAGCTTTTGGTAGTCTGAGAAAGATTCCAACATGTAACCCCAAGGACTGAATTCACTTCCCTACAAGTACACCACAGGGAGGAAGAGTTACCTTGTCAAGGACATTGTTTTAGTCAGGAACAATAGCCATACTTGACACTTAGTGTTTTCCTTATCTTTATTTGTTTTTATATAGCAAATTAGAAAAAGCCCACTATAATATTTTCACACTATTATTTTTGAAAGAATCTATCTAGAATCATATAATTTTAAGGCTAAATGAGACCTCAAAAGCAAGTCTTTTTCTAGTCTTTTTCTAATGCATAAAGCCCTTTACAACACCCATTAAAATGATTTATCAGCTTAAGTACTTTAAATGACTTGGAACTCACTGTCTCATCAGACAGCCCATTCCACTTTAGCGGCTTTCAGTGTTAGAAAGTTTTGTCTTATATTGCGCTGAAATCTATACCCCTACCCCTCTATAACATGAACACGTTAGTCCTAATTTTGTTTTATAGAAGGATGCCGGGAAAAAAAACCTCTCATTACTTGATAATATCTCACTTATTTTAAGCCATCTAATATATACTTATAAGGTCTTTTTTTAAAAAAGAAAATTGAATCATTTTGAATTTCTTCAACGTTTTTTTATGAAAATTCCCAGGTACATAGGTTTTTAAAACATGGGAGAAATTTTAGAAATCATCTAGTCTATTTTTCTCCCTTGCAAACACAGTTTTACAAAATACTAATTCTGGGCATAATAGTAAAAAGGTCACACTATAAGATACTCATCTTGGTCCAGTCTTCTCACATCTATGATTTTTGCACTGGAGGACTCCTTCTCCTGGAGTTATGTGAAAGAAGTCTCAGGTAAATGGGGTTCTTTCTTAAAATCTCTGCATGGGGTAAAGTGAAACATTATCATCTTGGAGGGTGCAAGTAAGAAATGCTACCACCCATAGACATCTCCCATCCAAATCCCTGCTCAGTGGAGCTCAGGGCTGGACTCAAAGAGTCATTGAGGTTACCTACAGGCTGAGAACGTCCACTTGGACTAGATGGGAGTTTCCAGCAGAGGAAGAACTGTTGTCTTCCCTAACATGAGAGCAGAGGTAGGTCAGATATGAATGGAAAGTAAAACATGGAATTAGGCAGCACACGGACCTAATCAAAACTGCTATGAGTGCCTGTAAAGTGGATTTGCCTCCCATAATGTGTGTGGGCTTCATCCAATCACTGGAAGGCATGAATAGAACAAAATATACCTTCCCCGAGTAGCAGATGGCCTTTAGACTTACACTGCAGCATCAGCGGTCTCCTGCGTCTCCAGCCTGCCAGTCCACGCTGCAGATTTTGGACTTGCCAGGCTCCATAATTACATGAGCCAATTTCTTTAAATAGATCTCTTTCTATATATGTGCATATCCTAATGGAAATGTCTCTCTCAAGGACCTGGGAGTCATCATTTTGAAATATAGTCATCAAGAAAGATAGCAGGCTATCTCCCAGGCTCTGTGGATAGCTAGGAGGCTAACTTAGATGGGCACCAATTGTCAAACACAAATGGCTTCATCAAAGAAAAAGTGGTTTGCAAACTCAGCACTAACTTAATGTTCTCAACACATTTTGTTTCAGTGAAGTTTAGTTTAGTCTTTCTCCTCTATCATAATAGCCTGAATAACTTTCCTTGCCTGTTTAACTTTGGTGCACATTTTACTTTGATAGTATTTTTAAAGAAGCTCTCTGTTTCCTATATTTTAAGGATCAGTAATCATGGTAATTTCAGGTATCATAATGAATCAGAAATCACAGAATAAGCAGCTTTGTGTGGTGGGCCAGTTATACTGAACTTTCCTAATTTTTTAAGGAGAAACTAGATATCTTTGAGGGGTGACATCCAGGGGAAAAGGAGTTTTTCCAGGCTTTCAACAGTAGATGATTTTTAAACTGTCTTAACTCCAAACACCTCGAGGCACTGTCCTGAAAACTCTAGCTTTGAAATTAATTTCAGTACTTTTCAAATGTCAAAAATACAAGTAATAGTAAGAATAGAGAAAAAAAAAAGCCAACAGGAACAAAAGCTGTTATTAAAATGTTTAGAAAGGATATGAGAAGACATTTAAGCTACATTCTTCAAATTTGGAAAGACAGTCATAAACTAAAGAAATAAAAAAGATATATAACTTTTGCTTATAAGTTCTTACATTACTACTCAATACATTTTCCTTTTCAATTATTACTTACAACCATTCTTTTCCTCGAAACCTGAGATGTTAACACTGTAAAATAAAGATCAGGAAACAATCGACATTTACCAACCCAATCTCACTTTGCCATAATTCTGATTTTTCTTCTCAGATTTCCCTTGAAGACTTTGTACATGATAATGGCATTGACAATGATATAATTAATTATAAATTGACATTGTTTTAAAGTTATAAGCAATAATGAAAACATAGCAACTTTAAAAAATAAAAAGTTGGACTATCTCTTCTGCTTAGAACTGGATGCCTTCCAAAGCCAGCTTAATGAAAATCAAGGTTGTTTTGGTTTATTCCTTATGTAAATTAGAAAGATAATGAAAAGGATCAAAACAGTTTTAGAAACTTCCCAGCACCAAGAGCATGCAAATTACTTAACAGTTTAAAAATCATTTAACAGTAAAACAATTATTCTCATAGCAGAGAAATTCCTTTCCAAACACTGAGTATCATTTTCTCTTAAATATGGCGTCCAGGCTTGGTGCTCTGAATTTGTTTTGCAAATTTGCCAAAATTCTTAGGCCATTTCAGTAGACTTTTAATTAATTTTTTACAACAAATTTGTTTTTTTCTTAAATTGCTTCTGTACTCAAGAAAGTCCCAGAAGTCTACCTTAAGAAATCTTAAATATGTTCTATTTACTATTCATTTTAGTATTGGAATTCTTTTTCCTTCTAGCCAATTGGCCATTAAAAACATTAGTGTTCAAATAATGTTCATAAAGCACCATAGAAATCTAGAAAAACTCTATGAGTACTTCTTGTTTAATGCACATGTTATTAATGTTAGGAAAATTCTTGTTTACTGCAAGGCTTTTGATGTCAAAAGGAGTCTATTTGTCGGAGAAGTCACACGTGGCTTTACAACTTGCACTCCCTCCCAGCCTCCCACCTATAAGCCCCAGAGATACTACTCTCTACTCTTCTTTGGGTTCAGGATTTAAATTTATCATTTTCCTTTCACTTTCATGTAATTTTCCCCTTATACTACTATGAGACATTCGTAATTAACAAATCTGTGCTGAAGATAGACCGCCCTTTATTCAGGTATGATAAGTCATCTATAGTTTACATTCATGTGTCCTTTCATTCTATCTTCATGGAATAGAATAGATTAATTGACTATGTTCCAGTTATTTTCAATGAAATATATTGGGAGAGGGTTTCTGTTCTCAGTCTGTGGAGCACTCCTTTTTATAACCTTTCAAATGGAGAAAAATCTTAAAGATTTTTTCAAAATGGAAGCAAAAATTGTCTTTAGTGCTCGATAGTTTGAATGGCTTTAAAAAATTATAAATGGATTTCGGTTTATTATAACTTCAACTGGAAACCAAAGTAAGTTTCTTGAAAGCATTCCCATGTCTTAATCATTTCTGTTTTCTCATAATAACTTACATTCTAGTTGTCCAGAAGAAATACATTTGTAGATGATGACAGTTCAAAGCAATATCTGAAGCACCCTATGGCAGGGACAGACTGTATTACAAAGTTTAGAGAAGGTTGCGATCATTTTTGGCACTTTGTAGATAGGGCTTTGGGGGAGTACAGGAAAACTTTAAGAAGGAGGGCAGGTTTTGCATTAGAGGTAGTTGGTAGAGATAGCATGCATTTTCAGGATAACAGCTACTCCTATTTAAGGCAGTTACTTCCTCGGGCAGATCTTCATTGATTTATTCAGAATCTCCATTGCTCTTCTGTTTGCTGAAATGTTGGACATATCCGTGTGAGTTCAGGGGCATTCTAGCCAGACTAAAGCTTCATTTTGAAAGCATTGATTTTAGGCCAGTAATCTAAGATATTTTTGTTCTGCAGAGAATTACAAATTTCACCAACTCCACAGCCATTTCATTTTTTTTTGGCTGCGTGAGTAGCATGCGTGGGTGGGGAAGGGTAGGAGGTGGGAATGAGAGAGGGAATTAGAGGTCAGTACACAGGTGCCATGTTTTGAAGGTAGAGCTCTGAGATGTTTATCAGCCTCAGCAGCAGCTTGCCCCTACAAAGCAGAATCAGCAAGAGGGCTGCAGATAAAGTCTTTCTGATTCTAAAGGAAAGTAAGATGGCTACTCTTACATTCTACCTAGCTATACAGTTTTGAATAAGGAAATGCAAAGTTGAAACATGAACTGGGGAAAAAGACACAGCATAAATGCCTTGAAGATACAGAGGTCAGGCTTTTAATTTTTTTTCAAAATATTTTGAAATAATTTTAGATTTACAGAAAATTTCCAAAAACAGCACAGAGCATTCATGCTCTTTTACCCACTTCTAATGTGAACAACTTCCGTAACTACAATGCAAATATTACAATCAGGAAATTAACATTGATACAATATGATTAACTAAACTACATAAAGTATTAGCATTTCACTAGCTTTATCTTGTAATGCCATTTTTCTGTTTTAAGATCTGATCCAAAATCCTACGTTGCATTTAGTTATTGTGTGCGTTTAGTCCCCCCCCAATCTGTGTTTTTCCTCATGGTTTCCTTGTCTTTAATGGCTTCGATATTTCTATAAGTACCAATCAGTTATTTCATAAAATCACTTGGTATTATTATTCAATTTGGTATTGTCTGATGTTTTCTCATGGTTAGGTAGATGTTGAATATTTTTGGCAGAAATATTACAGAAGTGCTATTACATCCTTCTCAGTAAATAATATTAGGGGGTATATGATATTGATATGTCTTATTACTATTACGGGTGATAACCATAAGCATGTGATTAGGGTAGTATTTGTTAAGTTTCGTCACTATAAGGGTATGTTAGTTTTCCCTTTGAAACCAATAAATATCTTGGGGGAGATACGTGAAACTACAAAAATCCTTTTTCTGCAAACTTTTCCCCACTGATTTTAGCATCCATTATTCCTGTAATAGTCAAAGCCAAAAAAAATAAAAATAAAAGCTTAACAGGTGTTATTGATATGTATGTGAACTGTTTCCCTCCTATTACAATTCTAGTTAAATTTCATAAATGGAGCAGTAGCTGGAAAAATACTGCTTTGAAAGACATTGCTGCCTGAATGTGCTAAATCTATAACTTTCCATTATTGCTTCATTAATTGGCTTTGAACTTCCCAATTTCACAGAAAGAAAAAGTGTAGTTATCGTTAGTAAGAACAATTTTATTTCTGTAACATGTCTAACCTTCTTCTGCAAATAACTTATATTGGGTTTTCTAACTCACTTTTATAAATAATTTATATTAGGCTTTCTAGATGGTATAGCCTCCAGTTGTTCTCTGAACTAAAAAATATTAAATAATTACATATGATATACACAGAAGATAACCAAAATACTTTTCTGGCATCACTCTCTTAAAGGCTTAGTCCAATGGCTAAATGGATCTACTAATATCTTAACATATAAGTATATGGGACAAGACTCCTAAAGGAGAGATTGCATCTCCATTAACAACATGTAGGCCTATACCAAGCAATTAATTAAAAATGCCTATAGGATAACCCTTACGGGTTTGCACCCAAGTCTTTCCTGGTCTCCCCTGGAATTCTCTGAATCTGGCTATGTTGCTTCTCTACTCTCATCAATCATTTTTGTCAAAATTACTCCCTTAAAGTGCTCATCTCCTTCGGTTTATGTGAGAAACAGTAAATAAAATCAGTGGTTTTCAATTTAGCTGTCCATTAGAATCATCTGGAAGATTTTTTAAAAAATCACTGAAGCAGGATACTTGTTTGTGACTGAGTACAAGAGCAGCTGCACAACTGCTTACCTCCCAACAGTATCTTCCCAAGTTGCAAGAAAAATGAAATAGTGTTTTGATCAGACTATGAATCCTGTGTGTTTAAGCATTGATCTGTTATGTAGCAAAGTTACCTGTTTGTCTATGTATTTTGAAAAATTGTGTTTCTTAATACACACATCTATATGTATTAAAAAGTGAGGATATAAAAAGGAAAGCTTGTTTTTATGATTACTCAAATTCCTATTTTATGAGAAATAAATATTTGAGAAATGTAAATAAGAATAGACTTTACTTCTTTTTGTCCTTTTTATTGAGATAAGACAGAGATCTGCAAATTTTAAGTAATTCATCGTTTAAGAATATAATGGGTTTTGGCAAGTAGGCGTGACCATATAACCTACACCTTTATAGAAATAGCATTTCATCTATTATCATAAAAAAAAAATGTCTGGTGTCTATTTCCAGTCAATGCACCTGAGGCTGCCATTGTTCATTCTTTCACCACTGATTAGATTTGCCTATTCTAGAACTTTAGAAAAATGGAATCATACAGTATGCACTGTTTTGTGTCTGTCTGCTTTTGCTAAGCATAAATCTATGATATTCATCCATATTGCTGCAAATACGTCTAGTTCTTCCCTCTTTGTTTTTGAGTACTATTTCACTTTAATTACTCGCCTCAGTGTTTTACATCCATTCTCCTGTTGATATACATTTGAGGTGTATCCTGTTTGGAGCCATGATGAATAAAGACTCTAAGGTTATTTTTATATAAGTTTGTTTGTTTTTATGGACATTTGTTTCTGTTTTTCTTGGGAGTGGAATTTTTGCATCATATAGTAAGTGTATGTTTAACATGGTGAGAAAATGCCAAACAGCTTTCCAAAGTAGATTTACTATTTTCTATTTCTGCCATTATTGTATTGGAGTTTCCATTGCTACACATTTTTGCCAATGTATGCCTGATAGTCATTTTAAATTTAGCTTTTCACTTTGGTATGTAATGATAGCACACTGTGGTTTAATTTGCATTTCCCTGACAACTAAAGATGTTAGGCATCTTTATGTGCTTCTTGGCTTATTCTCATATCTTCTTTTGAGTTTTCTATTTAAGTTTTTGCTCATTTTTATAATTTTTTATTGTTCAGCTGCAGGAGTACTTTATGTATTTTTGGTTCAAGTTCTTTGTCAGATATGTTTTCTCTAAATGTTTTCTCCCGGTCAGTGATTTATATATTTGTGTGTGTTTTCCCCCATATGTAGTGTAAAAGTTCATACTAATTCAGGATTGGGTAACAGAACTCTACCTGAGCTCTCTGAAACAAAAGACGGTGTGTTTTGGGGACTTAGTGTGTGAGTATAACAATGTATCAGAAACTAAAAATATGGAAATACTAGCAGGCCTCAGGAAAGAGCTAGAGCAATAGACTTTACAAGATGGCAATTCTTTTCCCTGTTTTTGTCATCCTGTCTCCTTTTCTGACTCTCTTTTTCTGCTTCCTTCTTCCACTTTTAAGGACCATTGTGATTGTCTTGGGAAGACCCAGATATCCTAGCATAGCAACCATATCTTAGGGTCAGTTTATTACACCCTTAATTTCATTGGAAATCTTAATTTCCTTTTGACATGTAACATTACATATTCACAGCTTCCAGGGATTAAGATATGGATATCTTTAGGAGAACCATTACTCTGGCTACCACAAATGGATTTCGCTTCTCTAAGACAAGAGTGCTAATAATTGAATGCCTCAAAGTACATAACTGATGGTAGTAATAATAACCATACTCAATCTTAATGGTGTTCATACTATCTTTAGACTAGGAGAAGGAATATTTCTAAATATTTCTAAATATTCTAATGTTTCTAAATATTTTCAAGAACCTCTAAAGAATTCTGGAAGAATTTTGGTTAATCTTCATGCCACTTTTGAAATGCTATTCTCCAGTTATTTATTAATACAAAACGCCAGTGAGAATGAGAGCCTATTTCAACTAGAATATCTGAGACATCTATCACAACATGGATATGCACCTTCATTCTTTTTCTATTTAATTTTGTCATTGAATGAGTTAGAAGATTAATATATTTGCATTATCCATGGCTTTTCAATTTGTTGAAAATGAGCAGAGTTTTGAAAGAATATTGGCATTCAGGTAGAAAAGGGGGATGAGGGTAATGATATCTCAAGCAGAGAAAACTCAACATGCTTAAGGTAAATATTAAGTGTAAGATATAAATTAGGCATTCAGAGACAAAGCTAGAATGATACAAGCCCAGTAGGGGCCATGCAAAACCATTATATTTTTATCCTAAAATCAATGTGATTCATTGAAGAGTTTTAAACAAGGGGAGCTTTTAACTAGGATTTGTATTTTGGATTGATTTATAAGCTCCTTAAACAATGTTATCTTTTCCCCTTTTTTTTCCACCCACAATTTGTGGTGATGTTGAGATGTTGTTGGATACAGGATATATATTTTAAAATATAGCCAGTAGCATCTGTATAGTATGCAGTATGGGATAAAAAGAAAAGTCATTCATGGTCCATGGGTTTGGATCAGAGAAATTTAAGTTATTAAATTAAAATTAATTGAGTTGTGAAATAGAAAAATTTTATTTAGGGACTGGAATGATCAGGATACTATTCTTGGTCAAGTTTTTATTTAATGCTTTTTAAATGGAAATCTAAATGGAGACATTAAGTGATAGCAAGATAAAAGAATATGGGTTATTTCAAGAGAAAGGTCTGAAGTGGAAACATATATTTGGGAACCATGACATCAGATAAGGTATTTAATGTAAAAGTACGGATAGATTCTTGGGGCTAGGTGCTGAGGTACTGTAACATTTCAGAGCTTCCCTAGCTAAGAATATTGAGAAGGAACAACCCCTGAGGTAGGAGGACAACCAGGAGGATATGATGTCTTGGAAGATAAATGAAGAAAGTGTTTCATAATGGACAACGTGATGAAATACTGCAAGTAAGTAAAATGAGGACTCAGCTGACCGATAGAGTTAGTTGTACGCATATAACCAAAAACTTTCACAAGAGTCAATGTAATGGCGTGGTGTGGATGACAGCCTGTGCAGAGAGGGCTCAAGGCTAGACACACTGGTGAAAGACAGTATAAACCACAGTTTTCAGGAGTTTTACATGAAAGATGTGGTGGGCAGAATTCTGAAATGACCTTGATTTTCCTGCCCACCTGGTGCACATATTCTGTATCATCTTCTTCCCTTGAGTGTGGATAGAAGCATGAATAGGATAGATTTCACTTCTGTGATTAGATTGTGTTATATGCCAAAGGTGAAAGAATTTTCCACATGCAGTGGCATCAAATCAGCTGACTTTGAGTTCATCGAAAGGGAGATTATCCAGGCGGCCTGGCACAGTCAAGTAAACCCTAAAAAGAATGAGGCCCCTCCTGAAATCACAGATTCAAATTGTTAGATAAATTCTCCTCCTGTCTTTGAAGAAAACTAAACTTTTACATTGTGAGAAGGTCTGTGAGCAGGAGTTTTTCAGTAGTTTAGAGGAACCTCAAGTCAACAGCCAGCAAGAAAATAAGAAATTCAGTCCTACAAATACATGTCAATGAATTCTGAGAAGTAGAATAAGAAATTCAGTCCTACAAATACATGCCAATGAATTCTGAAAAGTAGTAAGCTTGAAAGAAGATCTGGATGAATCCCTTATATGAGATCACAGTCCTAACTGACTTCTTGATTTCAACCCACTAAGATTCTGAGCAGAGGACCCAGCTAGCCTATGCTTGACTCCTAATCCAAAGAAATTATAATTAATTTGTTCTGTTTTATGCCACTAAGTTTGTGGTATTTTTAAATGCAGCAATAAGAGGCAATTAATACCAAAAAAAGATTTTTTAAAAAATGAAGCATTTCCTAGAGGAGATATGAAGGTCACGGGGACTCTAAGATGTCTGTATGGTGATGGTAAAAAGTGATGATGCAGAAAACAAATGATTGGATATAATGCACAAATTGATGAGCTGGCTTTACATGGACAATTTACAAAATAACAGAAGTGAAGGGAGAGTGTATGGGTACAGAGGATGGTAGATAATGTATATAATAATTTCTTTAATGAGTTGCTTTTTATTCATTTAGATTGTTTTCAAACTTTTGCTCTTCCAAAGAATGTTGCAATAATTAACCTTAGGCATAAATCATTTCACATCTATGTGGATATTCTGTAGAGTAATTTATTAGAAGTGAAATACTATTTTAAAGATTCATGCACGTTTTGGAACCGTTTACCCACAAGATCGCCAATGGAGTTGGGATTTTGTTTCCAAACTTTAGGATTTTCCTGATTAGAAAAATGCAAAGAATAATTTATATGTGGTTTAATTGCATTTATTACTTTGTGAGTTATAGTAGGAATATTTCATGTGATTAAAAGCAATTTATATTTCTTTTTCTTTAAAATGAATGTTCATCTCTTTTGCCCATTTGTTTTATTACTAGTTCATCCTTTTCTTATGTATATGTAGATTAGTCTTTTCTAAGATGAGTTAAGGCATTTTTTCTAGATTAAAATTTTTGCTTTTATTATTATTGCTATAATTTGCTGTATTTTTGTTTTAAGTAGTTAAATTTCTCATATTTGATTTTATTAAGATTTCTGAATTGTATGTCATAATTTAGAAAGACTGCCGCACTCTGCAATCATAAAAGTGTCCCCATGTTTTCTTCTAGTTTTTAAAAACTTAAAAATTTTAATGTATATGTTTTATATGTTTAAAATATTTCTTGTTATATGAATAAACATATTTTTTCTTATTTTTATACTGGTTTTTTCACTTCATTTTTGACTAATACATCTTCCAAACCACTGTTTCTTTGTTCGGTATTTTTTACATGTCATTCATTTCTACTTTTCTTTTTAGTTTCTGTCTGCACTTTGTCTTTAGTTGTTTTTCTTTTTCTACCTTCTTGAGTTTCACAGTGGACTGATTTATTTTAATTTTCCACATTTTAAAATAAGGCCGGTGCAATGTCTCATGTCTGTAATCCTAGACCTTTGGGAAACTGAGGCAGGAGGCTCACCTAAGAATAGGAGTTCAAGACCAGCCTGAGCAACATAGTGAGACCCTGTCTCTACAAAAAAAAAAAAAAGGAAAAATTGGCTGCATTTAGTGGCTTTCACCTGTAGTACGAGCTCCTTGGGAGGCCGAGGCAGGCGGATTGTTTGAGTTTGCAGTGAGCTATGATAATGCCACTACACTCTAGCCTGGGCAACAGAGACAGACCCTGTCTCAAAAAATAAATGGATGAATGAATTAATTAGTTAAAATAATTTTTCTCCATGACTGCTTTTGTCTGTATCCCATAATTTTAGATATGGGGAAATCTTTTTGTCATGCAATCATAAATTATATTTTCAACTTTCATTTTCTCTTTAAACATTGTGGCAAGAAGCCTCTGAAATAACCCCAAATATTCCTGCCTCCTGGTGTTCAAATTCTCACGAATTCCCCTTCCTTTGAATTCATGCCCAATGTGGCCACCCCCTTCAAATGAATAATAATTCAACAGCTACAGATGCCACTTCTGAGATTGGGTTTCAGAGAGGCTGTGGCCTCTGTGTTGTTCACTTTCTAGCTCATTCATGGGCTCATTCTGAGGGAAGCCAGCTGCCGTTCATGAGCTGCCCTATGCAGAGAACTACACAGCAGGAACCGATGTTTCCGGCAAATAGCGAGGGCCTGAAGATTGCCACAGTCACATGAGTAGACTTGAAAGTAAATTTTCTGAGATCTGAGAACAACCACTTGTGGGAACTTGGAAGTGGTTTCTCCCCTAGTTGAGCCTTTCAAATGTTGTTATCGTTTCAACTTTGCTTATATTTTTAAACTACTATCCTTAATGTATTTTGTTTTATATTTTGTATTTTTTAATCTCCTTTTTCTGTATTCAAGAAAATTTTTACTGATTTTACAGCTCACTATTTTACTTTTCAGCTCTCTCCAGTGAGCTAGGTAGTAAATGTATTTAAAAATTTCTTAATAACCATCTCCTTTTGTGTCATAACTTTGTTTCGGTTGCTTTCACTTCTTTATTGTATAGGAAGGTCTGCAGTCCCCAACCCCCAGCCCCGGACGGTATTGGTTGGTGGCCTATTAGGAATTGGGTGGGCTGTACAGCAGCAGGTGAGCAAGCAAAGCTTCAGCGGAAGCATTAGATTCTTGCGGGGAGTTAGCTATACTCCCAGCAAAGAAGTTTTTTCTTCCGATTAGGTCTCTCAGGCAGGGGTCATCGCAAAGGATGAAAAAATAGTAGGGAACAGAATAACAATGACAATACACAGAGCCAAAGATATAGTTTATAAAGTAAAGGTTTATGAAAATATATATAAGGAGGGTATCCGGATGGATATATTTCTTCCTGCCAAAAATATATCAAAGACTGAAACTCCACACAGGTCTTATATAGGGTAGGTACAAGCTTTACATACTAACAAGCAGTTTGCTTTAGGGTCAAAGTCTTCTAAAAGGCTACTACAGATCCTTTAACTAACTCTAACTAGGGGAACAATGAGTTATAATATCTTCTTGGGGCAAACTTCTAAGTTTTATGATAAGGCTATTACTTTAGCAAAAAACAGAGACATCTTGGCTCTGGTGATTGTGTTCTTAGAGACAGAGATGATCTCAGAAGTCAACATGAGCTGTGCTTTGTGTTAATTACTTTAACCATGGTTCCCTCTGGGCAGGGCTCGGGCATTACCATATCTCTCTGATCAGCTCTCATCTCCTGGGGGGGGTCTTTGTCAGCTCCGGCAACCCACGGCTCTAGGAAGAGGCCTGGCTTCTCTTTCAAAACAGGTGAGAACCATAGGCCCAGTTTACAGGTGTCTCTTTGAAGTGCAGCTATTACTGACCAAGGAGATGCCCTCCTGAGACGAGGCAGCTTTTGAACCAACACATTTCTTTTTTCTTTAAGGCAAAGCCTTATTTGACTTCTGAAATCAAATCTTGTCTCCAGAAATACAGGGGGCATTTCTATAACTCAGTATTCTTAGGCTCAACAGATTCTCATAGGAGAGTGAACCCTACTGTAAACTGTGCATGTGAAGGATCTAGGTTACATGCTCCTTATGAGACTCTAATATCTGATGATCTGAGGTGGACCTGAGGCGGTGATGCTAGCGCTGGGGACTGGCTGCAAATATAGATTATCATTAGTGGAGAGGCTTGTACAATAAATGTAATGTGCTTGAATCATCCCAAAGCCACCCCCACCCACTAAGTCTGCAGAAAAACTGTCCCTGGTGCCACAAAGTTTGGGACCTACTGCTATAGGAGGGGTTACATTGATTATTTTAAAGTTCTTTTCAGATTCTTCTACTTTTCTCCATGTCCTGAGTTATAATTCTTTATTTTGCTTAGTCTGTGTTTTTCCTTCATTATGTTGCTTTTCCTTTAGTACTTTGTTATTCTTGGTTGCAAGGTTATCTCCAGATATTCATTTATTACACATCCAGAGGACACAGGTATTTCACAGATGCTTAGCCTTGTCCTTTCATAACGCAAGGCTCCCAACACAGGATTTGCATGAATCACCCACTCTTAGATTCTGATTTCATGTGGTAAATTTATTTCTGAACTTATTTATTCAAATATATAATTTTAGGTATGTTTCATGTATAAGAGATCCTTCTTGAGTTCTCAACCAACAAGAATTTATCCCTGTTCTTAGACTGTGTTGTAGACTTTATACATGTGTCATGAGAACCAAAAATAACCAAACAAAAAACCAAAGATTCTGCTTCATTGGTCCTCAGCCCCCTTGAAGCAGATGGCCTAGCCCAGAATGTTTAATAAATATATTCCTTCATTTCTAGTTTCTAGGAAGTTCTTTTCTCTTCTGTTATAACTATGACAAACTCTCTAGAACTCCTCAATTCTCATTAATTTTAATTTATTCATGGTTAGAAGGCTAGGTGGGCTGTACAAAATGATGACTAAAGTTAGAAATATTAAGTATTTCCTTGGTAAGTAGTACAATCAAGTGTTACATTAAATAAAGTTAAATCAAAATATGTACAAATATCTCTTTCTGTTATTATGAACCTTTCTTAATTATTACCAAGTTCTCATTGATGCTCCAGATTGCTGAGTATGCCGGTTAAGTGACCTTCAGATAAATGACATGTCACTGCTTTATTTTCTCTTCACAGGACACTTGAGACATGATTAAGCCATGAATGAAAGGTCAATGCATTTTCTACTATAGAAAAAAAATGCTGGCATCTTTCCATTTTAATTTTTATTCCAGTTATATTAAATGAAGATTGTTTATAATACACACACACACACATACACGTAATTTATGTTATGCAAGTCACTGAATTGCAGCCAACCTCATTGAAAATGCAAGTTGGCTGACATCCTTCTTAGCTAACTCCAACATTGGCTGAGATGATAATGTGTCCTCATTTGTTCAGGAGAAAGTCAATCATAATGTTGCAAATTTGCCATTAAAAATCTATTTGCAAAGGTATTTAATGGCTATAGGAATATTTAAAGACCAGCTCAAGCACTTCATTTTAGTCACCTTTTTTCACCGAATCGATCTCACATGATGTGAGGACCTTGGGGCCTGGTAATTAATGCTTAAGTGAGGACTGGTGAGCACATTTTGTTCATAAAGCGAGGAAACATTACCACTTAGTGAAATGAATTTAAATCAGTAGAGAAACAGAAATAAAGAGTGACTACTTTATACTTTTTTTTTTGCCTTTTGTGAGCAATGATAGTTAGCTATTATTACATCACTCTTCTTAAGATGTTTAGGATCTCTTTAAAATTATAAATCGACTATGGAAGTAAACAGCTACTCTGGTTAAAATAAAATACCGAGTGTGTCATTTAACAGGGAGGATCTATAGAAAGGGAAACTCTGGTTGGTAAAAGGAGCTCTTCAGTTGGTTTCCTTGCATCCTTTTTTTCTTTCTTGGTCTATTAGTTTCCAAAGTTGGTTGCTTTAAAAAGAAAAAATATATTCTCTCACAGTTCAAGAAGCCAAAAGTCCAAAATCAAGGAGTCAGCAGGGTTGGTTGTTTCTGTACTAATTCCATTTCATAAAAATGTTATGATTTTTACTATCATGTAGCTCATTGCTTTGCAGTCTCTGGGGGAGAGACTGCCCCATGCTTCTCTCCTAGATTCTGGTGGTTGCTGTAATCCTTGGCATTCCTCGGCTTGCAGACACGTCACTGCAATCTCTGCCTCCATGTTAACATCACTTTCTACTCTCTTTGTGTCTTTTCTCTCTCTTATAAGGGAACTATCACTGGAATTTTAGCCAACCCTAATTCAGTATGATTTTTATCTAGATCCTTATCATAATTACATTTATAAAAACAAAGTTTCCAAATAAAATCACATTCTAAGGTTATAAGTGGACACAGATTTTGAGGGGACACACTATTCAACCCACTGTACTTGAGATTTCTCTTTATTGTTGCTGTCATCAACATTGGACACATGTTTGTGCATGTATGTGCATGTGCTTTAATCTTTTAACATAACTCTGCTTCCCAGGCCATAGCTGGCTGGCTTATTTTAAACCTAACTAGTCTGTTCCAATATGCATCCCTCTTTTGGGATTTTAAAATTGAGTTAAGATATTTATTGTGAATGAAGGGGTTGTAAATAAGAGCTATAAGTGATCACTTTCTGTCATGTGGACTAAAATCAAATAATTGGCACACACACAGAGAAGGATAAAGCCAAGAATCACAAGAGGACAAAAGCCAGAGAGGGAAGAAGTATCCCTCTCCTCTTCTCCTCCCCTCCCTAAATCTCTCTCTTTCTCTGTCTCTCTCTCTCTCTCTTTCTAACTATACATTGTTATGTTCTTGCAGTCAACCCCCAAACCCTACCGCCCCTCTCTCCAGAAAGTGGAGTTCTCTTATCTGATCCTGAAAAAGTCTGAACTTTCACGGTATCCTTGTATAGATATTGACAAATATTACATATGTGAAGTATATGCCTGTGGTCAGGTGAGGAGAAAATCAAAGTAAGTGGAACTTAAAGGAAGGTACAAACTGAGAGTGGAGTTTAAGTCTCTCAGTCCAGCAGCATCTCATTCTAGAACTTTTATTTGCTTGGTGTTTGGAAGGTCCTGTCCTTTTGTCTTTTTTTTTTTCTTTTTTTTTATGAGAGTTCATTCTTTCAGACACATACAAGTTAGCCCACAGACTGCTAGTGGAGCTATGAAGAAATGAGTAATTATTTATTTCATATAGCATTCAGAGAATTTTAAAATGATGATAAAAATATGAAAATTATGTTGAATATAACATATTTTCAACTATTTTATGCCTCCCGAAATGTATAGAGTATCTCATAATAATAAATTATAACTTTATAATTTAATAGTTAAATAATTAAAAGATTCAATTCAAACTATGAAACTTTTATGAAGCATTACATATATGCCAAGTACTCTTCAAGATGTGAGGCCTATAGGATATAGTAAAGACAAAATTAGAAATCTTAGGGAACTTGGCTGTGGCCACATTATGTAACATGAAAAACTATGTTAAAAAATAATGGTTAAGATTTACTGAACACTTAGTATGTGCCTGATACTATTCTATGAATTTCTGTTTTTATTTATTTAATCTTTAAAACAATCCAAAGAAAAAGACTATATTTTATTCTCATTTTACTGATGCAAAAACTAAGGCATGGAGAGGTTAAGTGAATTATGAAATCACAAAACTGAGAAGTACTGGGGATGATGTTAGAACCCAGTCAGTGTCTCTCCCAAACCAGAGTGTATAACTGTTCTAATGTTCTCACAAATCTGATAAGGGGTATTGGAATTTTTAGCTTACTCTGACCGTGGGTAAGAGTTAAGCCTTCCCAGAGAAAGTAGCATTTCAACTTAGTCTTTAAGAAAGAAATTTATCAAAATTAAAAATTTTAGTGTGCGTATTCTGGGAAGAAGCAACAGCAAATGCAAAGGCACAAATAAGTGAACAGTAAATGGCATATTTTTGAATAAGAAGAAAATGGAGATTTAAGCTCACTAATGAGACCAATATGCACAGAACTGATTTTGAACACCCATAAATGTAGGCTATGTTTTGAAATGTTTTTATGTGCTTATATTCCCATTGCATACATTTTAATCTATTTTTTTTTTACTTTTAGTATTAGTGTAACCTAATTTTTACTTGTAGTTTAGCAATTCTTACTTTAATAGTTAGCTATGAAATCAACCCAAAAGACAATGCATTAGTTCAATACACCTAGATTGAACATACTTAATGGAAAGTCATTAAATGTTTAAAAATGTATTTAGTGTTCATATTTTAAGTATGTAGTAGCTTAACTGAAGTACATTATGCATCATCATTTTATAGTATAAAGACTTTTCATACAGTGAATACACCCATGTAACCAAAACACAGATCAAGAAACAGTACATTAAAACATTTCTAGAAGTCCCCTTGGGTCCTCTCTCAGTCACTGCAGCCCCAAAAGTCTTTCCTGACTTCTTAAACCAGATTACTTTTGTATGTTTTTGCACTTTATATAATTGAATTCATACTTTATGCACTCTGTGTGGTTTCTTTTGCTCAACCTTGTGTCTATGAGATTAATCCATGCCGTTGCATGTAGCATTGATTATTTTCAATTTATAATAGTTCCTCATTTAACTTTTTTAAACAATTTAAATATATTTTAAAATTTCTGTCAACCTATTTCATAAAATTCATTTTATCTGCTATTGATTTGGTTAACTTGACTAGCATATATTTTTATGTATTTTTTAACTTTGTGTTTCAGTGTTATTTTGAGAGAGATATTTTCTGAGTTTCTTCCACTTTCCTTTCCTATCTAATGGTATGGTGGTTGTGACCTGAATTTCCCCACATCCTCAGTCCTCCAATCCAAGCCTAAGGTTCCCTATAGTATTTTGGCACTTCCAATCACCTGTAGGATTGGTGGTTTTGATCATACAAAAAAGATTCTGTCATAATTTTCCTAAGCTGATGTTGTTTTTAAAATTTGCATTTCAGTTGCTAAATGCTTTTGGTCTAAATTAATGCTGTTATTTTCCCAGCATGGGAATATTTTATGAAACTAAACATTACCCCAAAGTAGACTGAGTAATCAAGTCAAATTAAGACATAAATGAATTTTTTTCAATTCTGATTTTTTAGTGCTATCTTAATAAAATTGGATAAAGAAGATATGCCAAGTAAGTAATACCCTGTGCTTCGATTGTCCATATTACTTTAGTGGCTAGGAAATAATTATTAGAAGAGCTAAAAAATATGCTTAGGGCAGAGTGCATTCCTGCAGAATTTATTTCTAGCATTATAGAGTCAAGAGTTTAAATACAAAGCACTAAATTGAACAGCTCTTTGACTTATTGTCAGATCAACCCCATCATTTTTCCCCGTCTCCATGACTAAAAATAATTATTACTCTAGGAAAGCTCTCTTTCTCAATTCACAAAATATACAAGGCTCTAAAGTGATCTGCTCTAACTCAGCCCAGAGAAATGACTCTCTTATCATTAAGAGGTCTGAATCATAACACTGTAGGCAATGTGCCAGCCAGCTAAGAGGGGCTTTCTGATTCTGTTTTATCTGGAAGCTGAATTCTTCCAGAAGTGGAACATAAAGCATGCTGTTGCTTACTAGACTGGAGCTGAAGTCAGAGTGGGCTCTGAATTTCTAGGGTTCATTTGTTTGGCTGAATCATTTTGAGTGAAACGTTCACCACACCTTTCAATATCCATATTAGCAGTATTTTCATTATTAGAAGATTTGTAATGAATGGGAACTACAGTAAGATAGACCCTATAAACCCAGGATTTTCGTGTTATTATTTATATTATACCTCCAGTATAGAAGCTTCTTTTACACTTGAACTTCTTACAAGAAGCCGAATGTGTACTTGCAGATTTATGTTTAAAAAGAAAATTTTGTTGGGTGGCAACCAACCTCAGTCACATAAGATTTAGTGCTCCATGCTCTACCTAAGTCTAGTGCATAGAACAATGCTTGCCACTGATCACTTTGGGATTTGAAACACAATCATAAAGTGGTGGTGGCAGTGGAAATAAGAACATTTATAAGACTGGAAAATTTGGTGCTTGTTTTAAGGGGTATAATTTTATTTTTACTGTCTTAAAAATTTGTTGCATCAAATTTTACATTTGATGCAACAATAAATGTAAAATTTGATGCAACAGTATGACACTAAAAATGGTATGGTAGACTCAAATACAAAGACAAGAGTATAACAGGAGGAAAAAGGAAGAGTTAGCAAACATCTTCATTTAGTTAGATATATCTGTGTAGCTATCATGCAAGCAATTCAGATATAAGACATCCAAAGCTAAATTTTCTTTCATTTCAACTATGCTCCTCTCCTATATTTCCCATTTCTTATGGGATTGTCATACACCATTCACCAAGCAAAACATCAGAGGATTATTAGATGTTTTCCCTTTTTTTACCTCCCCCAGAAACTAATTCCTGTACAATCTAATCTAAAAAACAATTTTTTTTTAATGAGAAAAAACTTACAGGATTTATGGGATACCATAAAAAGAGCAAATATTCAAATTATAGGTGTTAAAAAAAGAAAAGACAGAGACAAAGGGCCAGCAATCTTATTTAAAGAAATAATAGCAGGAAGGTCAGGTGATGACTAAACACAAGAAAACATGTCAACAACAGTAAGACTATTCCAGGTTTCTTTTATAGAGGCAACTCAGTAGTTTTTCTTGATTAACTATAATATCTCCTTGTCTATATTTGTAATTTATCCCTTCAAATATACCAATATTTAGCTTCTAAATGAAGTCTCCCCTCCTACTGACTCAGCTTTTCCTCTTTTGAAATTAGAACTAGTCAATTTGTCATTTTTAACTTTGAGATCATACCTTTCAAATTAATTTTAACCTTACTCTGAAATATTCAGATTTGGTTTTAAAAATTTGAGTAAAGACACTTTCACAGAATAATTCTGAAAACAGTGCTGCTGACATTAACAACCTATAATACAACTTAGATTTCAGAGGACAGTCTGGAATATTTGGTAATTTCAATTTGCAGTTTTCATTCACTGAGATGGATAACCACACCCATATCATAAACTATCTGAGAGACAATAACATAATTTGGCCAGAAGTGCCAATCTTTTACATTTTACATACATTTTTCATCTCATTCTGATGTAGACAGGTTTTAGCTCTAAATTGTGACAATCATCGTGTTTACCTCAACAGTATTTCAGGTTTTAAAAAATAGCTCTTTAAAGTAGACTATCATTTGTTTTAATAAATGTACATATATTAGAGCCAGAGCTGAGAACTATATATTTTGCATATAATAACTGGATTTTCCTTTTGCCAACACAGAGTATATTTCACAGAGCAGACTAACCACTTAAATAAATTGATGTTTGAAACTCATTCTTAAATTTTCTATGAAGGAAAAATGAATTAATATTTTAGTGCCTAAATAGGCAAATGCTGATGGTAATTTCTCTTGTCTCATACAAAATTATATGCTAAATAAGTGTTTAAGTTCAGAGTTCTGGTTCATTTTTAGATAATGAAGGCACATTGCTGAAAGTGGATACAGGACACCTATGTTCACAAGCCCACCTTATCTCTTCATGGATGAGCAAGAAGTACTCAAGCAAGACCATTTTCATTTTTAAATTAAGAAAAAAAAGAAATAGACAAGTCCTTTCATGACTTTACAGGGACTTCTTGCCTACTGTATGTATCACTTTTCACACAGATTCCATCCCTCCCTGTACTCTGCATCTAAATCTGTCCTAGAGCCCCAGGAACATGACTCATTAGATTTGCTTGCAGCTGACCTACATGTTGTCTCCCTTGACTTTACTGCTTCCGTTTTCTGATTACAGGCTTATTGATTCAATAGTTATCAACTCTTTCACTGAGCTGGGAACACCTTTGGCAGAGAAACACAATGAGTGGATAAATCTTTAAAGTATAATGTAGGAAGGGGCAAAAATGACTAGTATCAACTGTACAAATGAGAAACCTGAGTAAAAGAGTTTAAGTGACTTACTCAAAATCACAGAAAATGGAAATGTAAGCCTAAATTCAAATGTAGATACCATCAAGGAAGAGATATGCCTCACACAACAGCATATCCAGAAAAACTTTATTGTGGTCATGAAAAAGTCTTATAACTTACTTAAGCCTTCAGCCTACGGCATTTATTGTGCAATTTCATTACTGGTCAGATTTCAGAAATATACTGACTAAAAGAGAAAGGCACTTTAATTTCACATAATATCCAGTGAATTGTACAAGAAAATAATGCCGTGTTACTGAGAGTTATGTAAGAATGTGAATAATAAACAAAGGTAAAAGTTTTAGAGGATTGCACATTCTTTGAAATCTCTCTTCCTACTTAGGAGTAAGCCTAAATTCTAAGGGAAATCAATAAAATTTATTTTAGAGCATTCATATTTTTTAAAAATAATAAAATATTTTCATAAGCATATTTTAATAAATGACTTAGCATAAATAATGTCACCACAATAGGAATATATATTGGGGATTGATATACCTTTAAGGGAGAGTCTTTGGAAATAGTGTATTGGCTCATTCATCAATTTTACAAATTTAAATAATATTCATTATTTTGAAAACTAGTATCAATTTTTTTTCTTCCTGGGCCAGCTTGCAGGCAATAGTTCATATTTTTATACAATTTTACTGATATTTAATTCACATAATATACAATTAACCCACTTAAATAACTCAAGCCAGTGGTTTTTGATATTATACATTCAGATATGTATACAACCATCATTACAGTCAATTTCAGAACATTTCTATTACTTTCAAAAGAAATTTGCACTTGTTAGCTATCAACTTCCTATACCCCCATTACCCCACACATCAGCCTAAAAAACTACTTTTTGTCTCTATGGATTTTCTTAGTCTGGACTTTCTTTGTGGGTAGTTTATTGATTACTGATCCAATCTCTTAACTTTTTATTGGTCTATTCTAATTTTCTACTTTTTGAGTCAGATGCAGTAGTTTGTGTCTAAAATTTGACTACTTCATCCAAGCTATCTTCAATCCATAGATAACTCACTGGTTATCTTTTACTCCTTTCTTTATTTCCTACCTTCCACTAAAGGTGCTAAATGTGATATATGTTTTTCCAGCTATGTATGGGTGACCCTATGATTCAGTTCTAGCTGATGTGATGTAGGAAGATCTTCCAAAGAGTCTCTGGAAAACCTTTGGCTTTTAAAAGGAGTAGATGGATCTGGCACTGTCCTTCCTCCTTCTACCAACCTTAATGAGTATGTTGTGTTCCAGGCTGCAGCAGCCATCTTGGCAACATAAAGAAAAAGTATAGGGCAAGAAAAGGCAACATGCTAATAGCATAAGGGCAGACAGGTAGAAGCCAAAACCATGATGATGTTAAGCAAGTGAACAGCCGCCTGTAACTCCCTGCTCTGAAGTTCCTGCTTTGAGTTTAATTAAGTCTCAGTCAGGTGTTCTGTGTCTTGTAGTCACAATCACTCCAAATGATATGTGAGAGACAGTGTGTGTGTATGTGTGTATTATTTGTCATAGCTCCACCAATGCCTTTATAATTTGAATCTTTTTCTTAACAAGATTACTAAATGCAAGCACTACATTTGGTTTCAATGCCAAGAATTTCTTGTTGGATTTGATTGACATTTGAATGGTTATTAGCCTAATTTAAACTGGATATTACAGCTTAATATTCTCTTATAGTTTTGCACTATTTCTAGATAAAAATTCTTTTCATTAAGTTCCCAACAGTTGGCACCTAAGTGATATTTGCAAAACAATTTATCTATCCCTCTGCTTCAAATCTAAATATTTCTTTTGCTGTATAAGTTGAATCAAACACTTGATTTTACTAAAAGAAGAAATTATTCCACTAAAAATTCATCCTTGGACAGAAAAAAAGAAACTGGGAATTTTTTCCTCTCAACAATTATGAAATTTGAATATACTTATATAGAACTGAGAAGCAGACAACCTTAGATAAATTGTCTTAAATATACAGAGTAATGAGGAAAGATATGTACTGGCTGTATTCATAAGAAAAACTTAAAAGCACAGCATGCAAAATGATATCCAGTGCATGATTCCTCTGGATTCCTTTCATTGTATAGGAATATTTTTTTCCATTGAAAGAGATGTAGTAACATCATTTTCCACTGGATTTCATCATCTTTATTAGTCCATCTAGCTCTTCCTCACTGTAAATTATCCATCCAGCTAGTAAACAAAGATTCACAGCCATCAAAATCAAGTTGAAAATAAAATTTTCCCACTACCGTTTCACTTCTCTTGATGATGTGCTAAGAAAGAAGAAAGGGTTCTAATGTAAAATTCATATTTTAACATTTTTACTTTCTAATAAAATTCATACATGACTGAAAAATAATATTAAATGGCAATCAAGTTCTTTGCCAAAATCCTGCGTATCTTTAATTATACCGTTTGGGAGGGGCGACCCTAATGAATATTATACTCAATATTTAAGGGAGTAAAGAGAATAACAGTGCATGATTTTCTAATGCTTTATTTAAAAAAAAAAATCAGTGTAACTTTCGCTAGAAACAATTATTGCTTCTTCCTCACCCTAGAGGGACAAGTTACTGAAAATAATAAGTAGTTCAATTCTCTATTTGAGACACACTGTAAATTGCTGTTTATGATTTTTTAATTATCATTAGTTGAAGCTGTCTCAACAGCTGTCTTCAAAGATCTGGCTATTGCAAAGGCAAATGATTCATCATCAGTTATGAGGCTCTAACACAGTTCATTTACTACTTGAAATATTTCTTTGCCAAATAGAGGTTGATGTATTGAGCTAGTTGTCAGAATAATAGCAATCACAAAGAGAATGAAGAATGAAGTTCTGTTTGTTTGCTTTGCTTTTAAAATTATTTCAGTTTTTGTTTTCTTGTAGAGAAGCCTCTCCCTCGTTGTTACCTCACAATCATCTTCTCCAGGATTACTATAAAATAAACTCCAATATGTTAATGATTCCATGCTTCCTTTGCTTTACTGGCATGTACTAGCCACAAAAATAAACCTTAGTTCCATGTCAGTGCATAGTTATACAGGTTTTTGAGAATTAATTAAGGATTCTGGGGAGGAATTAAAATATTATATCAGTAATGAGTTTTACTCTTAGTGTTCATGTTTATGTCAATGATAGAAGCTGAAAAATATATATGTAAAATAAAGTTTATTTTAGCCACAAAATTATAATGGTTATTACTTTCTATTTTACATAAAGAAAATAATTTTTTAACTGCATGATTCACTTAATAATATGCAGCAGTTTTATAGATTCACTTGGTGAATATAGACAGCCCAAATCAGTACGAAATGCTTTGGGTTTTCGTGTATTCCACCAACAGAGTAGCTTACTTCTAATTAAATTATAATCTCCTTATTTACGCTTCTTGTTATCCCATAATACATTTTTAGGTAAGTGCATTGATTAATCAATTAGCACAGTGTTTCTTTTATTTCAAATACTTCATTAGTTATTTAACAGAGTTTAGGAAGCACCATCAAAGTGAAAGCAGAGAATTAAACCTGATTTCACATCTAAACAAACTGAGTCATGTTAGATGAATTTAATTAAATAGCTACTGAATGACCTAAGTTTTTTTGGGGAAACAAGAGAAGTAAAACCTATTTGTGCTAATTTAAGAGAGCAAAAATGCAACAAAATTAGCTAAGAAACTATATAGAAAGTTATAGAATCAGGTGGACAATGAGCAGCGCTGTTTAGCAGCCCTGGTCTCCAGCTATCCTTTGCATGGATACCTCTCTGCAGAGAAGGAAGGCACCTTCTGTCATAAACATTATAATTTTCAATTAATGCCTCTCCTAGGCACTGTCAGAAGCAGTTTGGGGGTTGTATTATAAAACTATTACCTCTCTCCAATCACTAAAAACAAACAAATAAACAAACTTTCTCTCTTCTCCCTCCCCCCAACTTACACAGACACACACACATCCAGGTGTGTGTATACAGGAGAGAAGCAGAAATAAGAAATGAATCACATGGGCATAAAGAAGAATTAATTTACGATAGGGATTGCCTAATAACAACTGAGGCAGCTCAAGGAAAGCCCAAAAATAAAAGAAGAGGGGCTTATAAACATGGTTGTGTTGCATGTCCACTTCTAGGCAGGCTTCTAGTATATTCTCCCATAGATCCTTTGTGTTCGTTTCCAAAATGATTAGAAACAATTAATATTCACATCCTCTCAGGATTCCCTCTTCTATTTCAGTGATTATATCACAACTAACTTTGCACGAAGTGATGTTCTCTCTCTCTGAGAACTTTTGCTTCTAGCCATTTAGTTAACAGATATGCATACAGTATCTATTATTTGAAATGTTTTATGTTAGGGGCAGCAAACATTTATGGAATACATACTATGTACCAGGAAATGCAAAATAAATGGGATATGAAGCTTACAAGAGAAAGAGAAGAAACAAAATAAAAACTATAATAGAAGGCATCAGTATGTTACAGCTCATCATGTGCTGAGTACAACAGATGCACTCACAGTGCCAGGTGAGCACCTGATTCCTAATAGGGATAGGATTAGATAGAAGAAATGGGGCTGGGGCTGAATTCTAAAAGATGTGCTGTTTATTAGCAGACTAGAAGTGCTGACCACTCCAGGTAGAAACTAACTATTCAATATCAATGGATAAAACATAAATGGAAATTTGACAGGGACTGAGGCTTCATATCACATTAAGTAGTGAGCTCTTTAACTTACAGCGAATGTAGAATCATTAGAATACCTTATAAATGACAGTGATGTGATAGGTTTTTATTTTAGTAAGATAAGTCTTGCTCAACAAAAGATGAATGTGAGATGAAAAAGTACAGGGCATAAATAAGGGCCAGTGGATAGTTGAGTTTTACAGCATTATCAGGTTTGAACTAGTCAACCTGATCTGGTTAGATTGAACCAAAAATGAGGGACACAGCTTTATTTTTGTACAAAGGAAGGAATCACCCAACTCACTGAAGACTTTAGAGTGTGTTAATAGCTGGATTGTATTCAGAGAAATATCTCTGGCAAATCTATGTAGGATTGATTGGAAACATAGTGAGGAAAGATGGGAAACTGATTCAGAGTCATTTACAATAAGTTGAACCATAAAGAACATGCAAAGTTGGATACAGTCAGTGGTTATATAGAAGAGAAAATAACTCCAAGAGATATTTCAGTAAGAGAATTTACCTATTTGGCCACTAATATCTATACTATGACAATTTCTCAACACTCCCAGGGATATTACTCTGGTCCATGATACTGTCATCTCTTGCTTAGATTAGTCTAATAGATTTCAAATTGATCTCTCTACTTTTGCCCCTACTCCACCTGCAGCCTATTCTCAGACCAGTGGTCATAGTGAGTCTCTTAAAATATGTCGGGTTATGTCATTACTCTTCTGTAATCTTCTCATGGCTTTACATCTCATTTAGAGTCAAAATCTTTACGATGGTCTGCAAGGCCTTATGCTATTTGCCCCTGCAACCTCTCTGATCATATCCCCTATATCTCATTAATTTCTTCCTTCACTCCAGCCATATTGCATCCTTCCTTTACCTTAAGCCCACCAGGGATGGATGCTTCTACCTCAGGACCTTTTGCATGTGCTGTACCTTCTGCCTAGAATACCTTTAATGTTCATGTCCTTCAGGTCTTTAAAAATGGAAACCTTCATCCTCCTAAAATGCTTTATCTTTCTTCCCTGTTTAGAATTTCTCACTATGACTATCTTATATTTTATATATATTTACTAATTTATTTGGCTTATTGTTTCTTTCTAGAACTGGAATATTAGCACTACAAAGACTAGTCGTCTTGTCTTTTTGCTCACTTTGTATCCTAAGAACAGTGCTTGATATAACTTCGTTGACTGAATGAAAAAAGAATGTGTTAAGTTACAGAGACCTAACGATCTTTGAGTCTTATCACATTGTCACCTATAGACAGCGGTCTCCGGCCTTTTTTGCACCAGGGACCGGTTTCCTGGAAGACAATCTTTTCACAGAAAGCTGGGGAGGTTTGGGAGAAGAGGGGATGGGGGGGGGTCAGGGGCTGGGGCGGGGAGGTGGAGCTCAGGCGATAGTGAGAGCATGGGGAGTGGCTTGTAAATACAAATACAAATGAAGCTTGGCTGGCTAGCCCAACACTCATCTCCTGCTGTGTGTTCCCTCCCACCACCCCACTACTGGACTGGTACCAGTCCATGGCCCAGGGGCTGGAGAAAACAGACCTATAGTATCCTAAAATCTCTGAAAATTAGGGAACAAATCTCACAGTTTCTAGTCTAATTTTTATGGAGATATTTTTGTAGTTTAAAAATAGTAACTGTTTAGTGTTATTTTTAAAAAGTATACAGTGGATTGTTTTTAATTGCAGTATTTATGCTGTATAAAGTCACTGCAAATATTGACTTAGCAAATACTAAACCATCACTCCTAGGGTAAATATTTACATGTAAATGTGTACATATCTCACATTGATTATAATCTTAAATCCTAAAAACACTTCATCATGGTAGATTCTGTTTTCTTTATTTCACAAAAGAGAAACAATTTCAGAAGTGTTAACTAAGTGACTTGCCTGAGGCCACCCCACTAACAGGTGTCAGGGTAAGGATTTAAATCCTGTCTAATTGGACTGCACTTTAGACTGACTGGACCTAACAGATATATACAGAACATACCACACAACAGCAGCAAAATACACATTCTTCTCAAGTGCACGTGGAATATTCTCCAAGGTAGATCATATTTTAGGCCACAAAACACATCTTAACAAGTGCAAAAAGATTGAAATCATATCAAGTATCTTTTTGGACCACAGTGATATTAAACTTGAAATTAATAACAGAGGGAATCATGGAAAATAACAAATATGTGGAAATTAAACAAGATGCTCCTGAAAAACTATTGGATCAAAGAAAAAATGAATGAAGAAATTTTTTAAAAAGTCTCTTAAGACCAAAAAAAGCCAAAAAAAGAATGGTAACACACATATCAAAATGTATGGGATGCAGCAAATGTAGTCCTAAGAGGGAAGTTTGTGGCAATAAACACCTACATCAAAAAAGAAGAAAGATTCCCAGTAAACAATCTAGCCTCATACCTCAAGGAACTAGAAGATAAAGAACAAACTAAGCCCAAAGTTAGCAGAAGGAAGGAAATAACAAAGATTAGTTAGGAAATATATGAAGTAGAGACTAGAAAACAATAGGAAAGTTCAGCAAAACTAAGAGTTGGATTTTTAAAAGTTAAACAAAATTGGCAAAACCCTAGCTAGACTAAGAAAGGAGAAGACTCAGATAAATAAAATGAGACATTAAAGAGGCGATAGTACAACTGATAAAAGAAATACAAAGGATCATAAAATAATACTATAAATATATATGCCAATACATTAGACAAACTAGAAGAAATGGATACATTCTTAGATACATATAACCTACCAAGATTGAATCACAAAGAAATTGGAAATATCAACAGACTAATGATGAGTGAGGAGATGGAATCAGTAATTAAAGTCTCCCATCAAAGAAAAGCTGAGGACCAGATAGCTTCACAGCTGAATTTTACCAAACATTTAAAGAAGAACTAGTACTAATCCTTATCAAATTCTTCTAAAATATTGAAAAGCAGAGAATACTTCCAAACTCATTTTATGGGATTAGAATCTTCCTGATACTAAAGCAAGAAAAAGACACTACAAGAAAAAAAAGAAAAAAGAAAACACTACAGGCAATATTACTGATTAATATAGACATAAAAATCCTCAACAAAATACTAGCAAACTTTATCAACAGTACATTAAAAGGACCATTCACCATTACTGAGTGGGATTTAAGGATGTAAGGATGGTTCAACATATGAAAGAAGAACTTCAGTACAAGCCAAAGAATTGACGTAATACATAATACAAAAAAAAAAAAGAAGATCATTTAGGAACAAAATTAGTTAATTGCTCCTCTCCCACTGGATAAATTAAAGCCTGTGGTAGTAAAATGTTTGTGATTGGGCCTGACAGTTTATATTTCTGACAACTTCCCAGGTAAAATTAATATTACAGACTCCTGGGAATTCCCAAACATTAAGTGTAGAGTTTTTCCAGGTCAGCTATGAGAACTGTATTATATACCATGCACTTTACTGTTTTTCTGCTCAGAATGTTGGTCCAGAGACACCAAATATAGTTGCAGCTCATGTATGTTGTCTCTTGCCTTCAGAATTACCTTGTTGGCATGGGGCAACAGCTGCTCCACCTTCCCTAGATAATCAGCAAACTTTTTCTGTAAAAAGCCAAATAGTAAATATTTTAAGTGGTGACCATAACTATGGTCTCTGTCATAACTACTCAGCTGTGCTGTTTTAGTGTGAAAGCGGCCACATACAATACATAAATGAGTGTTCTTGTATTCCAGTAAAACAAATTGTTGGTAAAATGATAGGTAGTATGTTGCTAACCTCTGCCCTAATGTTTTGAACTCCAAGATGGAGGGTGCCAGGTTCTTTGGCAGGGTACTCACATCATTTAATTTGGAAGCAGTGAGAGACAGACATGGGTTCTAGTTTGTGTTCCTCACTCTCCCCCACCTTAGATCCACCTGTCTTTCCTGACTGATTGCTCTGCAGACTTGAAGCTCCAGCAGAAAGTGATGACAACAGTTATAGAGAATAGTTAATCAGCTTTTACAAGTGGATATGGTCAAATATGCAAAATAAATTATACTTAAATATTTTAATATTGCAGTAGAGTACGAGATCTCAAATTTAACATGGATCAAAATCAGCTAGAGGGATTTTTAAAGCACAGAGTGCTAAACCTCATTTATAGAGTGTCTTATTCAGTAGGTCTGGATAGGTCCAGAGAACTTCCATTTCTCAAAAGGCACCAGGTAATTCTGATGCTCCTCATATGTGGATCACGTTTTGAGAACCATTTCTATATAGTATCTAATTTCTATGAATATACCAAGATGTACTTTTTATTCTACTGCTGGATATTTACAATTTTAGCCTGTTAACAAATACAGCTATGAGGAAACTTGGAATGTATTTTGTGTTCATGTGCATATATCTCTTGGGCATATACTTAAAAGTAGATAGGTGGGTCATATGGCATAATTTTGGTATTTAGTAGATAATGTTAAATTTAGTAGAAATTTAATAGCATAAAACAGTTTTTTTAAAATATTAATGCCTATTTGTAGTTAATAAAAATTTTTATCGCTTCATATCCTAGTCAGTCTTTTACTTTTACTTAGTACACATTTTTTTCTTTTTGAAAGTAGCAATCAAGGCTTTAATCATTCAAAGACATTAAATGCATTGTTCCTAGCAGCTTCTTCTGCAAGGAGCGACTATGCTAGTGATTCAGCAGTGATGGGATAGAGCAGTTCACAGAGCATCAGCTCTCGAATTATGCAAGATCCACAAGATGGGACAGACATCTGAGTGCATGCAGCAGCAGTGAAGAATTATCCAAAGATCAGCAATGGTGACATCTTTGGTGGACAACAAATGTTCAACTTTCATTTTGAATGTGGCACAACAGGAGACTTCAACACATCAATTCAGAAGATGAGATTAATGATCAATGCAAGAGCTTCCCAGCCATTGTGCTGCCCTTACATCTCAGGTGGCTGGGTGTCCTGGGGAGAGTGGAGTCCTGGAGCTGGTCAGCCAGGAGCAACCTCTTCTATCTACTTCAGTAGATGCAGTTTATCCTTCTGTATCAGTTTGGATAAACTAGGTCACACATCCCATTGTCAAAGTAGATTAAAAACTCTAAAGGCTTATTTTTTGATCATGACGTATCAGCTGAGCACCCTGGCCCACATATCTGCACTCAGGTATGCAGGTGTATAGACCTTCCACCATCTTGAACATAGCTAATTGTTGTGGCACAGATAAGGGAATGGGACAAACCACACACTGGGTCTGAAAGCTTCAACCTAGAAGTGACATTTGTCACTTCTTGTAATTTAATGGCTGAAGTAAATGATATGGTGATACCTAGCTTCAGGAGAATAGCACTATAATCCTTCAATGCTCCCAGAAGGAGGAAAACCAGAAATATTGACCAGCATGAATAATTACCATACTGAAAAATGTTATTATTTTCTAGATGATGTAGAAGAAGTTTAGAAAGTTCCTGCCTATATCTCTTGTTATCCAAGAGTAATAATTCCCAGAATATCCAAGAAATCAGATCTACCCCAGACCATGGAGTATAATTTTAAAATTTGTTCAATGTGTGTTGGGAAACTAGAGATATAAGAATATAAACAGATGTTGGCCTTTGGCTGATGTGACTAAAAAGAAACTAACAAAAACAAGCAAAGAAGAAAAATATTATTGAGTACTTATGATGGTTTTTGTGCTTTTTCATCATATCTGGGTGAAACTCACCTGTCAGTTTAGAAAACTGGTACCAGTAACACATATAATCTTGTAGACAATGGGTAGTTTAGACATTATGGTTAGGGACAAGGTACTTATTATTCCTTTCTCTGCTTTCTGTGAAGAGGGATTTTCCCTGAACATTCCTGGTTCTTACTCCCCTCCTCACTCAGGGAAAGTGGAATGCTTTATCAGAATGGTGAATTTGGAATGAAGACTGGATGTGCATAGCTCAGCCACCTCCCTTCTCTCCCACTAGAGAGCCAGCTTGCCTACATAAAACAATATTCTGGTCTGCCTCATCATGAAGTAGATTTTACAAACACACTCACAGTAGGAAAGCCTGTGGTAGTTCAGAGATGCCTATGACTGGAATTAAAATGTGATTTTTGTGGTTCAGTAATAGGGAACCCCATTGTTTCTGGATACCTAGGGCAATCTGTTATTATCTGAAGTCTTATTGATACTTTGATGCCCATCTGCTCAGTTTCATAGACTATCTCTCAGTGGGTTCTTCCTACTCAGTATTTTTTATCTTTTTTTATTTCAGCATATTACAGGGGTACAAATGTTTGGGTTACATATATTGCCTTTGCCCCATCCAAGTCAGAGCTTCAAGTGTGTCCATCTCCCAGATGGTGCACACCTCACCCATTAGATTTGAATATACCCATCTCCTCCTCCCCGCTCTCACCTGCCCAACACCCAATGAATGTTACTACTATATTTGTTCTTAAGTGATAGTTAAGTCAGTTTATACCAATTTGATGGTGAGTACATATGGTGCTTGTTTTTCCATTCTTGTGATACTTCACTTAGTAGAACAGGCTCCAGATCTATCCAGGATAATATAAGAGGTGCTAGATCACCATTGTTTTTTGTGGCTGAGTAAAACTCCATAGTATACATATACCACATTTTATTAATCCACTCATGTATTGATGGGCACTTGGGTTGTTTCCACATCTTTGCAATTGTGAATTGTGCTGCTATAACCATTCGAGTGCAGATGTCTTTTTTATAGAATATCTTGTTTTCCTTTGGGTAGATGCCCAGTAATGGGATTGCTGGGTCAAATGGTAGTTCTATTTTTAGCTCTTTGAGGTATCTCCACATTACTTTCCGCAGAAGTTGTACTAATTTTCAGTCCAACCAGCAGTGTATGAGTGTTCCTATCTCTCTGCATCCATGCTAACATTTATTGTTTTAGGACCTTTTGATAAAGGCCATTCTCACTGGAGATAAGTGATATCTCATTGTGGTTTTGATTTGCATTTCTCTGATGATTAGAGGTGTTGAGTATTTTTAATTTTAGTTATTCTGGTGGGGAGTAGAGATTTGGCATTGTGATTTTGATTTACATTTCTCTGATAGTAACTCTTCACGTTTATCGGTCATTTGAAAATCCTGTTTTGTGAATGGTCTGTTCCAGCCTTTTGTCCCTTTTTCTATTGCATTGCCTGTTTTATTTCTTATGGATCTGAGAGGTTCTTTATATATCCTAAATACAAGAGCTCTTTTATTGGCTATATGTATTTCAAACATATTCTTCTGCTGTACACCTTGCATTTTTACTCTCTTAATGGTGTCTTTTGATGAACAACAGTTCTTAATTTTAATTAAGTCCCATTTATCATGTTTTTATTTATAGTTATTGCTTTGGTAACCTGCTTAAGAAATATTTGTCTACTTTAAGTTCTACAAGATATCTTGTTACTATTACCTTCTAAAAGTTTATTATCTTTCACATTTAATTCTTCAATTCACTTGTAATGAAAAGAGATTGGTACCAAATTTATTATATGGGTATTTAAGTGATCCATCATGATTTATTAAATAATGACCCTTCCCCAGTGCTACAAGGTACTTCTTCTGTAGTAATTGAAGTTTTCCTATATATATGGCTTAATTTCTGGTATTTATGTTTTGTTCCATTGATCAATTCTTTTTATTCTTGCCAAAGTATCACTCTACTTTAGTTACCAAATGTTGGTATCATTCAGTGTACATCCTCAAAATCCTGATTATAAATATTGCCTTTTCTAATTTACTGTTGTCCATCTCCCCAATTTTTGAGATAAATGATTAATTTTCTCCAGCAAATTTATTTAGGATTATATAGTTCTATAAAACTACAACTTTACCTGCATCTCACAGGCTTGATACAGGGTATTTTTCATTTTCAATTAGTTCAGAATATTTCCTAATTTCCATTGTGATCTCATTTTGACTCCTGGACTCATGTGCAACTTAAAAGTATATTTCTTAATTTCCAAATCCTTGCTTTTCTTTTTTTCCCCCTATAACTGATTCTAATTCAATCCTAGTCTAGTCAGAAAATATATTCTGTATAATTTTTTTTGCAATTTCATAAGACTTCTATTATGGTCCAGCTATGGTAAATTTTGATAAACATTTTATGTATATTTAAGAATAATATGCATCTTACAGTTGTGTGTATGATATTCTAAATGTCTTATGCCAATTTGTTAATAATTTTCTTATAAATATTTTATTTCCTGATTAATTTTTGTCAACTTATTTTCAGTTTATGAAATTATTTAAGATTTCTAACAATAACAATTTTTGCTCTGTGTTTTTTTTAGTTCAAAATATTAAGGGGGCACAAATGTTTTGGTTACATGGATAGCTTTTGTAATGCTTGAGTCATGGGTATAGTGTGCCCATCACCCAATTAGTGTTCATTGTGACCATTAGGTAGGTTTTTTCTCCTCCCCTTCTCTCCCTTCCTCTCTCCTCCTCCTGCCTGATTTCCACAAAGTTTTACTTCCCTTTGTGCATATGTGTGCTCATTGGTTACTTCCAATATAATAGCAAGTAAATTTGGTGTTTGTTTTTCCATTCTTTAGATATTTCACTTAGGATAACGGTCTCCAGTTCCAACCAAATTGTTGAAAAAGGCATTAATTCATACTTTTTTATGGCTGAGAAGTACTCCATGGTCTACATACACTACATTTTGTTAATCTACTTATGAATTGATGGGCACTTGGGTTGATTCCAAGTCTTTGCAATTGTGAATTGTGCTGTAAAACATTCAAGTGCAGGTGTCTTTTTGATAAAAGGACTTCTTTTCTTTTGAGTAGATACCTAGTAGTAGGATTGCTGGATCAAATGGTGGACCTACTTTTAGTTCTTTGAGGAATATTCATATTGTTTTCCATAGAGGTTGTACTAATTGGCAGTCCCACCAAAAGTGTAAAAGTGTTCCTTTGTCTCTTTATCCACACCAGCATTTATTGTTTTTGGACTTTTTAATAAAAGCCATACTAATAGGGTAAGGTGATTTTAATTTGGTTGTGGTTTTAATTTGCATTTCCCTGATGATTAGTAACACTGAGTATTTTTTCATCTGTTTATTGGACATTTGCCTATTTTCTTTTGAAAAGCTTCTGTTCATGTCTTATGCCCACTTTTTAATGGGGTTGTTTATTTTTTTCCTTTTTTTTGACTTGCTTGAGTTCTTTGTAGATTCTGGATATCAGCCCTTTATCAGATGTGTAGTTTGTGAATATTTTCTCCCATTCTATAGGTTGTCTATTTGCTCTGTTGATTATTTCCTTAGCTGTGAAGAAGCTTTTTAATTAATCAAGTCACATTTATTTATTTTTGTTGTTGCTGTAATTGCCTTTGGGGTCTTAGTCATACATTCTTTACCTAGGCTGATATTTAGGTTTTTCCCTACAGTTTCTTCTAGAATTCTTTTTTTTAAATTTCAGAATATTATGGGTGTACAAATGTTTTGGTTACATAAACTGCTTTTGTACAGTTTGAGTCAAAGTTTAAAGTGCGCCCATCACTCAGATATTGTGCATTGTACCTGTTAGGTGTGAATTTATCCATCCTCTCCTTCCTCTTCACACCTGATTGATTTCCAATGAGTTTTACTTCCATATGTGCATGAGTGTTGATTGATTAGTTCCAATTTAATAGTGAGTACATGTGGTTTTGTGCCTTACATTTAAGTCTTTTATACATCTTCAATTAATTTTTGAGAGTGGTAAGGTAGATCTGGATCCTGTTTAATTCTTCTGCATGTGGCTATTCAATTTTCCCAGGACAATTTATTGAATAGGCTTTCTTTTCCCCAGTGTGTATTGTTGTCTGCTTTGTCAAAGGTCAGTTGGCTGTATGTAGATGATTTTATATCTGGGTTCTCAGTTTGGTTCCATTGGTCTATGTCTCTGTTCTTGCATCAATGTCATACTCTTTTGGTTACTGTAGCCTTGTAGTATAGTTTGAAATCTGGTAATGTGATGCCTCCAAATTTGTTCTTTTTGCTAAGATTGCAATGACTATTCAGGCTCCTTTCTGATTCCAAACAAAGTGTAGAATTATTTTTTCTAGATCTGTGAAATATGATGTTAGTATTTTTAGGGGGGATTGGATCGAATCTGTAAATCACTTTGTGTGGTGTGGACATTTTAACAATGTTGATTCTACTGATCCATGAACATGATATGTTTTTCCATTTGTTTGTGTCATCTGCCATTTCTTTTCTCAGTGTTTTGTAGTTCTTTTTGTAGAGATCTTTCATCTCTTTGGTTATATACATTCCTAGGTATTTTATTTTCTTTGTAGCTATTGTGAGTAGTGTTGCATCTTTAATTTGACTCTCAGCTTGACTGTTTTTGGTGTATACAAATGCTACTGATTTGTATACATTGATTTTGAAGTTTGATACTTTGCTGAATTTATTTATCAATTCCAGGAGTCTCTTGGTGGAGTCTTTGGGGTTTTCTAGATATAAGATCATAATTTCAGTGAAAAGTGACAATTTGACCTCCTCTTTCCCTTTTTGGATACCCTTTATTTTTTTCTCTTTCCTGATTTTCTGGCTAGAACTTCTAGTGTTTTGAGGCTCTATTATTAAACACATACAAATTGATAATTGTTATATCTCCAAAATGGATAGAAATGTTACATATGTAATAGTCCTCAATCTCTAATAATTTATTTTTC
Source organism: Lemur catta (assembly GCF_020740605.2). Classification (NCBI taxonomy): domain Eukaryota; kingdom Metazoa; phylum Chordata; class Mammalia; order Primates; family Lemuridae; genus Lemur; species Lemur catta. The sequence goes on from NC_059131.1 coordinate 43,589,642, forward strand.
CCTAAAGTCTATTTTACAGTATTGATATAACTACATTAGCTTAGTTTTGTTTAGTGTTGTATATTATATCATTCTGTACCCACTTGCTTTAAAATTTATGTATCTTTATATGTAAGGTATATGTTATATAATAGACATAGTAGTTTTTAAAAATTATTATTTAATCTAATAAAACCTCGAGCCTACATCAGTATTACATGGGAAGTTGTCAGAAATGTAAATTCGCAGCCCCTAAAGCAGATTTTATGATTAGAAATTGAGATATTTGTGTTTTAATAAGCCCTCCAGATGATTCTGAGACATATTTAATTTCTGAACCACTGCTATATAGCAATATTAAAAGCTGAATTATAGCTCAACATGGATGAATTTTACAAACATAATGATGAATAAAAGAAGCCGGCAACAGCAGGTTATATACTGTATAATTCCTCTCATACAAAGTATAAAAAATTTTAACAATGGATATTTAACTTTAAAAGCATAATGGCTATTGCATTTGGGGATAGAAAGGAAATAAATGGCTTTTTAGAATTCTCGTAATATCAAAATTTGTGCAGTTCTTGTACATATCTCTTATGGGCTGAGTTTTGTACCCCACAAAAGATAAATTTAAGTCCTAACCCTCAATAAATCAGCATTTGACCAGGCCCTTATAAAGGTAACCAAATCAAAATTAGGTCATTAGTAGAGTGGGTCCTAATCCAATATGACTGGTGCCCTTATGAAAAAGGGAATTTTGAAACAGACATAGAAACACACAGAAGAAAGAAATAGGGGAGAATGCATGTGAAAATGGAAGATTAGAACAATGAATCTACAAGCCAAGGCATGCCAAAGATTTCTGGCCAACCACCCAAAGCTAAGAAGAAGCAAGAAAACATTCCCTGCAGGTTTCAGAGGAAGCATGGCTCTGCTGACACCTTGAGTTCAGATTCCTGGCCTCCAGAACTATGAAATAATAAATTTATATTGTTATAAGTCACCCAGTTTATGGTATTTTGTTTTCCTCAGGCAGCTTTGGGAAACTACAGTGATAAACAATGTCCTATGTCAATAAACTTGTTTTTTATAAAACACATCTTTCTAGATAACTGTTATTCCGTGTCACACTCAATCTTGGCTACTGAGAAGAAATAGTAAAATGAAACTACATACTGTAATTTAAGAAGTAAGCCACACCATAGTATATACTTTGAAAAATCACGTTTATAAATTAGCTTTTATTTATTATCTCTTTCTTATTAAAATTATTTACTTTCCAAATTTCTGTGGGATTTATTTGAAAAATAATTTACTGTGGTGCAGTCAGTTCTTTAATTCTTAAAAGGAGAATTTGAGAGTGCAGTGGAGGAACTTTCCATTAAAACCTGAAGAGTGTCTGCCAATCAAAGGTAATAAGAAATTAAGATCAAGCATCTCTACAATGAATATGGGTGTCAAGATAACCCAAAAAGCTAGTACACTGGCTTATGTATTTGTTCTTACAGAGAATTTTAGGAAGCACTTTGCTTCATAAAATAAGTGATACCTGCTAATTTCATTTTCTGCTAATTTCATTTCACATTCTTATGGCTACCTTTTTTCCCATGAGAAATCACTCATCCAGCCAAATAAGGATATTTGCAATGCTTTTTAAAATCAATCGGTGAATTATTAAACACTGAGAATGTCCCAAACAGTATTTTAGACATTACAAAGGAATGTTTCCAATAAATGCTCTTTTCTTAGAAATGGTTATTGTTTTAAAATTCAGTACTATTACATAGTTATCCTTTAACTCCAGATAAAATCAAGATTTTTTTTGTCTATGACTTACGTCTTCAATTATTATTCTTCATCTCATCTGATATTGGTGATTTGTTCAATTGATAAAGAAATTCCTTTCTTCTTCCTAACTGCCTGCTTCCTCATTCTGATGTCTTGTGAACAAATTGCTCTTTTTAACAAGGCTTTTTATTAAGTAGGCATTTTTATTTTTACTCACATAGTTTCTTATTGTTTCACATGCAGTTATATAGATTGCATTCTTAAGCCACAGCTTGGCACATCTGCCCGCAGCTCTGTGACAAATGATGTCACAGGTAACAGTGGTATATATCTGGCTTGAAAACCTGTCAGAGAGAAAAGAGTATAATTATTTCCCAATGTCCTTTAATGTGTTGTAGTCAGAGCCTCAGGAGCTCATCAGTAATTACCCTGGGTAATGAGGATAGTATGTGTTGAAAGGTCTAGACTTGCGGCAATTCAAAAGCAGAGCAATGGGAGTGACCCTTCCGGGGTGCAGGCAATAATTCTAATCTAAATAGAGTAACAATAAAATCGATTAAGATTAGTCAGCTTTTTATCACTATGAGCCTGTAATTTTAAACTATGTTAAGGATTAGCTAGCTATTCGATCCCCCCCCCCCCAAATTTGGGGGCCTAAATTCTAAACAATTGTAGTTGCTGTGGATGCACCAGCATTGGTCACTGGAACCTTAGTTGGTTTGGATGTTTTCCTGGCTGTTCTTGATGCTTGTGGATGATTGTTGATGTCTGGGCATTGAAAAGTTAAGTATTTATTTTAATTTTTGCAATCTGGGCTTGTTTGACCCCTTTCTTTTTGAGAAGGCTTTCCAGATATTCAAAAGGAATTAAGTTTTATAACCTAAATCTTTGGTCACTGCAGTCATAACAGCACTAGGGGTGCCCCAGTCCCACTGATGCTGTGATTCTTTGCAGACTCCTGGTGGTACCACCTTGGTGGACTTGGGTAAGATATGAGAGAATATTCCAGATTACCGGGCAGAGTCTCTCACACTCTTCCCTCACTCTCTGTGCTTGCTGTTGGAGTTAGGGGAGTAGTGACATGAGCACTCCCTTGTGGCCACCAGCACCAGGTCACAACCGAAGCTGGCCCAGGCTCACCCAAAGCCCGTGGTGACTGTTGCTTGTCTACTTCTGGTGTTTATTCCACACCAAAGGCTCTTTAGTCAGCAGATGGTGAATCCTACCAGGACTAGGTCCTTTCCTTCAGGACAGCATGTTTCCTTCTGCCTGGGGGGGGGGGTGTCCAGAAATGCTTTCCAGGAATTAAGGCCTAGACATGGGGCTCCAGGAGTCTCCTTGGTACTTTATTTTACTGTGGCTGAGCTGGTACCCAAGTTGCAAAACAAAGTCCTCTGAATTTTTCCCTTTTGTTTCCCCAAGTGGAAGAAGACCTGCTGAGCAGCACCGCTTACAATGTGGTATGGGGTGGGGGAGAGTGACACAGGCACTTCTTGGCTGCCACTGCTGGTGTCTCAGTGGGTCATATGCACTCCAAGTCCACTGGCTCTGAGGCAGTGCACTCACAGGAATTGCCCGAGGACTGCAGAATTTGTGGCCCAACTGGCTCACATATTTAGTCCAGCCCCAGGCTGCTTTTTGTCATCCGGTGGTGGGGCTAGACAGAATTTGGGTTTTGGGGTGGAGGATTTCCCTCTGACTGGCCTTGTCCAAATGCTCCCTCCATGGGCACCAGCAGTATTCTGCTCTGTATTTTTTTCCCACATGCCAGGGTGATCCTGAATGTCAATGCAAGCTATACTTATTTCAGTATACAAAACGATTTCTTAACTATAGTCCTCATGCTGCACATTAGATTTCTAGATGTGTTCATCTCACATAACTGCAAGTTTCTACTCTTTCTCCCCGTCCCTGGCCCTGGTGAAGGGATAATGAAAACTTGCTGAGAGTAGGTTTTGAAATCTCTTACAACAATAACAAAAAAAAGATGCTATGGAAGGTGATAGATATATAGATTTGTTTGACTATAGTAATCATTTCATTATGTGTACATATATTAAAACATCATGTTGTACACCTGAAATACATACAACAAAATAGATTTAAAAACAAAAAACAACAACAAAAACAAAGCGTTTAGGCTAGATTCTGACGTTTCATGAGAAATGATTCCATATAAGAGTCCTTTATGTTATTTGTCATTTTTATTGGTAGCTTCAATGTACCTTTTCCTGACTGGATTGGAGACAGAGTTTTGAATAAATCCAAGAACACAGGAAAAATTTACTTGTTAAGTAGATGGCAAAAGCCCCATAGTCCCAGAGCAAAACAATGTCTTCTTCCAGGATGCTTACTTCTAATAGAGTGGCATTGTTATGAAGCAGGTCTTTGAGAGATACATTTGAAAGTGCCTCTGTAGAAATGTACTTTGTATTCAATGCCAATAAAAGCTTAGCTGATTGCTTTCTGTTAGATGGGCAGGTGGATTATCTTTGCATACTGTATTAACTCCAGGGTCATCACCCTTGCGATGAGGGTGTACTTTCTAAAAGTGAATCCAAAGTTGGTGATATCTTTTGTAATGAAGATGAAAATATCATTCTCTCTTTGTCAATATCTAAATGTACATTTTTCAGCAGAATTATATTTTAAATATCCATGAAGGAAAACATAAAGACTTGCATATGCATGGCTAAGAACTAAGTTCCTATTACTCCAATATTGATTAGACTCTCCTATATTAAGTAAAATGGTTTATTTGGCAAATATGAGGAGTGTATTTTTAATTTCCATCATGCTGTTCTTAGCAGAATTGTCATCCATAAGAATGTTAATAATCATGGAAAAGCAACTTTGTTAGTAGCGTATCATGTGAAAAACCCTTCAAAACTCCTGGAAGAGTGTTTTTAAAAAGAAACCTTTCTGAACACTTCTCAAACAGATAGGTCTTGTAAGAAGCAAAATACCAGACCATATGTGATTCACTTTAAAAGTCAGAAAACAGTTTCTGTATTTGTTGCAAAATTGCTTTTTTAATGGCTGCTTTTAACCTAGACTGTGAATTCCTTATGAGCCAGAGCCATGTCTTACTGTTTGTTCATCATTTTATCCTCTGCCTCTAGCACAGTGTCTAGAGCTTGATAAGCACAGAGTAAATGTTTTGGGGAAATTAATGAAAAGTCAAGTAGAAAATGTAAAATAATGACTAATGTATAGTGAAAGAAATATCTCCTAGAAAAAAATATATGTCAGAGTCCTATACAGTAAAATTCATTTTTTATCTGTTTTGTAGTTGCCAAGCACAGTGTTTAGTGATGCACAGTCCTTCTGCAGGTGTACTGTTCTACAGTGTGGTGGTTAAGGATGTGCTGTGAGCCAGCCTTGCTAAGTAGGTCACTGCTGCTGAGAGCAAGTCAGATCCAGGCTTTTGACATCACTTCTGCAAGCCAGATCTCTATATGCAGATGTTATATAAGAGTTTCCTGGGAATCACATTTACATGTCTTTTGAGTTCAAATGACAAAGAAAGACCAATTACATCTTTTCTTTTCATCCCAGTTCAAACTTCCTGGAAGAGAATCCAAAATTGGGTCACATGCCTACTACTAATTGAAGGCTTAGGAGAGGGGCCAGCAAACGACTGCACACGGGCCAAACTCAGCTTGCTGTTGGATTTTATAAATAAGGTATAGTGGAAAACAACCACAGTTATTTCTTTACACACTGTCCTTGTCCACTGCACACTGCCATGACAAAATTGAGTAGTTGCACAGAGATTATATGGCCCATAAAGGCTAAAATATTTAGTAGTTGACACATTTTACAGAAAAAAAGTGTGTCAAGTCTTGGCTTAGGATTTCATAGCACAACCAGGACCTTGTGGGAAGTAAAAGCAGTTCTCAAAGTAAAACATTGAAAAAATATCCTATAAAGCACCTTGTATGCTTGGTGAGGGAGTTGGTTCGTTGTTCCATAACCAGCAATCCAAATCAGTCTCCAAAGGGAACAGGCTACCAATATCCTGTGGTGAGGACTTGAGACACAGTGGAAACAACATGTGGTGATATCAGAGTCACCATGATGATACAGAGCAATCGATTCTCTCAGGTGGTCTCAGGTGTTTGAAATTAGACGCTAGCTAGTGACTGGAGGTGAAAACAGGAGCAAGACTTAGGGGGAGAATAATAAATAAGACCTATGCAATGGGTCCTAGTGAAGGGGTTGGGGTTCAGGACAGATAAAAGATCCCGGAAACTAAGATTCAAATAAGGAAACTAACACAAGAGCTCATCATATGGACTTGGAAAATGTTTGGAGGTTAGGAAGCAAAACAAAAAATGCTTTGGCACACAGACACTCAAGGCACACAGCAGATAGATAACTGCCTTAGGGCAGAAAGAATAATTTGGGGCTGCTCTGGCTGGTGAGTCTGAGTTCTTAGAAATATTTGTTGAGGATTTCTGCCAGGACTGTGCATGGTGGCCCTGTGATGGTTCCATGTCTCCATTGCCGAAAATACTTTGGGAAAGGCAAGGAAAGAGGATTATATATTATGAAAAGGAAAACAGTAAAAACAAGAGATATGGATTATAGGTGGGTTTAATGCAGTGGGATAAAGTGCATTTCTATTCAATAGTTCAGATTTTCTGAATTGTTGAACCTAAAAATTAATTTTTCCACTTGCCTAGTTAAAAATCACAGATTTTGAATCCAGTGGGCAAGTGTCCTGGTTGGTTATGAATTTAGAGGGGTTGCTAAGAGAGGCATATATTCAGAAGGACAATGTCCATGTGATGTCCTGAGGCAAAAAAAGAACATACTGAGTTCTAAGGGTGAAGAAGCCAACTGTATTTATAGGGAGAATATGGCGTATATGGAAGCCCTCTATGCGGATAATTATAGTTCAATAAAGAGGAGGGATTATGACAAAAATAAAAAAAGAAGTCTTTTAAAGAGTATGACAATGTAAATAAATTGTATGAAAATAAAATGTATGGAAGGGGATTTCACAGGTTACTTAAACATTGCTTCTTTGCTTTGGTGTCTCTTCTGTATCTAACATACTATCAAACCAGGAAAGAAGAAATTATGGGTTAATACATGGAAAGGTTTCATAAATCTAGATTCTTTTATCTCATTTTATAAATGAAGAGGCTGAGGGCCACAGAGGTAGATTAAACTATTTAATGTCACAGCCTCCTATCTCCAAGTACTATGTTATTTTCACTGGAAGATATACTCTCTCTGCTCCAATTATTCAGTGGTTTCTATTCTGGGTTTTCTCAAATTTCAAATGTTAATTTCCGCTTTTATAGGCTATGGAGAAAAGATTCCATGGCTATTGGCTTTTTTGGTCAGAAATTTCCCTAAATCCAGCCCCTACTCCTGCTTCAATTTGCTGGTTTCCCTCATTACCTGTCTGTCTCTTGCTTTGTACCGTAATTTGTGCTTTCTTGATTATGGGTTATGTTTTTACTGATTCTTCTTATGTTTTGTCATTTTTATTACTAAAAATGTATGCTGGGCACTTTAGGATACTACCTTGTAGGAATCTGAACTAAATTGTCTTCCTTTAAATGGTATTGAGATTTGTTCTTGCCAGCGGTTAAATTTCTAATGGATCTGATTGGTCCTATCGGGCTTTTTTCCATAATCTTAGGATGTGGCTCTAAATCTAGACAATGTAGACAGACTCCTACATTGTGTCTTTTCTGGGATCTCAAGGTGTTTAGTAACATCTTTTCAGTCTTGCTAAGTTAGAATTCCAAACTCTCCAAGTAGTGCATCGTTTCTCTTCTCTTCTTTAGCTCTTGCATCTGCAGTAGTTGCTCCCTTCAAAATCTTGCTGCATAGACAGGGTAAAATCCTCCAAGAAGAACCTATGTAGGCCCATGCAGACTTCATAATCATCAGTACCTTGATCTGTAAATTCTAGCCAGCTCAGCTGCCAAGAAATCTAACCTTTGCTTTCTAAACTCAGTGGCATCATCACGTTCTGCTTGGGCTGAATATTCCTCCTTTGCAGTCTATATAGCATCTCAAAACAGAATTCCAAGGAAAATTTTGAATTCATTTCAAATCTTTATCTCTTCTCTTAGGAGTGCAATGTAGAAGTTAGGAATAAAGTTTTACCTCGGGCTAAATTTACTCACAATGGTGAACTAATCAGAGATTCTGGCCACCATGTCTTTATGCAAATCTTACTCCAAGGTTGTTAGATTTTATCTATCATCTGGTTCTATCCCACTTATTTTTTCACTATATCCCTCAAGAAATCTTAGAAATCTTTCCCTTCCCAAAGATTTTAGGGGATAGGTTAATTAAGGAAAGCACAGTATTATTTAAAAGGAGGAAAATAAAGAAAAAAACACACTATTGACTTTTCCATTTGCACTAAGGGTAGAGTTAAAAGGGAATTAAAATCTCATCTCAGTGAGGGTGAGAGAATTTCAGGTGGCTGAGCCCAGGAAGTGACAAAAGTGGATACAACTGCTATTATAGGCAGCAAGGTAGGTCTATTAGACCAATAAAGAGCTCTGAATATGGTTAATTATTCATGGGGTTCCCAGGAAAAAAATCAGTGTGTCTCCTGATTTATATAACTAAAACGCTCCAGATATGGCAAACAGAAGAACAGACTTAAGAGAGCAACCTTGAAAATGATGGCTCCTCAACCATTTTTTAGACTTGAGTCAGTTCATCAACACAAGGGCCTTGAATATAGACAGGGCTACCTATCTTGGAGGATGGACCCCACCTGAACATCACAAATAGATGTAGTGAACTTCTTCCTAGTATTCAATGAGGCTAGAGCTATCTGCCCAGGCAACTGTGTTCAAGGAACATTGTGCCTTGGTTTCTTCATCTGTAAAATAATATACTTTTGGCAGCTGTCCTACAAATTTTTGTGAGCATAAATACCTATAAAGTACATAGACTAATACCTGGTGCATACTAAGTACTTGATAATGTTAGATATTACTATTAAATGAAAGTTCTTACACTACTTCTTCCCCTAAAATGTGCCACATTTGTATTTTATGTAGGCTTTACTATTAATGGTTATACATTATGGTATTGAAAGGCAATTTGAATTACTAAAATGGGCCAGTGTGAAAGTTGTGACTCATGGCTGTTTTTAAAAGTTTCTTAAATTATCTCTTGTTTAACTAGATATCTACTTTCCCTGAACTTAGGATTGGCTCTGTAGGTAAAGTTTAGCCACATACCCCTACTGCCAGCAAGAAGTATTCTTCCTTCTCTAAAATCTAGTAGCACCTTGAACAGAGTCCTTTTATATCTCTGATTGCATTGCATTACAATTCATTACTACTGTGTATGCTTCCTGTGAAGATGAGCCCCTTATCATCCAAAGGAAAATGTTATAGTGAACTTGGTGGCAGAAAGCTAGAATGATAGTCTGCCCTCTTCCATTTAATGGCCATTATATTTTACCCCTTAAGTACCATTTTTATTTTTCAAGTGAGAAGAGCAATATAACCCAAATTCCTGTCTGTTAACCTTACACTGTTTTGTGGTGAAATGGTAGATGCACAGTATCTAGAGTTGCTAACCTTGAGTTTAAAACCCAGCTTCATTGTGACTAGCAGTGTGACCTAAGTAATAGGTAAGTTATCCACATTCTCAGTGTCTCTGTTTCCTCCTCTCTAACAGCATTGCTGTGAGGATTAAGTGGATAGTCTGGTACAAAGCACTGAAGCAATGCCTGGCATATAATAATCGTTCAACACACATTAAATTACTATTGAAAAATTCAAATGAAATACTCATAAATATGCTTAATAAACTGCAATGCAGATATTTATTTCTAGGATGAATTGTTTTAAAATGTTTAAATAAATAAATGAATTAGTGAACAACTATTTCTTTTAAAATGTATGATGTGTTTTGATTTACTTTTTTTTTTTTTTTTACTTGAGCAACTTGGTATATTTAAAGGTCAAGTCTACTTTTACCACTATTTATTTTTAAGACTTACATGGTGAGCTAGAACTGCACATTTGAAGAAAATAGAAGATGATTACATCTAGCCTTAAAAGACTACTATCCCTCAAGGTGTACTTGACCTTGGACATGCTGGGTCTATGTTTACAAAAGGAGGAACTGGTCCCCTCCTTACAATTTATAACAAACATAACTGCCACCTTCCTATAGTTCTGCAGGAAGCAGTATGCCTCTGTGTCCTTATGAAGTTAAATGCAAAGAATTTTTTCTTCCTTAAAAAATGTAACATTTGTTTAAAATGTCTGCTGTCCTAGAAATAAATTTAATATGACATTAAAAGGTTCTTACATATTAATATTTATAAAATAATTATTCCTTCAAAAAACACTGCATTCTATTTTTGAAGACTGCATGATTTCAAACTAAAATTTGCAATATAACACTAAAGTGTTTTATATGCAATCAAATAACTTTGTATGTTTTATTCCATTTTTATAGTATCGTACTAGTATTTGCTGTCCATATTTGAACTCCCCTATCATTGGTGGTTTCATAGATCGCAGCTATAAAATAGTACACAAGATTGAACATTTACCATAAGTCTAAAAAACTTACAGGAGGAAATAGGCTCTAAAATGTTTTAAAATGGCTTAGTGAAACAAGAGCTTTACAAATTTTTTTTGGTTTCTTTTGCTAGAAAACTACTGCTAAAATTGTCCAGCATTTAGAGTAACAAGTAGAAGTAGACATTTGTAATTAATAGTCAACTTTGAAAGAATTAAGACCTCTGTTATTTTAGATGAAATATGTTGAAATGCAATTACATATCCTTCTAATGTAGCCTGTGATAAAAAAATTCCAATTCAATTTACTTGATATTGACTTCTATTAAAAAAAATCAGAAATTTAATGAATTACATTATAGATTTAATATAGTCATGAGATCTTATTGCATTTATATCCTCTATCACCCTTAAATGCTTTCTATAATAACAGTATTTTTGTCTTTTTACAAAAATATTCTTATGAGTCATACCAATAATACCCAGAAAAATCTCTAAAAATTCCATAACGTACAACAAAATAAACTGAATTGAATTATTCTGAATCTTTCAGAAGTATGGATTACAGGTTTTAAGTTAAGCTTGCATTTATTTTAGGGTTTAATAGTCAAATTCTATGTGTGTGTGTGTGTGTATGTGTGTGTATGCGTGTATATATATATATCACTTTACAAAAGACATTTTTATCTTCACAGACAGAATATTAAGCTATTCAGACAAATAAGAGGTCATCAAGTGTGATAGCGTAAAAGTTGCTTTTCAAGATAAATGTGTCTGGAATTCTTTGTGTGCAGAGCTGAAATACTTAAAGCATGGATGAAAGTAAATGATGTCAAATACACAACTATTATTTAGACTAAATATGAGACTTTATTTTGTCTTATCTCTCTTGTGGATCTGATGATGACTAGATCATATTCAAAGTCCTTTTCAGTTTTAAAATAAAAAAATCTTATGTATCTTCTATCATAGACTATGTAAATTAGGCTTTCAGGCTTTGTGGTATTAAAGATCTAATTTAACTCATAGGTTACCCAGCTTCCAAGATGGTGCCCAATGATCCACACGTTCTGTTTTTTACACCTTTGTGTTACCTCCTTCCTCATTGTGCAGGTTTGATCTGTGTGACTGACAGGATGCAGTAGAAGTGATGGTATGTCACTTCTGAGATTATTTTAATGCATTGTGACTTCCTTCTTGAGGATGCTCTATGGTTTTCCCTCTCAGATAGCTCAACATGGGGGAGGTGAGCTACCATGTCATGATCAATCCTATTAAGAGGTCTATGTGGAAAGTGACTAAAATTTCCTGCCAAAGGCTGCATGAATGATTTTGGAAGCCTATCTTCCAGTCCTAGATGACTACAGTACTTGCTGTTAGCTTGACTATAATGTCATAAGAGATTCTGAGCCAGAACCACCCACTTGAGCCATTCCCAGATCCTGACCCTCTGAAAATGTATGAGGTAACAGATGTTTGTTGTTTTAAGTAGCTACGTTTTGGGGTAATTTGTTAAATAGCAATAGTTAAGTAAAACAACCAACAAAGAAAGGAAAAAGGCCTCAAAGTTCACACCCCTCATAGCAAATCAGGATCAGTGAATTAGTGTGGATAATTAAATAGCTTCAAGCCCAGGAGTAAATAATTTTGCTGTAAAATGAAATCTGTTTCTCCTATGAATGTCTGTATCCATACATATAAGGGTAGCTAAACTATGTAATTAATTTCAGGCAATACCTCCTCTGGGAAGACCTTTCTAAGAGGCTACCAGAGTTTCCTGTGGATCCTAGTGCCACACATATATTGCAGGTATATTACAACTGTTCTTTTTCTCTCTTCATTTCTAGATCATGATTTCTTGAGGGTAGCGACTGTCTTTTTTTTATTTTTGAAACATCAGCATTCAATGAAATTGTCAGTATATAGTAGTTTTCTTAACATACATTCTCGAAATAGAGGTCTGAATTAGCATATTATTTGTACAATGAGATCCAAACAACAAGTAGAATATTTTTAAAGTAAATGAAAAGAGTTGTCATATATATGGCTGATTACAAAAGAAAGCGGGCATTCCTGAAGTATATTTTCCAGGCTCAATGTCTATCAACAGTCACAGCGCTCAGGGGCATATCTCCCTGGTAGTACTAAATATATGCTGACAAAACCTACTTTTCTATTTCCTGATTTTCTCTTTTTTTGCCACTCTTCTCTTAATATATTTCCTTGGCTATATCTGTGTGATTTGAGAATGCATCTACAGAAGCCCCTTTATGCCAGTCCACATTTTATATGAAAATACTTAATAAGCAGAATTATACACTTCCCTGACTGCTCTATCCAGCAGTGTTGGTGTGGACCAGTAATGAATCCTTTCTGCTTTTCACCCTGGAGTACCAAATACACAACTGTTGCCCCACGTTATGGTATGTGGCACATTTGAAGCAACTGAATCAGGAAATGGAACCATTCCTATTACTCTCCACATTTGCCAGAAATGTCATCTATCATTTTGCTTGATATTGTAATGAAAAGAGAAATGAATAGATGGAAAGACCAAAATAAATGAAGGCTTTATTTTATTTACATACAAAAAATAAGATCTGATTAACTCCACAATACGTATTTCCAAGGCTGGGTCTTAATATCTATTTGATTTAATAATTCATAAAGTTCTTAGATTTATAATCTACTGTCTTCTTCTTCTTCTAAAGAATTGCAGTTTCCCAACTTAAACTGAAGAGATAAAGTTTGCAGTCCAGTTAATAACTGATTTGTGTGTTGGATGCAAAAATTGCACTAGTCATTTATTTCATTAATTTGATAATCATTTCAGCTGCACTGTACTTTAGTCCTAACCAGCTAATGCTGCAATAATGACTTTTGAGAGAAGATGATGCTAGAAGTTGCTAGTCATATTTGCAAATAAGTCTATGTATCATGACATTCAAATGATTGATCTAGGGAAGCTGAAGACTTTGGGACTTTTGTGGCATAACTTGCAGATAACAGTTTTTAGAGAGCATAAAGATTGATTAAGGAGAAGATAAATTAATGACACATTCTTCCAGTCTTATAGTTTTAAAAGGCCGTAAGAGTTGATGGTCTGCATACCATACAACTACAATGATCCTAAATTACCTCATCTAAACTCACGGTAGTAACATCAAATACCAAATATCATTTTCCTTTGTTTTACATGTTATCTAAAATCAGCATTGAGGGAATACATCACTCATTTTGAAAAAATAATGGAAAATAGAAAATTATATAGAAATTATTTTCAAAGTATTTCAGACTCATTGGCTTTATATGCATTAAAATTCCTCCCCAATCAATTCACAGAATGTGACATGTATAAACAATTCACTAAAGGTAGAGTGAATGCCTTTTTAAAGAAATATACAGTAAGTTGCATTTCCTATGCTCTCTTTGCCAAATATGTTTAGTAAATCTAAATTAAAATTGAAATTATTCTCTCAATAGCTCAATTATTTACCAGCATTATTTTTTTAATATTATGAAAACAAACACTTCGCTTCTTAACACAGCTATGCCTGAAGAGTGAGGCCAATGGAGACTTATTTCACTGGGTTTTAAAAATCAGTCATAGTGTCTGAGCCACCTTTTGTCTTTTTTGTATTTGTATGTTTCTGTGTATGCTCTTTATGCTCATGGTTTCTCGTATAAAATGGGAAATTGCATATTGTAACACTTGTATTGAGAATAAATCCATGTCACTAAAATGTGAGGTTATTTGGATTCTAATGATTTGTAAATTCATTTATGGTCCAAAACTATCCTTTGAACTTCATAAGCAACTATGTATTTGTCATTGCCACTTCAAACTCAAAATATCCAAATAAAACATATACTGTGCCTGCCCATTTCTCTCCTCCTCTAATCAAAGCTGTGATAAAACTATTATGTCTCCAAAATATTCTCTCTGTGTATGTTCATGCTCTCTTCCAATTTTTTCACTTCCTAATGTCTTTTAAAGATGTAAATCTGATCATGTATAATGTTTGGCGGCTTCAGGTAGACCTTGTTAAGCAGCTTCCCCATGGGCAACTTTTTCCCTTCGGTCTGATTTACATCAAGGATAAGTCTTAGACACCTGATGTTCAAGCAGTTTATTCAGCCACACTCTTACAAGATGGACAGCAGGAGCAGGCTGATGCATGGGTCAGATACAGTCAGGGGTCAGATGACCGTTTGAGGAGGCTCTCCTTCCAGAGACATTCTCAGAGTTCGGGGGACTCCTTTCTCTTTCTTATACTTTTAGTCGGTCCAGGTCAGTTATCAGATTTTTTTTTTTAATAAAGAGAGTTTATCCTATTCTTATAAGGGTAAACTTTGTTGTAAGGCTTGTGAGTTGCATCTGTGCTGAGGTGGTCTTGTCTCCTTGTCTCCTGGAAACTCCCTGGGACAGGGTTGAAAATTCCAGGGCCAGGTTGCATAGTGCTGCTGAGTGACACATATTGTTGCCACTGTTAGATGTCTGAGTGGGCCTTATGGCTGTCATTAATCATATAGCCATGACATGTTTCTTATACTTTACTAACTACTTCATGCTATTGGCTCTGAAACTGTCACTCAAGATCTATTTCCTGATTATTCTTAGGATCTTTTACTTTTGATTAGTGCCTAAAATAAGGAACACATGAGCCAATTCAGGAAAACAAGCTTACCTTTAATTCTCCTTCTTTCTTTTCGCTTGGCTGATAAAGGGGAGTTGTTGATGGGTGGGAAGGGCCTTGCTCTTAGATGAGGGCAGGCCTTATAATCTTCCTCTGCCAGCAGAGAGGTTAGGGGGAATGAGAGTAAGAGCTAGTCTTATAGCTTGATGGTCCCCAAGACATTGAGTTATTTGACAATTAAGGGAGAGATACCCTTGCCATAAGCTGGTCCCAGTGGTGTCAGCAAAGACTAGGGAGCGTACTCCCAGTGGAACAAGATTCTCCATAGAAAAGGCACAGTGTGTGTATCCTCTGTATATGAAGTTAATTTGCTATCATTGAAGTTCATGAAGATTTTTTGGATATTCCCAGCTTGTTGACTTTCACCTTCATTATGAGTAATTATTCACAATTCTCACTTTCTCAATTTTATTCTCAGAGGCTTCTACTAACTAGTTAATATTCTGCGTATCAGCTTAGGGGGTCTCTTTACGTGATATTAAAGAAGAAAAGCTGGGTAAACCAGTATTGGTCTTTCCTCCACAATCGTATCATGTTCAGTGACTCCAGATTGCTCTTAGGACATGGAAAAAAAAATCTTACCATGGCCTGAAATGCCCATAGCCTTTTTGACTTTCTATACAGTTTTATGTTTCTTTTAGCTTCAATGCCTTTGCAAATGCCGTTATACTTCGCCTGTGATATCCTTTATAGTTTTCATCTAGTTAGTGCATTCTTTAGGTCCCAACTTTGTCATTTCCCTAGATGAGTTCGTGTTTCCATATTGTATGCATCAGAGCATTCTTCTACTGCAAATCATTCACTGCTATGTTTACACATGTGACCCTCTAATAGATGTCCATCTCCACCATTAGAATATAAGTTCTATGAGCACACAGGCCATAGATATTAAGTTCATGATACATACTTGTAACTAGTGCTCAATATATGTTTGTTAAATAGAACAATTAATTGAAACAAAAGAACAAAACATAACTGGATATTATAAATCTTTAAACATTGTCAAATGCAAAAATACTTTGAGCACTCAAAAAGTATTGCTTATAGACAGATACTGAAAAAATAAATATCCTTGTTATTTACCATTTTAAAAATAACACTTTTTAGACTATGAGACAATTAAATGGGAATTATCAGAATTGTCTAAATAATGGAGTACCCTAATGTTAGCCTCAAACATTATAAAGTTATATTAACTATTTTCATACCTGGAAATGGAATATAAGAAAGACATATTTCTACTGAATCTACTGTTTTCAAAATATTAGTGGTATCAATGTCTCCATTTCACAGGTTTCTTAAGGACTGAAGTGAGTGATAACATTTATGTTATTTACAGTCCATTGATACAGGACTCCAGTCAGGAACTCATTTTCACATTATAATATTGCTAAGGTGAATGGCTGTATAAAAGATGCATTCATCTGTATTAGGGGGATACATACTATGCACTAAAAATAACCCAGTTTAACCATTTAAAAATGAAAAACAAAAGACTATGTCTTTATGAAAGACAGTATTGAGCATTATTCTCTCCCTCCAATGAGAAAAAAATCAAGTAAATATATATAGGGCATTTGAAAAGCTAATACATCTGGACTATTTCAGTTTTATGATGGCAGAAGCCAAAAGGGATTTTGACAAATAGCATACATTTTGCTGCTTTCCATTTGTGTTAGGAAGAGTTCATCTCACAATACAATTAAAGCCTATTTCAACAAATAACCAAATGCTCAAATGAATTCTGAAGTAAAATTTAATGTCGAAGAAAGCCATTGTCCAGTGCAAAATCAATGGCCTGGTTGAGTTAAAGACATATTTTAAATCTGATTATGCTGGATGGCAAGTCTAATGAGAACATGTAACAACTATTATCCTGTTAGACATAATTTCCATCACCAGCGTCAAACATCATTAGTTTTGATTGCTTGGGGATTTAGAAATTCATTTTTATGAATTATTGTTTTGCAGAATGCTGGGAAGAGTTTTTCATTTATTTCCCATAATTATCATTAGGAAGAGGATAAAAGTGTTGCAATTTTCTGAATTATAGAAAATTTTTAAAAACCAATGCATGATTATGCTAACAACAAATTAAACTTCAAAAAAATATGAAACGACCTTCAAGAAGAAGTCAAACACTATGGTGGAGATGAGGAAGTTATTTGGTCATGGTATAATATAAGAGAAATCACTTAGACTTATATATGCAACCTGGATTAATAGACTAATACCTAGAATGATACCTGTCTTTTGGGAAGTGTTCAATAATACTTATATGAATGAAATGAACATTATAGATATTATAATATTTGCCTTCTAATGTTAAAACTATATTAATACTGCCTAGCCAATAGCCAATGCAATTTTGTTTTTTTCAAGAAAAATAATTTCTTCTAAATACAATTTCTTATATGTCATTTTAGAATTTGAGCAAAATACTTCTACCTGATCATTTTGCAGTATTTAAAGATATAGAACTTTGGGGATTTCATTTCTTACATTTTTCAGTTTGCATAATTCTCAAATCTATTGGTATTTGACTATTTCTCTCTTACTCTTTTCTATATACTTTATAGGTGATAGCATTCGATTTACTTTTAGGAACAGCTATAAATCGCGTAACAATTTCTGCCCACATCTTTTTTATTACTAAACTAGACTCTTTTCTACCTCAGCAGAGAAAGATGTTGTGTTATGAGTAAGTGGAGTGTGAAGCAAAAAATATAGATACATAATTTTTAAACTCTAAACCTACCATTTTAGAAAGATAAAGTGGTTGACATCTAAGCACAGTGTGTGTATTTCCTCATTGCCGGTGACCACCACTCCCTATTACAAACTGAGGTTGTCCTGGGTTCCATTATAAATTTCTTTCAACGTTTGTAACTCAGCTATAAAATAGACTCTGAGACAGAAACTAAAAACATGGAGATTCAGCTGGGGAAAGTTTTATTTTTTAATTCAAATTAAGTTTAAATAGGTTCAGGCATTTCAGTGTGACAGGGGAGTAGTGAAAATATGAATGTGGGAATGTAACATCTTTTTTTTTTACATTCCTATAACTAGGAAATTAATTTCTTTTCTAAAATACATTTTTTTCAGATTCTTGGTTGGAGACATAATTTTATTGTTTGAGGGAGAGATGTGAAAAATTGTTAAATAGGCAAGAAAACAACAGTTTAACATATTTAGATGAAAAATGAGAATTCTGAGTATCTCCCTGTAGGCATTTATTTTTAAGATTAACAAGTCCCTATGTAGCCACTATCAATATATCAGGTAGATAAAGAATTTGTCTGTTAAAGTAATGTTGAGTGTATAAAGTTTATAACAAACCTAAAAGAAATGCAAAATGCTCACTTATATATATTTTCAAGTTTTCTTCCTAGGATAATTTAAAAGTCAGTGTTTACTAAGGTTACTGAAACTATATAATCCAGCATCAATTTCAGTATAATAATCCATCAATGTTATACATATTATAATTTTATATAATTATAAGTAATACAGTTGACCCTTGAACAACACATATTTGAGCTTTATGGGTCCACTTGTATGTGGATTTTCTCCTGCCTTTGTCATCCCTGAGAAAGCAAGATCAACCCCTCCTCCTCCTCATCCTCCTCCTCCTTCCCCTCCTTCTTAGCCTACTCAACACAAAGACAATGAAGATGAAAACCTTTATAATGGTCTATTTTTACTTAATGAATATTAAATATATTTTCTCTTTATGGTTTTCTTAGTACCATTTTCTTTTCTTTATCTTGCTGTATTGTAAGAATAAAGTATACAATACATATAGCATACAAAACGTGTTATTGACTAGTTGTGTTACTGGTGAGGGTTCTGGTCAACAGTAGACTATAAGTAGTCAAGTTTTGGGTGAATCAAAAGTTATATGTAGATTTTAGACTGTGTCAAGGTTTAGCACCCTTAACCCCATGTTGTTCGAGAGTCAACTGTATAATATTCTGCTTATGGATATATATTTACATAAAGTTTACATCTTTATTGGAGTTATCAATTTGGTGAGTATAATTTATACAAGTTGGAAAAATAAAAATGCAAATTATAACATAATTTGTCTCTCATCATGAGATTGCATAATGTCATTTAATTTATTTTAGACCCAAGTTTACTAGGGGAACTGTTTTGAATTATTTATCTATCAATTGACGGCAGTTTAAGTGTGCCCCTCACTCTCTCTCATTCAATAGTACGTGTGTCTAATAGGCTGGGTTAAGATCATAGTCATTGACTATGCAACAGAAGACTTTGAATAACATCAGATGGAAGTTTGGTCTCTAAACCCTGAATTTACTACCTATACTCCTGTAGACACTAATTTCAGTGCCTTTTAAAGACTGGAGTTGAAAGCCTGTGTGGGAGAAATAGAAGAAAGGGCAGCCTAATTAGGACCATCTAAGTATAAGAGTTTTGACTGGGTCCTTGTGGATCTATATTCTTGCTGCCCTAGCTTTTCCTACACTACCTGCATCACCAGCCTATGTCTAGTTTTCTGCTCTATGATCTTATATATTGAAATGTATTTAATTTGACTTGGATAACTTCTGCTACTTGATTTTGCCTCTAGTTCACTGGTCCCAATTTCTGCCCTTGAACATTCAGTCAGTAGAGTTTCTCCTCTCGTTCTCCCTTTGCATTCTTCTCCCTTTTATAAATTTTGTATAATAGCTTTAACATTGTCACACATCAGTACAGTACCTGACTCAAACAACCTTCTGAGTCTCCTTGCTACACACATATCTGGATTTACCTGTGAGAAACCAGCATGTTGAGAGAAAGCAGGAGGAAAATATTCATGCTGGTGTTTCATTTTTTTTTTTTTTTGATACAACAATGGAATCCTAGGCCTTTGTCAACCTTGGTTAATATTTTATATGGCAAATTTCATCTACTCCTTTTAGTAAAAATATCTTGTAATTATCTTTCCCCCCTATATCTTTGTCTAATTTGTAACCAAGGTAAAGAAGTTGTAAGACTTGTCAACTTTTTCCTTTCTATTCTCTGGAAGAGTTTATGTAAGATTGATGTTAATTCATTTAAAAATGTTCAATACAATTTTCTTGTGAAACCATCTGCTTTGGAGTTTTCTTTGTGAAAAAATCAGTGAGTTTGTTTGGTTGGTTGGTTTTTATTTATTAAAGATTTAATTTCCTTAATAGTTATAGGAGAATTAACATTTCCTACTTCTGTTAAATTTGTTGTGTCCTTTTGTTGGACTGATGGAAAAAATGAGATTAATTAAATTGACTTTCTGTAAAGAAAATATTCCGTTGTGTATCAGAGTTTCCACTAATAATTATAAAATAAATTATATACAATATACGGTGGACTTTGTCATGCAATTGAAGTACCAGCTCGGCCACGGTAAAATAAAGAGCATATTTCTCTTCTTAAGGAGGAAATTTGAAACTCTTCTGTTTATGCAAAAAAAGAGAATTTGGTTCACTCTATGTTCCTTTATACAATGTTTTAAAAATGTGCAGAAATATGAAAATTTAATTTACTTTTTGATAGTGAGTGCTGCAATAAAACAAATTGCAGTGAGTTTATGTTTCACTCATTTATTGAAGTTTTTTTTTTTTTTATTTCAGCGTATTATGGAGGTACAAAAGTTTAGGTTACATATATTGTCCTTGCCCCTCTTCCCCCCACCCCCCCCAGGAAGTTTTTTATTATGGTTAAGTCATGTATATTTGTAATTCAAGCTTCTATGATTTGGAAGCTTAAAAAAAAAGAAAAAATACCCCAATACTACCCAATACCATTTGTGGTATTAAGGCACATTGCAATTCAGTTTCTAGCATTCTGCAGAAAATTCAGTTGAAATACAGTTTTGGATTTTTCATTGAAAATTATGTCTTAAGAGTTTCTCTCTGTGATAGCAATATTTAAAGGAGTTTAAGGTGATTTTTCCGTAGTAATATTGACGGTGCTCCTCAAAGAAAACAAACAAAAAATCTATGTTCCATTAAAAAATGGAAGGCTTTGAATGAATGACCTTTAAGGGACATTAGAATAAATCTCAAAACTAAACCAATGTTTTTTAAAAACCATGCCATTTAGAAATAGAATCCCATCTTTTCAAAGAGGCAGTTATTTATCTTGCCAGAAATCCACACAGGATTTCTAGATTAGAGTTACAACTGATTATTTACAGCAATAGCAACATCTATTTTTATTGCCCCAATTCTGCTGGGGAAATTTGACAAAAGCAGCTGCCAAGATGTATGCAGGAGTCTGTACTGCAGAAGAGGAATACAAAGATTATTAATGTGGGAATTTATATGAGAGCTGAGCAGCTTTCTCAACCTCCTCATCTCCTGAGAGACGGATAGAACCCTTATATTTCTATTACAAATGAATTCTATCTAAGCAGAGAAGAGGAAAAGGCTCCTACCCTGAAGTGTAAGCATTTGATTAAGAAAATAATTTTCTTACCCTTTGAATAGATAGAGATGGCTCCACCATAAAGGAGAGAAATGGTTTTAAGTTGAACACTCCCAGGAGGTGATGGCAAATGAGTCTTGGGAAAAGGAGATATTCTAGAGGATGAATGTCCTAAGATTCTTACTATATTAAGTCTTCTAGTCCATGAAAATTCATATACATTGATTTGCAGTGGCCTGTAGATTAATATAGATCTTTTACTACAATGTCATCTATAATATTTTAATTTTTTAAAATGTATTTGC
Organism: Lemur catta; assembly: GCF_020740605.2. Taxonomy (NCBI): domain Eukaryota; kingdom Metazoa; phylum Chordata; class Mammalia; order Primates; family Lemuridae; genus Lemur; species Lemur catta. The sequence goes on from NC_059131.1 coordinate 43,611,359, forward strand.
CTTTTATTAGACTAAGAAGTCATCTTATATATCTAGTTTAGTGAGAACTTTTTATGAATGACTATTAAATTTATCAATTTTTTCATTAAGATAGTTATATAGTATTTTTATTTTATTCTGCTCATATTGTGAATTACACTGATTGATTTTTCAAATAAAATTTTACTTTTATATTCCAGAAATATACACAACTTTTGTCAGACTTTGTTATTTAAGTTATACTGTCCTTACAAAATTTAATGGGAAGTATAATGCCATTTTCCATTCCCTGGAAAGATTGCTATCATTTCTTCTATAAATGCATAGAAGAATTTATTTGTGAAACCATCCAGGCCTAAAGATGTATACGTTTGTGTGTGTAGGAATGTTTTTAATTGTGAATTTTTTTCATATATATACACATATGTATACACGTGTGTATACAGATGCATATGTTGTAAATTTTGAAATTTTTTATGAAGATTAATCATGTTTTTCTAATAATTCATCCATTTCATTTAAATTTTAAATTTATTTCCTCAAAGTGTTTCAAAATATTTCATTTCCTTTTCAGTATGTGTAACATTAGTAATGATTATCAAATCTTAGTAACCCATGCCTTCTCAACTTTATCCTTGATTCATCTTGCCTGGGTTTTATCAATTTTATTCATAGAGTTAAATTGTTTTTCTTTTACTAACTTCTTGAGATGGATATTTAAAACATTGATTTTTTTTTCAGATTTTATTCTTTTCCAAACTTGTGCTTAATGTTATCAATTTCCCACTAAGCATTTTTTTTTTTTTTTGAGACAGTGTCTTGCTCTGTTGTCCAAGCTAGAGTGCAGTGGTGCAGTCATAGCTCACTACAACCTTAAGCTACTGGGCTCAAGCTAATCCTCCCTGCTCAACCTCCCAAGTAGCTGGGCCTACATATGTGTGCCACCATGCCAGGCTAACTAATTTTTTTTTTTTTTTTGTAGAGACAGAATCTCTTAATGTTGCCCAGGCTGATCTTAAACTCCTGGCCTCAAGCGACCGTTCCACCTTGGCCTCACAAAGTGGTAGCATTGCAGGGGTAAGCCACTGCTCCTGGCCCCCACAAGGTATGTTTATGGCTGAATGCCACACATTTATACATTTTATTTTTATTATCATTCAATTAAATATTTTAAAACTTTTATTATAATTCTTTTTTAATCCACAAGTTATTTAAAAGTATATTTCTTAATTAAAAAAAATATTGATTTCTACCTGTGTCACTTGTGTCTGAGAATAAACTATATATAATGCAATTATGAATTTATTGATATTTGTTTTATGGTTCATTGATATAGTCAAATTTGATGAATTTTTTCTTTATACTTGAAAATGATATATATTTTATATTTATGAGTACAGAGTTATATACACATAAAATAGGTTAAATTTGTTAATTCTGTTTTTCAAATATACTCCTTTAATATTTGTAGTAGGTGCATATAAAATTAGAATGTTATCTTGATGAATTGAAAATTTATTAGGACATGTTCCTCTTTATCCTTGTCTCCTATTACTAGATCTAAACCTTTATTGATTAGAGTTTCATGTGTCTTAACAGTCAACTTTTTTGTATTCATCTATTTAAGGTATATCAATTTAAGTAGCATGCACTTGAATTTCAATTGTATGTCCTGTTTGATAATCTTTACTTTTGGCTTAGTATTTAGCTCATTGATATTTGTATTTGAATCTACTTTGATTAAATGTTGGTTTTCATCTTGTTTTACCTTTCTCTTGTTTCTCTTTCTCCCATTGCTTTTTCTCTTTTGAAAGATTAATTACTATGTATTACTACATTTTTACCCTATTAACTTATTAGACATTCTAACAACATTCTTTCAGAGGTTGTCCTACAGATTACAATATGTATCTTTGTTTTTCCCATTTATTTTTTCTAATAGAGGTTGTAGATATGTTTAAGATTATCTACGTAGACAACCATGTCTTCTTTGAATAGAGACAAATCACAACTTTATTTCCAATCTTTTGTATTTTTCTTGCCTTATTAAATTGTACAAGATCTTCAGTACAAAGATGAATACAGAACAGGTACCTTTGCTTTATTTTTTACTCCTAAATTTCCCATTATGTTCTTTTTTCTAGAAATTCCCTTTTTTTACTTAATTCTGTACCTGTTCATTCATTCCAAAATATTTTCCTTGAAATTCTTAACTATATTTATAATAGCTAGTTTAAAGTCCTTGTCAATTAAATGAAACATCTGAGACATCTTAGGCCTTTTTCTACTGGCTTATTTTTCTTTTTTTAAATAGGTAAAAGTTGTTTATATTTTCCTGTTTCTTTTCATGTCTAATTATTTTTAGGTGTTTAGATAGTTTAGTAAATTTTTGATTGAGGATATTTTTGAAGGAGTCTAGATTATGTTGTCTTCCTTTATAGAGTGTTGTGTTTTGTTCTGATAGACAATAAGATTAATGAAGATCCTTTCATTTGTGTCTGGTTTGATTATTCTTTTACTGTTATATTAGGTATATGTCAGTTTTGAACTTTGTCCCAGGGCCTGGTCTTAACTCTCAAAGCAGGGTCTCTTTGAGGTATCACAATAAAGCCTGACATTCTCAGCAAGGTTTCCGTACTCAGCTTAACATGGAACTCCAAGTTCTGTTAACACTGTACCTTATTGGGTAGTGCTGTTATTCTCTCAGTCCCACAGTTGGCAATATCATTTAGACCTCCCAGAGTGTCACCCTTTGTGCAGGCCAGCTCATGGAAAGGACCCTAATTTGATCTCCTAAACTAATTCATCTTCTCAACCCATGCGTTCCACAAAACTCCATCATTTTAAATACTCTTTCCCTCAAAAGCCAGGTTCTGCAGCCATTCAGAACTCTAATATTTACCTCCTCGGTTCAACAAGATTGCCAGTATGCTTGCGTTTCATCCTCTTGCACCAAGGCAGGATTATGCTGCTAGGTAGAAAGGCAGAGGGATCATGGATTCTCATGTGTTTCTTTCAAATATGAAAGTTTCAATGTCTAATTCCTGAAAAAGGAATCATCTCGTGTATTTTTTTTCTAGTTTTTAGGTGTGTTTGTTTGTTCGTTTGTTTGTTTGCAGCAAGGTCAGTCTGGTAACAGATCTTTTGTCATAACCAACAGTAGAAGTATTTTCTCTCATAGTCTTTGAAATACCAATGGAATTATTTTTATTTCTTAATCATATATTGCTGTTTTAATTTGTAACTGAATAAAAGTCATGTGAATTGACTAAGCCTATTCACTTCCCAGATAAAATGTGTATATAAGTAGTCAGAAATATCGAAAGTAAAATTATCAGTTTCATGAGCATGCTTTCTGAAAAATATTGGTCCAACAATCTGGAGATTTTAGCAAATAAATTTACCTATTTCTTTATCCTTTAGTCATTTTCACAGCATAAATGTTAATTTAATTTGTCATTTTCTTGGCATTAGATTGAATGATTACTACTAAGGTTGATATCCAAAAGTAGTTTGCATGAAAGTATATTGACGCATAAATAACAGACCTATGATGTCACATTTATTATTATTATTATTTTAAAGCTTTGGAAAAGGAGCTATATGAACATGGGTAAAGAAATCACTAGGTTTATTTTGATTCCACTGTGATGAGATCAAGGGAAGCCACCGAGAAAAGAAGAGTGAGATTTTCCCTAGTAAGTTAAATTTTAGAGCAAATTTTAATAACATTGAGAATTTTTGGTGCAGTAGGGCATGGCTGTAAAAATAGGTCGGGGCTAGATACTAACAGGCCTTGCCAAGTTATGGTTAATAAATTTAAATATGTTTCTGTGAGCATCAGATATTTACAGCAAGGAGGCTATTTTTATCAACTACATTTTTGAAATTTAGCTGTTTTGACATACAGATGATATATTGAGGAAATTAGTGGCTAAGTGTCAAGGAAAATTATCAGAAGGTTATTATCCCAGTCAGTTAAGGGATGAGGGGCTTAACTCTTGGTGTAATTGTGGGATACCAAGAATGAGATATATGAGAGAGATTTGTTTCATGAGCCATTACGTTTCAGTTATGTATTGAATGCCTATTGAAACCTTAGGTAGTAGATATAGCACCCCAAAAATTACTGACAAAGAAGGTAAATTTATCATTCAGTAATACAACATCTTCCCTATAAAGCCTTTTATAATGTTGAGATCTGTTATTGTGATAGTTCTAATCTACCTTAAACGTGACAGTGACAAAATCTTTAGCAAATTTAGATTCAGTTTTGGGAGCTGGAAGGGATTCTCAGGGTAGAATGGGACCCAGAAAGGTAAGGTAAATCAAATAAGGTATTTTGCTGATCTAGCCTTTCCAAAATGGGGTTTATTTAAATTAAAATCACTTTTTAAAAATTGTCTTCGACTCGCTACGTAAAATTGTGATATTATAAATGAGTTAATCAGCCTTACACAAATGCTTGTGCAATTATTTTAAAAATTTAGATACGATAAATCATGGCTAACTTCAGGACATGATATATAGCCTTCTCACCTCTCAAATCTGGGACTTGTTGCTAATTAGCATTGATAACTGCTAAATATACCTCTCACTCTACTTTCCAACAAATCAGTGAGAAAGTAGGCTTTTTCAGTAATGACTTCTTAAGCTTCTCATTTCCCTAGATCTTCTTTTAGCATGCATTTTTCCATTTTAGTCCTGAGTTATATTTGCAGATTTTTATCTATATTGAATTGTATGTCTTTGTCTTCTGCTGGAGTATTAAGCTAGATCTATTAGTATGCAGTTACATTCCTCTTTGTTTGCTGTCTACTCCAATTAGCCCTTTTATTTAAATTTAAATTTGTGATTTCATTTCTATGTTTTAACTAATTAGCTTTTATGTCCACTGTGCAGTTCTACCAATCTCCCCTGCATTGTATCAGAAGTAAGTTTCTTACTATATAGCATTGCTGAATCTTTCACAACTTAATTTTTTCCCAATGACTCATTGCACACTTGACATTTTAAGGATCTTTGAAATATAAGAAGTAAATGTAAAAAGAAATTCAATTTATTGATTTATGGACCCACATTCAGTAGGGGTATACATGATCCTCTAATGTTTGCATGAGACAGATTGAGGTGTATAGGAGACTGGTTGATGGATTCCTTTGCAACACAAAATATCAAATGCCTCTAATTATGCGTCTTTTAATTACAGGAGCTTGTGACTCATTGTATATTCCTTATTTAAACACCATTAGCATTAACTTAAAGTTTTCAAATGAAGTATAGAATTATTTTGTCTGATCTGTGAAGTATGACTTTCGTAACTTGATGGGGATTTCATTGAATTTGTAAATGAGTTGGCATAGTATGGACATTTTAACAATTCTGATTCTACCTATCCATGAGCATATGTTTTTTCCATTTGTTTGAATACTTTGATTTCTTTCCTCAAAGTCCTGTAGTTCTCCTTGTAGAGATCTTTCACCTCATTGGCTAAGTATATTCCTAGGTATTTTATTTTCTTTGTAGCTATTGTGAACGGTATTGATTTGAATCTTGGTTTAACTGTTATTAGTATATAGATATGCTACTGATTTATGTACATTGATTTTTTTATTCTGAGATTTTGCTGAATTTATTTATCAACTCCAGGAGACCCTTGGTGGAATCTTTGGGTTTTCCTATATATAAGATGATACCATCAGTGAAGAGTGATCATTTGACCTCCTCTTTCCAGATTTGGGTACCCTTAATATTCTCTTGCCTGACTGCCCTGGCTAGGACTTTTATCACTATGTTGAATAGGAGTGGTGACAGTGGGAATCCTTGTCTTGTCTTGTTCCAGCTCAACTTAGCCTAATAGTACTTATTCCAGATAAAAAGAATTACCTATATTTTTTCATTTTTTGGGTGTGTGGTGGGGGGCAGGTGGTTATAGAAAAGAAATGGTAATTCTTGAAATAACTAAAAGCTTCAGTCTTTTTTTTTAAAGCTCTGAATCAACATTTGGTGCAGCTATTTTATCAAAGGAAGTTTTTTTTGTTTTTTGTTTTATTTTTTAGATGGAGTCTTGCTGTGTTGCCCAGGCTAGAGTGCTATGGTATCACCAACCTCAAACTGCTGGGCTCAAGCTATTTTCTTGCCTCAGCCTCCCAAGTAGCTGGGACTATAGGCATGTGCCATCACGCCTAGCTAATTTTTTCCATTTTTAGTAGAGACGAGTCTCGCTCTTGCTCACGCTGGTCTCAAACTCCTGAGCTCAAGTGATCCTCCCGCCTCAGCCTCCCAGAGTGCTAGGATTATAGGCATGAGCCATTGCACCTGGCCTCAAATGAAGTTAAAGCATTGTAGAAATTTTGGATTTAGCCATGTGGCCAACCAGATGTTAAGCCATCACATCACATTTCATGGAGTTAGTTCTAGAGCCTAACAAGGCATAATGGATCTTATCCAAAATTATAACTTGAGGTATTATATTGAATTGTCTTCATGCAAATAAAGAAAATATCCTCTACACATTTTAGACTATGTAAAATTTTATTGACATTTAGAAAAAATAGTCCAAACTAGAAAACTTAGTCCTATTGATGGAGACTTGAGATACTAAAATAATTTAGATATATGAATTTTGGCAAAAGTTTTTTTTTTAACTTCAAGGTTACATTCAGCTGCTGTCAACATATTCTGTTCATGTGATCACTCATGGAATAGAAAAATTCAATGCCACACATGTGTATCACTGAGTACTTTGATCTTTTTCCCTCAAACTATTTTGATTGATAACAGAGCTATATGATGAAAATATTCCATAAATTTTGACTTTTATACAGAACATCTTATTGAAAATATGACTTTGTATATGCAAGAATTCTTTTTTTAACATAATCAAACTTTGTTACCTCATCTTATGAGGGAAAGGTAGAGTTTTCTGTCAGTGTGTCCCAAAGGCATATTGGATCAAAAACCCTATGAATAATAGTGAATGTACGGTCATAAAAAGAAAATAATTATTCTAATATCTATTAAAATAAGCTTTTATTACTTCAAGCTTCATCAAATAATTTAGCATCTGGATCAATTTAGTGAGATGCTGTGTTAATGTTTACCTCACATTTTGTTACCCAAAAAGGTTGTTAGAACAAGAACTAATGGAAAGCCCCTGTAAAGAGAAGAAGCAATTTGATATATTAATTTACTTTCAAGCACATAAAATAGTATAGGAAATCCCCAGGCTCTTACAGTAGGAAATTACAAGTGGGATGTTGAGGTCTGACAGCATTGTAAGTGATGGATCTTTCTGTTTCTCTAACACGGGGAGGCTCCAAAACAGGAAATCACATACACACATTGTTCAACATTCTGACAAATTTAACTGTCTCATTACTCTAAATCAGATGGGAATTGTATTTTGTTTGTAATACTCCTGGATACATCGTTTTCAAGCATCAGCTCTTCTGCAGGTAGATTATGAGAGAAAGCCTTTGTTTATGTCTAATTAGGCTCCTTAAAAGCTCCTTGACCTTGGACAAATCCTTTGACTTATTGGGCCTCACACTTCTCATGTATGTAATCTCTATTTCTTTATAGGTTTGTGGTTACAAAACTTGAAGTATATTAAAGCTATTTAGAGCTTTCTTGAATTCTAGTATTAGTAATCATAAATGGATTATATATCCTTTAAATATTTTCACTATCTTGAATACAATTAACTTCCCTTTGAAGGATACAAAAACCTCCGAAACATTTATAGTCACTTTGCCTGTGTTTTAATCCAGTGGCAAGGCAGATACAAATGCAGATGTTCTGGTATGATTGAGTTCCCTATATGAATTAGTGAAAAAAATATAGCAAGATAAGGGATTACTAATAAGCACCTACTTTTTCATTACACAACCAATAGATGCCCTAAAATATGGTGAGTGTTTCTATGTGAAACATATGCAAATAAAAGTAACAGAAAGTGGAAGGTAACAAGGAAAAGGCACATGCTTTACCAGCAACAACCCTGTGTGGTACATCTTGTTATTCCTATTTGACTGATGAGGGAATTGGAGTTGGGCAAACTCAAATACATTGCTCAGCATCATTTAGCTTGTAAGTGGCCACTCTGTCTTACTTCAATGCCTGTGCTTTTATCATTATGCAACGACTATACCAAAGAAATGTGTTGGCATAAAAGAAAGTAAAACATTGTGTACTTTGGATGATGGATGGAGAATTTTATTAAAGAAACATTCTACATTATTCTACATTCTCTCAGCATTTTCTATAATAAACCTATCCATTCTGTTAAAAAGTTTTCATTGTCTCATGTTTTCAAATATTGCTTCTTTTCTAAGACTGAAATTTAGTAAAATATTGCCACTTTGAGCGATTTACTTGCTGAAAATGTAGTTTACCTACAAAGACCAATTATTCCTTTTTTAGGGTTTAGAGGAGTCAAAACCCCTAAGAGATGATATCTATCTTTTTGATGCTGGTCAATGATCATATATATAGCATGATGCATAATATAGAAATCTGTTTATTAGTTTACTTATATAAAATTGTCATTTTAGGAATTTATTCATGTTAAAAAACCTTTCTCACATAATTAGAATTTATTTCTTAAATAGAAGTGATGAACTATGCTTTATAGTGTGCTGATGAATCGTTAAGTTGTGTGCTTCACTGTTTGCTATTTTACACATCAACCAACTGAAAATTGGTATCATTAAGACAATATATAAACATAAGAATCTTTGGTGTAGCCTACAGAAGACTTTTCTCAAATTCTCACTATATTTTAAATATTGGACTTACTTTTATGGCATTACACAAGGCCTGAGACTAAGAGATAAAACATTTTCACTTTGTTACATTAACCCGCTATCTGTTAAACTAATACCTGGCATTTATAACTTTGAATATATATTGCACATTAGAGATGTCCTAATTTTCTATGCTCTAGTAAATCTTCAAAATTGTTTAATTAATACTTACATACTTTTTATGGAGCTCACCAATATCATTGCTTTAGTATATGTGTATGTGTATATGCATACACATATATACATGTGGAACATCCCTAATCTCAAAATCCAAAATGCTTCAAAATTTGAAACTTTTTGAGCACCAACATGAGATAGTGATACCTCTGCTTTCTGATGGATCGATGTACATACACTTTGTTTCATGTACAAAATTATTAAAAATATTATATGAAATTACATTCAGGCTATGTGCATAAGATATATCTGAAACATAAATAAATTTCATGTTTGGACCTGGGTCCCATCCCCAAGATATCTCACTATGGATGTGTAAATATTCCATGATACGAAAAAATTCTAAATCCATAATACAAAACACTTCTGGTACCGAGCATTTTGGATAAGGGATACTCAATGTGTATTTGCAGTTACATACATGCACACATACAGACACACACACACGCAGATGCATAGATATACAATTGCAGTTTGAAAGAAAAGTAATGTGTGTTTTATTAGTAAATGGTGGTATGTTCAGTATGGGCATTGTATGTGTGTATATGTAATATATATGCATATGTATGTACAAGCATACCTCAAAGATATTGCAGGTTAAGTTCCAGACCACTGTAATAAAGTAAATATTGCAATAAAGGCAGTAACACTTTTTTTTCTTTGTTAGTGCAAATAAAAGTTATATTTACACTATACTATAGTCTATTAAGTATTCAATGTCTAAAAAGCCAATGTACATACTTTAAATAAAAAAGACTCTATTGCTAAGCAATGTTAATGATCGCCTGAGACTTCAGCAAGTCAAAATCTTTTTGCTGGTGGAGGGTCTTGCCTTGATTTTGATGGCTGCTGACGGATGAGGGTGGTCCTGGGTGGTTGCTAAAGGTTGGGTTGGCTGTGGCAATTTCTTAAAATAAGAAACAATGAAGTTTGTCACTTTGATTGACACATTCTTTCATGAAAGATTTCTCTGTACCATGCAATGCCATCTGATAGCATTTTATCCAACAAACACTTCTTTCAAACTTGAAGTCAGTCCCCTCCAACCTTGCTGCTGTATTACCAATTAAGTTTATGTAATAGCCTAAATCCTTTAATGTCATTTCAACAATGTTAACAGCATTCACCAGGAGTAGATTCTATTGCAAGAAACCACTTTCTTTGCTCATCTGTAAGAAGTAATGCCTCAGCTCTTCAAATTTTATCATTAGATTCCAGCAATTCAGTCACATCTTCAGACTCCACTTTTATTAATAATTCCAGTTTTCTTGCTATTTCTACCACAGTAGAAGAACTTACTTCTACTGAAGTTTTGAACCCCTAAAAGTAATCTATGAAAGTTAGAATCAACTTCTTCCAAACTCTTGTAAATGTTGATAGTTTGGCCTCCTTCCATGAATCACAAATGTTCTTAATGGCATCTAGAATTGTAAATCCGTCTCAGAAGGTTTTCAATTTACTTTGCCCAGATCCACAGAGGAGTCACTTTTTATGGCAGCTATAGCTTTACAAAATGTAGTTTTTAAATAATAAGACTTAAGAGCCAAAATCACTCCTTGATCCATGGTCTGCAGAATGGATGCTGTGTGAGCAGGCATGAAAACAACATTCATTTTTTTATATCTCCATCAGAGACCTTGATGACCAGGTACATTGTCAATGAGCAGGACTAGTTTGAAAGAAATCTTTTTTTTCTCAGCAGTAGGTCTCAACAGTGGGCTTTAAGTATTCGGTAGGTCATGCTGTAAATATATGTTCTGTCATCCAAGCTTTGTTTTTTCATTTACAGAGCATAAGCAGAGTAGATTTAGTATAACTCTTAAGGGCCCTAGCATTTTTTGAAATAGTGAGTAAGTGTTGGCTTCAACCTAAAGTAATCAGGTCCATTGGCCCCTACAAGAGAGTCAGCCTGTCCTTTGAAGCTTTGAAGCCATGCATTGACTTTTTCCCTCTGAGTATGACAGTCTTAGATGGCATCTTCCATTTTAAAGTTGTTTTTTCAACATGGAAAACCTGTTGTTTAGTGTAGCCATCTTCATCAATTATGTTCTGGGTAACTAGCTTCAACTTTGATACCAGCACTTACTGCTTCAAATTGCACTTTTAAGTTACAGAGATGGCTTTTTTACCCTTAAACCTCATGAACCAACTTCTGCTAGCTTCATACTTTTCTTTGCAGCTTCCTCACTTCTTTCAGCCTTCTTAAAATTGAAGAGAGGTTGGGCCTTGCTGTGAATTAGGCTTTGGCTTAAGGAAATATTGTGGCTAGTTTGGTTTTCTCTCCTGACCACTAATACTTTCTCCATATCAGAAATAAGACTATTTTGCTTTCTTATCATTTGTGTGTTCATTGGAGTAACACTTTGAATTTCTTTCAAGCATTTTTCCTTTGCTTTCACAATTTGGCTAACTGTTTGGTGCCATGGGCCTAGTATTTAGCCTATCTTGGATTTCAATATGCTTTTCTCACTAAGCTTAATCAATTCTACCTTTGGATTTATAGTGAGAAAGGCACAATCTTCCTTTTTCTTTAACACTAAGAGGCCATTCTAGGTGTCATTAATTGGCCTAATTTCAGTATTGTTGTGTCCTGGAGATTAGGGAGGCCCAAGGACAGGAAGAGAGGTAATGGAACAATTGCTGAGCAATCAGAACATACACAACATTTAGTGATTTGGTTTGCCACTTCTAAAGACATGGTTTGTGGTGCCCCAAAACAATCACAATAGTAACATCAAAGATCACAGATCAACATACAGATTTAGTAATAATGAAAAAGTTAGACAGTTTGCAAGAATTTATAAAAAGGGTGCCACAGAGACACGAAGTGAGCACATGCTATTGACAAAATGGTGCCAGTAGGCTGGCTTGATGCAGGGTTGCCACAAAACTTAATTTGTAAAAAAATGCAACATCTACAAAGTGTAGCAAAGGGAAGTGTGATAAAATGACATATGCCTGTATGTTAATATAATATATAATAATATAATAGTTACATAATAAATTATCATATAATAGTCATATAATAATTATATTAATAATACAATTAAAGAATATATTAATGTATAACATTAATATGTTAATTGTATATTAATAAGCTAATTAATATAGTATTTATATAGTATTTTATATATATAGTACACATATCGAAAACATAGTCATTTACTGATAAAAGCACATACTACTCTTATTTCAAAGTGTAATTTCATGATTAAATAAAATTAGATGATTATTTAGTTGCTCACTCTTAGTTAATAGTGACATATATTCAAACTGATGTTTGACCAATGGACAAATAATTTGTTATATGGTGAAAATCATTGGTTTATTTTTTGATAAAAAAATTACAAAGCATGTGTATGCACTTGCAGCACTTTTTAAAATAATACAGTTAATAATTTTTAGTTTTTGTCAGTAAAGTCTCAAGAGTCTCTCTTTAGTAGACAAAGATGGTTGTTCAGTTGCAGATAAGGTTACAGTGGAGTGAAGGTTTGTTTGCTCTGAAGAAATATCTTCCTGGTCAAGTAATCTTACCTATGACAGACAGGTTTCTATAGGTTTTTATGCAGTTTTCTATATATTTTCCTAAATAATAATGCACTGTATCTGCTATGGCAGAGGGTTTCTTACGAGTAACACATTATTGGGACTTTTCTTGTGGCTAAATGCTTTTTTCTGAAGTCTGAGTAGACAGTGAATTGGACTTTTAGATGTATTAATAATAGCATGGATTTTAGTTTATTTATGTTGTCCAATCTATTATATGAACGAATATACAATTATCTAGGTTCAAATTGCAGAGGTGGTGGAGGTAGTAATATGATGCCCAAATGCCCCTCCAAAGAAAGATTTGTTACCCTAGCAGCTGGAACTGCAGTCAGCCCTTTCTGGAACTGCCTCAGCTACAGAGAGCTGTCTTGACCAAGTTCATACCCTTCTAAGAGCAGGCCATGTCCAATAACCACTTGAATTGGGAATATAAAGTCTTAGTCATTTTGGCCCAGTGCAGGGTATCTCTGATGGACCATTTTAGTTCCACAGCTCTCCGGGGGTTTAGCTCAAGCCATAGGGCCTGCATTGTAACAAAATTTCTTACCCCTTGGCCCCTAATAATTCAGCACATTAAATAAATGCTGGCTGAGATTCTCGTTCCCTAAAGGATCATCCAACCTGAAACATAGAGCTCTCGGAGACTCAGAGGAGATAGGAATTCCACTAGAAATTCCATTGCAGAAGATTTTATATATATATATACATATATATATATGTGTGTGTGTATATATATGTATATGTACACATTTATGTGTGTTTATATATATGCACACACATATATACAGCCATACATACCATACATACACATTTTTAAATTATTTTTCCCTTTTTATTCTTCCTGCCATGTATGTGTATATATATATTTATATGTGTGCATAAACATGTATGTATACATACATATATGTATATGTGTGTTTTAGGCAAGCATTTGTAAATTCACCATATATATATATATATATGTATATATATATAAGCATTTTCTGAGATAAGTAAGAAATCTAGACAATTTTTGTGTAGTATTTAAAATAATTCCATTATGTAGCTATGCCAATATTGATTTCACTACTTAATATTTTTGGCAATAGCTTTTCTTTCTTTAGGTTCTCCTTATAAACTTCTCTGTAAATCTTGTGCATGAGAGTTCCCATTTTATCTCTCCTATAACAATTCTGATTATTACAAATTTGAAGTTGTATAATTTTGAAAAGGAAAGCAATGAAATGCATTTTTATTTGTAGATAGAAGAACTGCCTTTTTCTTATAAGCTGATCCAATAAAATATTAATAAATAGCAAAAACCAGAGGCTAAGTAAAATTTGCCTTGTTAAAATAGGTTTTGTAAATTATGGTAGGCATTAAATTAATCATGAGCTTTTTATCCAGGTCTTTTGTTTTAGGAAAAGTACAGAATTTTATAAATCTGACCTCTCTTGTCTTCAATTATTTGTCCTCACTTTTTTAAAAATTAATTTGCCTTGGAAACTATAAAATTTTGAAGGCAAACTTTTTTTTCAAAACTTTTCAGTTAACTCTGCCCTATTAAAATTTTTTATAACTCATAATTGGCTTCACTAGTTTTTATTATCATTGGTAATACTTAAAAGTTCACAATCAAATTTAATGAAGGAAATCTGCTTTCCTGAAAGGTCTACAATGCCTCTGATAGCTGGTTATCTAATACCTCTGATATATACACAAGATCTGTCCAGAAAGTATCCAGACATGCAATATGAAAAATGGAGACATTATTGAAAAAGACGCAAGCTTCAAGTAGCGTTGTACATAGGACAATGATACTTTGTTCCCCTTCAAAGTAGGCACTTTGGGACCTCACATAGTTCTCCCAGCGTCCCTTAATCTAACCCATACATGGTCAGCATTCTCAGGTGTTCTGCTTATTGCAGGCCTTCCAGAATGTAGATCACTTTCAACAGATTCTTGGCCATCTTTGAAGCATTTGTGCCACAGTGTCATTTGTGTTGCACTCATTGCATTCTCTCCGAAAGCCTTCTGAATCATCCCAATAGTTTCTGGAGAGGAATTTTCAGGCTTAACGTAAAATTTGATGCCGATTTGTTGCTCTACTAGCTTAGTCATTTTGAATGTGACAACCACACAGTACACATGCTCACTCAATGGCATCTAGTACCCCACACACTAGTACAGCGAAGTCATCGTTGTGCACACATGCGCATGACAGTCCACTCTCCTTGGCTGCCAGGTTACATCGATGTCGCACAAACTATTCTCATTATATTAATAATGGCTAATACTTCTTTCCGGACAGCTATATATATATATATATATACATATACATATATATATATATGTGTGTGTGTGTGTGTATTTTTTTTCCCCCAGCCACCTCTAATCAGATGACATACTCTTGGTGGTAGCTATTATATAATACCATATTTTTATTGCACCTAATAAGTTGCTAATGAAAAAGTTCAGATAATTAAAACAGCTAAGTCCATATAAAATATATGTGGATCATTAAAGAAAAACTACTTCCAAGAGATGCAGAAATACAAATCTGCATAGGAATCTCTGTACCCAAATAGCCCTGTTTCTTTCTTCTTTATTTCACATTTTAATAGAGTATTTGTTATTTGTGTTCAAACTGGGACAATGTGTAGAAATGTTTTGCCAAAAAACATTATACATTTTTGTTTCATTTAAAACAAACTTATTCCATAAATATTGAATTATATCATACATTAGTAAAAGCAATAGCTAATGTGTTCTTATTTCTTAAAATTTTTCATAAAACATTCTACCCCCCTCCTAGATAATTTTGCATTTAAGCTGGGACTATAGGCCAAATATCTGGGGAAAGAGTCTCTATCATTGGTTCCCAACTAAAGGCCAGTGTGTCCAAGATTACTCAGACTCTCAAATATCTGACAGATTTTCTACTTTTCCTTAGGAAATTTTTTTTTTTTTTTTTTACTTTTCCTTGGAAAATGATATATTCATGATCTTAGGGGAAAAATATCATTAGCTGAGGGTTTTTTCTTTTTATTATTCAATTCTATTTAATTTAAAAATGCTACTCATAAGCCATTGAATTGATTTATGGCTCACAAATAGGCCATGACCCCCATTTTGAAAAACACTACTCCAAATAGAATCTAAAAGCTAAGATCTCATTTGTTAAATATTTCACAAAAATACATGAGGAAGAGGAGAAAATACATGGAAAATAAAAATTGTTGAATATTTACATCATATTTTTAATATACAGTTTTCCTTTCCCCATCAATTTCATAGCAAATTAAACCAATCCCATGCTCCCTGACTTTGAGGAAACTGCAGGCATTAGGTCAGAAGGTCAGATACACACGCCTTGGCTGTGGGGGTATGAGGCCTCTGAGCATATGGCCTGCCTTTCCTGGTGGCGTGCTTGCAGGAAGGAGGCACAGTCACTGAGGGATATGTGTTCCTCCACTGCATTCTGTTCAGGGATAATTCATGTGAGTAAGTGCAGTCCTCTTCAGGTGTCGCGGCACAGACTTTCCTCTTGTTCTGGTAGCTGTGGGATGCTTGTGGGCCTGGAACTGGGTCTGATGAGTTTGGGCCATAGTTTGATGTTGCTGAAACAACCTCCATGGGTCTTGAGTATTATTTTACTGAGCTGCCAAAAATTACATGTGGAACCGTGGCATATTTGGGGTTCATAGAAATAAGAGGCAAAATACATATAAATACAAATGTGTTCTGTCATATATTATTTATTATTTTGAGTTAATCAAGTTTAATACACATATATTTATGAAATTTTTATATGGTTTGTGGCTAAAACATGCCCTGTATCTAATGTGTTAGTTTTAAGATCCACCCACCCTGCCCCCAAAATTGTCAAAGTCCTACCACGGGCCTCTCTGGAATTTCTGGCAGCTCAACCTACCTGGCAGCAGCAACGGCAAGATGGAGATATTGTACCTCCCTTCCCCTACTCTTCCATGGATGGAACCCAGGACTGTTTTTCTCCATGACACATTTTACTTCCATTATAGAAACTATGAAGTATCCTTTTTCTTGGTTATACCCAGTTGGATTGCAGTAAATCCATCTACATTCATTTTGGGTGGACAGAACCATCACCCAAATGCAAGGTGTAGTTCCATGTGCTGCTCTGGAGTGGCAGGATGCTGCCTTTCTTGCCATCTGTGTCACTGATCCCTGGGCCATGTCTCAATAAATATTTCGTAGCTGATAAGTTTCTGTGCTGGAACGACTTACTGGAACACTGCACGTAACAAAACAGGGTAACAAGCTATTCATCAGTAAAGTGTAACTTTACCTATTGATAGTTTACCCTTCTATCAGCAGGAAAAGCATAATGATGATATACATGATGATCACAACTATAGCTAACGTCTGAATAGCTACATAATAATAGCCATATATTGAGCATCTTCTATGTGCAGCACTGGGTGCTTTGTCTCAGTATCTCTATTACCATAACATTGAGATTTACACATCCCTTTGAAATATTCTCCTTTGATATTTATATCAACTGCATGAGGTATTATCAATCCAGTTTTCTTTGGATTGATATAAAATTTAATTTTGTAGATTGAAAGAGTAAATTTAAACAAACAAACAATGTTTTAGAAAGTTTTAGGTTCACAGAAAAATTGAGTGGAAAGTAAAAAGTTCTCATATACTCTCCCTATTCATTCCCGTATGCCCACCCCAACCCCTGGGAACCACTGATCCTTTTACAGTTTTCATAGCTTTTCCTTTTCCAGAATGTCATATAGTTGGAATTATGCAGTATGTAGGCTTTGCAAATTGACTTCTTTCACTTAGTTATATAATTTTTCTAAAACAGAGTGGTGTCAGCGTAGCTCACAGCAACCTCAAACTCCTGGCCTCACACGATCCTCCTGCCTCAGCCTCCTGAATAGCAGTAATGACAAGGCACATACCATCACGCCCAGCTAATTTTTTGTTTTTTTGTTTCTATTTTTAGTTGCCTGACTCATTTTTTTTATTTTTAGTAGAGATGGGGTCTTGCTGTTGCTCAGGCTGGTCTGGAACTCCTGACCTCAAGCAATTGTCAACCTCCAAAAGTGTTAGGATTACAGGTGTAAGCCACCACAACTGGATATATGTTTTCATTTTATCTCCTTTGTTACCATTTAAATTATATTTCTTATAAAAAAAGATTTAGTGGTTGTGTTAGCATTTCTAATATATACCTATAACTATTTGTCCATCACTTTTCAAGCATAATTTCACTGGACATAGATTCTAGCTTGGTGGTTTTCTTTTTTTTTCAACATTTGACATATTTTACTGTGTTCTCTTCCTGCTTGCATGGTTTCAGACTCCTATCCTTTTTCTTTCATGTGCATCAGTTTCCCATAGCTTCCATAACAAATTACCACAAACTGAGTGACTTAAAACACCAGAAAATTTGTTTTCAAAGTTGTGGAGTCTAGATGTCCAAAATCAAGGCATTGATAGGATGGCTCATTTTTGAGGCTCGTTTTTGAGTGTCCCATGGCTCTGCTCTACCTGCTGATGATTGGGAGAAATCTTGGAAATTCCTTGGCCTATGAATACATCACTGCAATTTCTTCTTCTATCTTTACATCTTCCTTCTTTGTGTCATTGCCCAACTTTCCCTCTTTTTATAAGGACATCAGTTATTTGAGTAGGTTTGACCCTAATCTGTTATGACCTCATTTTAACCTGATTACAATCTGCAAAGATCCTATTTCCAAATAAGGTCAGATTCATGGGTACCAGGAGTTAAGGTTTTGAGCATACCTTTTTGGGAGACACATTTAACTCAGCAATAGGTAAGATTATTTTCTTTTCTGGCATTATTCAATGTTTTCCTTGTCTCTGGTTTTGGCTGTTTGAATAATATGGTATGGCTACTTTTATTTTTGTCTTTTTGTCTTGCTTGGTGTTTTCTGAGCTTCTTGGGTCTATGGCTTAGTGTATGTGATTAATTTTGGAAAGTCCTTGACTATTATTACTTCAAATATATCTTCTGCTTTGTTATCTTTTCTGGTATTCCAATCATGTGTGTGTTATACCCTTTTAAAATTTCCCAAGATTCTTGAATGTTCTATTCTTTTTTTTTTTTCTCTTTTCACTTGTATTGGAAAGTTACTATTGGTCTAGTCTGCTCTCCCCAGAAATTCACTAAAACTACCATTTAAATATTTCTACCAGTTTATGATGTCACTGACTTCTGCTACAGGCAAGCAAATCTCTCAATTAACTTATTTCTCCAGATACTGTGGGGATCAGTTTGCCATACAACGTCATGGGTCCCAGAAAAGTCATTGATTTTCACTTTTTAAGGGTATTTTTTCTTGCTTTAAGGATAAGAGTAATAATTTCCAAGCTCTCCACATAGTAGAGTGCAAATGGAAATCTCTGTTCTTGTTGTTATTTATAAGACTTTATTTATTATTTCATTGCATCTCTTTAAGTATTCATTATTTTAACAAAATAAAATTGTCATCTTCCGCTTTAGACAATTCAATATCAGTGGAAACACTCAGTGATCTTGTTTTTTCTCCTCTTGGTTCACGCATTCTTGAGTATATTTTTAGTTCTATTTATATTCATTAGTTTACATCAAACTCTTCAGGTTATTCAGGTTTGCAGACAAAGTTAGCAAGGGAAATTGAAAAGTGTATTTTTTCTAGCTAGCCATGAATTTTCTGCTAAAGTAAGAAGAAAGGGGGGGAATTTCCCTATTCAATTCTTCTTCTATACAAAAGTATACACCCAAAACTAATAACAAATAGCCTCATAGACATAAAATGCTCAAGCAAAACCATTTCAATTAGAAATAGACAAGAACGCTTACAAGCATAATTGCCAGCCAACTTTTTGAGGTTCTCACTCTGTATGGAAATAAAATATAATCATTGTTATAAAATAAATAAATTTCAGCATTATAATAATAAATTAAATAGTTACCTCTCAGCAAAAATTGTGATTATATAATTATACAATCCTATAGAAGTTAGCAAAAGTTATAAAAATTGGACAGAAAAATTAATGTCAGAAATAAGATATTCAAATGCCAGAAAGCAATAGTTTCCTCTCTCTCTTTCTGTCTCTTTGCCTATACTAAAAATAACCAGCTAGAAATGAAAATGGAAAATTAGTTTATTTACAATAATAATAAAGCTCTGACACTTTATAAAATAAGCAAGAAATATATACAAAAGGCCTAAATGTTAAAAATCTATATAACTTTATTTAGAAAAATAAGGACTTAAATAGAATATATGTTCAATAAAATATATTTGCAGTATATTTCTACAAGGGAAGACTCTATATCATCAACATACCATTAATCTGTAAATTAATACATAAAATTATTTCCAGTTAAATTCCAAAGAGGTTTGTATCTTTAACAATGTGATTTTAAATTGCATATGTGAATAGAATATTAAAAAAGAAAAGAAAATGATAAAAATTAAAAATGAGAAAGGACTTGTCTTGGAAGATATTAAAGCTTAAAATAAGACCAATGTAATCAAAAGTCTGGCTCAGAAATTGACAAATAGACCAAATCTGTGTTCTCTGCCAAGGGAACAAAATAGACAATCTATAATTGGTCTATGGGAATTTAATATACACACCTATGGCATTGAAATTTGTAAAACAATGTTTTATTTAATTAATGTTGTTGGAAAAGTTGGCTATCCACTTGATATAGAAAGTTGGGGCCAGGCTCAGTGCCTCACACCTATAATCCCAGCACCATGGGAGGCCGAGG
The DNA here is from genome assembly GCF_020740605.2 of Lemur catta. Classification (NCBI taxonomy): domain Eukaryota; kingdom Metazoa; phylum Chordata; class Mammalia; order Primates; family Lemuridae; genus Lemur; species Lemur catta. The sequence goes on from NC_059131.1 coordinate 43,631,639, forward strand.
TGAGAGGAGTGCTTAAAGCCAGGAGCTGGAGATCAGCCTAAGCAGCACAGGGATATCTTCATCTTTAAAAAAATTTAAAAATTAGCCGGGCATGGTGGTATGGGCTTGTAGTCCCAGCCACTTGAGGGACTGAGGCAGGAGGGTCTCTTGAACCCAGGAATTCGAGGTTACAGTGAGTTATGATTGGGCAATTGCACTGAAGCCTGGGTGACAGAGAACTTATTTCTACTAAGTATTCTAGAAAAAGAAATTGAGACCCCTAAAACTTAGAATAAATTTAAAAAAGTAGAAAATGACTTCTTTACTAAACTAGAAAACGCAGAGACTATGAAGTAAATGATAGATATATTGTATTACCAAACTCTACTCAAAGTGTGCATGAAAGATGCTGCAATAAACAAACAGGAAACTAAGATACTGACAAAATATATACACCATATATGAAATCTTACAAATTGATACAAATTTGTCACTTGATAAGAATTTATCACAATGAAAAAGGGCAAATTATATGAAAGAACAATTATTTGAAGAGGAAATATAAATATGAGTAGATGCTCAATTTCTCTGTTAGGGAAATGCAAATTAAATCTATAATTACATTTGCAAAGCCACTAAATTGTAAACTGCATGCATTTGTCAATTTGTCAATTTGATAATGTCAATTATCAAATGCCAAGTGTTAGCAGGATGTATCGTGTGAATGTCTGTTAGGAATAAAGATTCCTCTTCTGTGGAAAAGGAAGAAGAAAAAATACTTCAATTATATTTATAATGACACAATAGAAAAAACAGACATTGCTAATTTCTAAATCAGCTTATCCTGTCACCAGTTTGGTTTTCTTGGCCTCTGTCAGACCAGGACATTCCTAATCTGGAATCTTTAGTGAGGAGGATGGTCAAAATAATAGTCTCCATTCAAAGAATCTTAGGGTAAACAAAAGACTTGGCAAACCACAGACCACTGCTGCAAGATATGATATACAATATGGATCTTGAGAGTTTCAGCATTAAAAACTAGAAATTCCTTATATAATACTCTGCTGAAGACTGACAATATTGTTTAATCAAGAATTGTATCTATAGAAACTGTATTCAGTTATGCTGGTATGTGATTGAAAGGGTAATAGGCTCAGCTGTAGCTTGGATGGCAATCTCATTTTTTCCAGTATAAACAATCAGAAACAATAACAAACACTACCATATTTATAGCTCATATATAATACCTTGTCTTAAAGAAGGAAAGAGTGGAAGATATAAAAATTTCACAACTGAAGTCAAACATATATTAGACAAAATACTATTTCAGAAAGTAATATAAAGAAAGAAATTGAGGGCTTCATAAACTAAGAAGAGTATCAAAACTTAGATTCTAAGTTTTGGTGTATTTTAAAGCTACTTATTTAATTGTGTATTGAAACATATTTCTACTTCTGCTTTATGCTTGTTTTGGAAAGGTAAATTTGCTCCATGTTTAGGGATAAATTTGAGTGTAATACAAATTTTGCGTTTGTTTATGCACGATTTATTTACTGAAGAGAAACCAGATGAGTGCAGAAAACTGCACTCAGCTAAATTACACTATGTAGGAACATACAAAATACACACATGCACACATTTCAAACATAAACCAGCTCCCTCGATTCAATGCATATACTATCCTATAAAATGTGTTCTGCTATTCTTCATATTTATAAAATTTTTTACATTAAACACAAAAATAGAATTAAAACAAATTAACAAAAATACTCATTTACTATCCAAATCGTGTCCAAGAGTCCTGGTTCAAAAACACGAAAGATTTTGACGGAAGAAGTAGTTTTACATGTTCAGATGCGATATGAAATAATAAAATGTTTTGAAGAAGATACAAAAACAAACCTGGTGGAACATGTGATATCTCCCAAGCAATAAGCATAAAGGAATCCATATGGTAGACTATGAGTGACAAAACAGTGAAAAGCAAAGAAATGTCTATGGCTATAACAATATCATGTACTGCAAAGTCAGTAAGAACAAGGCCTAAAGAAATAGAAGAAATGGAAAGATTTTCAACCATATGGCTTGAAACTCAAACAGCCAAAGAATCGGGAACAACCTCTCTCACAACCGAAAAGAAAGCGCTGCTATTTATATATGAACACTTTGAACAGAAAGCACCAACTTCTGCTGAAGCGCCCCCTTTTAGCACTAGTAGGTTCTAAGTGCAGAAGTTTCAAACTTGGGTCCAATTTCCAAACCCTTCCGCTGTCAAGCAAAGCTGTGAGTACAGATGAGAAAGCTGTACAAGAATTACCAGTAGTGATGCAGAAGTTATTTGCAGAAAATGGCATGCATTGGGTCAGTTTCTTTTTTTAATTTTGATGGAAAAGCATCTATTATAAACACAAGCCTCAAAGGACTACATTTCAAAAGCAGGAAAATATGACCTAGGATTTAAGGCTGTGAATGATTGCTCAACTGTGATATTTGATTGGGAAACCATGAGCCCACTCATCCACATCTGGTGTTAAAACTTTCCACCATCTTTCCAATAACCCTTCTTCCATTCCCTCACCATAACTCTCAAGCTGCAACCCTTCTGATGACTGCTTCCACAAGCAAATGTCAGGTCTTTTCAAGATCAAATGCCACATTTATTGAAGTGTTTATGTATTTTTAACCACTTAGTATGTGTACAACTATGTCACTGCTCTGAATTTGGTTCCTATCACTATTTTTTAATCTGTTACTTGTGATGTTTTTGAGTGTTACACTTCTAACCCATTTTCTCCATAAGTTCTGTACTTTTTATTGCACTTTGTTTTCATAATGCCGCGATACTTAGGAATACATATGCTATGTTATAATTAAACAGTCTGTTCAATTGAATTTGAAATTCTCTCAATATTATTTTGCTCCCCTCTCATGCTCACACTTTGTGTTCTCTTGCTCCTTTCATCAGCAAGGACTCTCCATCTGTTAACATTCTAAGACCCAAAAGCTGCATTGACCCAAATCTCTTAGCTAATAAACAAACAAAGTCACTCTGGCAAGGTACATGTGGCTAAAACAGGTAGCTCTTCATTTTTATGTATTCAAAGATACCCACTTTCAGTTCCTAAAGAAAACAATTTGTTCATTAGTTGTGGCAATATGAAGTTGAAGTGAAAGTGAATTTTTATTCTGAATCTTATGTTGAAATTTAACATCAAAAGGCAAATATATTGAATTTGAATTGTATCATATATTGTCCCAAGGCAAGAAAGAAAAGTTTGCCTGGTCTTGATATAGTTCATGTATTTAATGCAATGGGATATTTATGAGGACACCATTGAATGGAACATATTTCAAAACTGATTTTTAAATTTCTATTGTAAAATGCCCAGCATAACTATAGTGGCACTTGGAAAGTGCTCCCTGACATTTTATTGAAGAGATATTATGGGAGACTTCATTGTGTTGTATGCATAAAGAACAACAACAAAAAAACCCATACAAAATAACCAAAGTTGTTAAATAACATGACAAGTACATAGAACAGGCAAAAGCATTGGCTTTAAAATTTTAAAAATGTCATCATTGAGAAATTTTCAAAATTCAATAGACTTTTGATTCATTATAGGACTGAAACTTTTCAAAAATCACTAATTCAAGTATAATAATAATACAGTATGTTTTAAGGATATAAGATGGAATTCCAGTAAACATATGCAGATATTTTCTAAAGCTAATGGACAAAATGGTTTTATGGACTATGGAACACAGCGTAAAACAAGTGAGCAATGTGACTGAGTCTTATCTAAGTCCCCTCTCTGCCTCCAGGGAGACAAAGGAAAATTGAAATAAATAGATAGAAAAAAATATATAGCAATTATAATATATAAAGGAATAAAGAAAATCAGGATTGAGGAATTTGCCATCTACTAAGGAAGTAAGAATAAAAATAAGGAAAACAGTCAAAATGAGGGCTATATGATAATATATAAAACTGGCCAAGAAATTCCCAGGATTCTGAGTGGATGCTGGAGAAGTGGTAGGCAATTTCAATGACCCCTGCCTCCTGTAATTCATGCTCCGTGTAATCCCCTCCTTTTGAGTGTGGGCTGGATATAAGGACTGGCTTCTAAGGAATAGAATATAGAAAAACTGATTTTCCTATATTTCTTCATTAAGCTACAATAACATTATGACTTCCTTTATGCTAGTACTCTCTACATATGGATTTTTAAATATTTTTAGTTTAACTAGAAAAATAGGCATTTGGGTTATTATAACTGGTGAGTAGTTTATTTGAAATTAAATATTTTATGGGGTGTCTAAAGCATGTATGTATGTGTGTGTGTTTCACAAATGCTGTAATAATTATGAAAATATATGGGATATTTTACTTACTCTAGAAATTTTGAGGAGAAATTCAGAACTATTTGAGTGGGCCTTTGTCTTCCTTTCCATTATCATCTGTGAAAGACATGCACATAAACTCCTTCTGTGATTAGTAAAAAGCACCATCCTCTGTTTTCAGATACTGAAAGTATGTTTCTGTGGCAGTTGATTGTGGTTAGCAGAAGCAGAGAAGTCAGCTATCTCTATACTTCCATAATGGGGCACCAGAAAAGGAGAAACTCTGGGGATATAAGGCAGTGCAATTTATTGATTGACATCATAAACATCTACGTTAATTGATGTACATTTTCCTAGTTGAGTTTTTTCATGCTGCTTCATAGTGAACAAAAAGATTATTTCTAGGCAGTCAATAATGTCTACTCTAAATAACTGTGCTGGAAAGATCTGGAAATTTTACCTTACTAATCTACCTAATCCATTGTTCCAGCATATTCAATCTATATTTCAAGAAGCAATGACCTTTGCCCATCTTAGGTCAACTTTGCCTTCAGTTAGCAAAGCAATTGTATAGATCAGGGTTGCCATACTGTTAATAGTTAAAAGGTAAGACTCCCTTGAGGTTCTTATTAATATAATAACTCCAAGGTCTCTCTTTCAAATACTCTGATTCTGAAGATTGATATGTGTACTGGAATCTGTACACTAGATGAAACTTACAGTTTTAAAAGTTTAAGCAACACTTATGAAAATGATCAATAAGAAGAATAGAATAACAGAAGATGCTGTCAGAAAAACGCATATATCTTTTGGTCAAATCATAGAAATTTGGAACGTGAAGTATTATTAAAAAAAAGAGTTAAAATAATTTTATAAAATTATGTGCTTCTTGAACTTTGAATTGAAATCAGAAGAGTAATTTGAAAACAGATTATTCTTTTCTATAGTCTTTAAATGGAAATCTGAAAAAAAAATTGGAAAGGTTGGAGTCACTGAAAGATTTTTCAATAAGCAGTATAAGTAAACATTAATAAAACAAATAATGAACCAAGTTGGAGACCAAAATATCACTTTGTTTTTGGTAGAGCCAGAGGGAGCATGTTAACCAAATGGCCCATTAATTGGGCACTAAATGCCGGCAGCCAGGCCAGGAAAAGAGCCACCTCTGCAGGAATAACTTGACTTGTGCTTACTCCAGGAGGAATAAGGTGGACGTGGATATATTTTTCACAGTTGTTTCTGTCAAATTTAGCAATCAAGTCAGTCACTTCATCTCCCTGGGGATAGATTGAGAAAAAAGTCAGGAGAGCTGTGAATGCACTTAGGAATAATCTCTCCTGGGAGAAACCAGGACTAGGAAGAAAAAAAAAATGTTTCCTTAAATGTTGCACATGAAAACTCATCAATACCCTTGCTTGCTTACTATTGAGACTATTGAGTTATCCTTTCTAGTTGTCTTTTACCATGATTTCTTTAGCTCCTATTCTTTGCTAACTCTGAAACACTAATGCTGAAAATTTAGCCAGATTTAAGAGCATAATTATAAATGCAAAGTGAGTGTAACCTGTTAGGTAAGATAAAATTATGCATTTGGACTAAAATCCCATTATCTCAATTATCCAGTCTGACACTCACTGTGCATTATGGCACTTTACACTGTATTAACATGTATAGAAGATGGGCATCAATATACATTTAACAGATGAATCAGAGTTGGTATCTCAAAGATACAAGGTTGATTTAGAAATTATCTTAGGAAATCTGCACCTGGGCAGGCCTTGTAAACAAAGGAGAGGAAATTATTTACCAACCACACTTCACTTACCCACCTGTCATGTTCAGGGAATCCCTAGGAGCTGTTTGAGGAGGCATGGGGATGGGACGTGAAGGGGATGGGGAGCAGAGGAGTCAGAGAAACATGTTGAGGACAGCTTGCTAGGGTATTTATGACATATTATAGACTGTTTTGCACATCTTGTGGGCTAGTAATCTTCAAACTCTTTTTCATGACACTTATAAATGTTTGAGAATTTAACCTCAATTATTTACATTTATATATATATGCTTACAGATATAAATGTTATATACATGTAATATTGTCAAATTGTCTAAATGTTACTAAGGCTTAACATATTTTCCATTCTTAGATTAAATATCAACATAGAAAAAGATTATTGATTGAACATATATGCTGACACTCCTTGACTTACGCTATGTCCTGAAAAATGCATCATAGGTTGAAAATATTTTAAGTTGAAAATTCATTTAATACATCCATCCTACTAAACAACATAGTTTAGCCTAGCCTACCTTAAATTTGCTCAGAATAGTTACATTAGCCTGCAGTTGACCAAAATCATCTAACACAAAGCCTATTCTATAATCAAGTGTTGACTACATCGTGTAATTTATTGAATACTATATCAAAGTATGATTACTACTGACTGTGTATCACTTTTGCACGATTGTGAAGTAAAAAAATGGTTAAGTCAGGAGCCATTTGCATTTAGTTTGTCTCATGCCAGAACATGTAGCATGATAGTAAAGGGGTTTTTGAAAATACATAAATCCACAAAGACAAGGAGAATTGAAGAGGAATAAGAGAAGCAAGAAAGGTAGACAGTAGAAGGTGGAAAACACATGGAAGAGTGATAACTTCTTCACTGAACCCATGGAAGTTCAATCCTGAGCTGCAGTGGGGAAAGCTAAGAAGTAACTTGAGTTTTACCTCAGTACTCCTAAAAGGACCATGAACTATTGCCACCATTACATCTGTACGTGGAGGTGAGGACAAGGCTAATAACAAGAGCCATTTTAAGAAATGGTTAGAGTCCAAGATACAATACAAGGTCTCCCCTCCACCTCACTTGGTGCAGCTGGAGCAGCACTCTTCCTCCCTCTCTGGACAGAAGACTGGAGATTTAATCTTGGTCAGGTTAAAGGCAACTGACTCTGATCCAGACATACTGGATGAACAAGTTGAGGAGAAAAATATTATCCTGAAAACAAGGGAATTACATGATTGTATATGGAATCCAAAGATTCCCAACTCCCTTTTATTTCTTAACTCCTAGATTATTGGCAAACAAGCCTACCCCTGATGTTTGCCTGGAAAATGTGATGATACCTGAAGGAAAATTTTAAAAAATATATTTATATTATGTGTGAATGTTTGCCTGGAAAATGATGTTTGCCTGGAAAATGTGATGATACCTGAAGGAAAATTTTAAAAAATATATTTATATTATGTATGAAGCAGCTGTACAAGATAATCCACTATTAAGTCCAAATTTAATAATTACTTCCACCTATTCAGAAATTCCAAAGTTTTAATTCTTAGATCTGAGCAGACAATCAAGGATAATAAGACATTTGGAATGTCATGAAAAATAGTGATAACATACAATGAAGATCATTCAGGGAAAGCTAAGAGAAGACCATATATCAATGAAACAACAGAATAGTAGAAAAAATAGAAGTTCACAGAGAATGTTTAATGAACTCTTGGTATTAAAAGTATGATATTACAAATGAAAACCTTAATAAAAAATAGAAGATGAAGATGAGGAAATTTTAAAAAGAGAATAGAAAAAATAAACTTACAAGGCTGGAATAGGAGATCCTACATCCAAATATTATGAGTTACAGATGGAAATTAAAAACAGATGCAGCAGAGGAGATAATGATGAAATAAGTTTATAGAACAAAATGACATGAGATGGCAAATTAAAAAGGTTCACTGAGTCTCAAGCACAGTAGATGAATCTAGAACCACACAGTGCACATCAAAAAGAACTTTCAGGACAGTATTTCAAAGAGGAAATTCAGAATTCAAACAAACACTAGGCTTTAGACATCTCAAAATCAACACTAAAAATCAGAAGGCAATAGAGCAATGCCTTCAAAATTATGGGGTAGCATGAATTCCAATCTAGAATAATATACACAGCCAAATGGTGAGTTTAGTGAGAAGAAAGATTATAGGCATTATTGGACACACAAAATCTCAAAATTCTTCTCACATGTACTCTTTATCAGAGAGTAACTGGAGGAAGAGTCCATTAAGTTGAAGCGATACACTAATAAATAAATAAATGTAAGTTGCAGAAAAGACAGGATTCAATGTAAATTAGATGCAAAAGGAATCTACAGAATGATGCTGAAAATATGTCCTAAGATTGCAACTGGAATCCAAGTGTAAAGAAGAGTTAATTAGATTGAAAAATACTCTGAAAAACATGTACCTTCAAGAGGTATTTTATATGGACTATCTAATGATTCTGTGAACATGAATGAATGATAGTTAGACCTCTAATGATAAGTTCAGGTTTGAAGTAATAGTAAGTACATAGAAAACTCAAAACAATTTTAAATTCAGAGAAAAAAAAGTTGTACAAGAAATAATGTATTCCTATAATACTACAATGCTATGTACTATGTTAATAGATTTAACATAGTCATAGTAAAATCAACATTGAGTCTTGATTTAAACAAAATAGTGATTTTATGATACTGGGTGAATGATAGATAAGAGCAAGGTGTTTGAATGTGATGGAGGAAGAGACATGAAGAAGAGCTAAATCCTCATGTTCCATATTGTAGGAGGTCAATAAATAATGCCAAAGAAATGCCAAGGAAATAAATAAGTTAAGTAATAAGTAAGCAAGTCGTGAGGTTGGCAGAGAAGAACCACTAAGGCATAGTCAATACAAGGGGTGTACAATAAAGTCTGGTTTTAGGAATATCAATCCACTGGTTTCATGAAACATGGTTTGTAAAAGAATGAGAGTATGTACAAAAGAGAACACTTCCAGCTAAAGTAGCCAAAATGACTTAATGGAAGAAGCAAGTTACCCAGAGCCTTGAATGATAGTGCATTTGTGTTGATGGATGGAGGTGGGGGGGAAAAAAAGATTAAAGAAATCTACAATGCTAATAAAATGTAAATGGCAAATGCATGCAAATGTTAGTGAATACAAAAAGTAAAACAAAACATTTCTGTTTAATTTAAACAAGGTAGAGAGGCAAACCATAATATTCAAACATTATTGTAATCAACTTTAGGAATTGAATTGTTCAATATTGTGATATTACTTACATCATTCCATAATTAGAATGCACCCCATCCTTTTCTCTTGTCCAGAGTAAATACCAAGTTGTAAGCCATGTGTTTGGTAAAATTTCCAAATAACCCATCAAAGTTAGCAACAGACTTCTCCTCTCCCTTTGTGATTTATTATGAATAGTTTTTTTTTTTCTCACTATGTTCTTGCAAGCATTGGCTTCCCTATTCAACCAAACCATTTTATTTATTTTCAATATTTCCTCAAGCAATGAAATCTAGGGAAAATACAGAAGTTAATAACAAGCATAAAGGTTTGTTTATTAATTTAGTTTTATAGTTTCAAATTTTCAGTGCAGAGCAATTGCTAGAGTGCTCAGTGGTTGGCTTCTGGTCATATAGAAAATAGAATAGGGGTGTGTTGAATTAAGCCGTATGTTAGCCTCCTCCTTTATAACGACGCATGTTCAAAGAGATTACATGCATGGGCTGCTTTATGCATTTTGCAGAGATGATTTATAGCATACTTCCTCTGAACAAAATTAGATCTTTCTGTATGATGAAAAGTATTCTACTGAATTTAGTTTATCTTGTAACTGAAGAAATTTATTGTTAATTTTTCAATATCTGCTAAATTTAAGCCTATTTTAGCTATAAATGCTTTTAATATGTAATTGGTTCTATAGTAAACATCAGTTGATTTTAAATTTCATTTTAACTGATTGAAATACGTTTACAATACTAGGAGTATCAAGAGAAAGAGCAGAGGCTTTGAAAATTCTGAGTTGATTACAAGTATTAGGGATTTTCTTTATGTAATCAAAATATGTAAAATGCAGGGGAAGGTCCCGAGGTATCAGTGATGTTTTGAAAGAGAATGTAGAAGGAAATTCTGTGCTCTGTAGATATTTTGAAGATACAAAGAACAATTTTTTCTTTTAAGGATAATTTTTTTGCAAATTGAAAGATCTGAAAGACAGGCAATATAAAATGGAAGTCATGCAGATAGGCACATGTACTTTTCTTTAGTTTCATCAGTGTACATGTAATATGTATTTCCTACTTCATTATTAATTTAAAAAGGCATTTGTATTCTTATCAAGAAATCATCTTCCTCCTGTGAAATTTATGTTCATTATGTAGAAAAAATATACAAAATATGCAAAACACATATTCAAGCCTATTTAGCAGAAAGCTGATAATCACAGAATTGTGGTCCTTGGCTTTAGTGTACCATGATCCCTGCATAGGTTTTAAATGCTTTAAGTGTTTAAAAAAAATTGACATGTGAGAGACAAAATATCTTATCAAAGAGTTATCATGTGTTTCAACATTGTGAGGTACTTATTACATGTCCAACATGGTATTCATGTGCTAAGGTGGTTGCTTTATATAATTTGTTAAATGCCCAAGGAAACATTAAATAGTAATGGTACTTGTTAACATCCTTCTAGAATCTCACTGTAACTGAAATGGTATTAATATTTTTCCATTATTGATTTAAAATCATATTGGACTTCAAGCATCCGCTTAGTGTAAGAAAGCTGAAAAAAATTGCTCTATTTCTAAAATAGCAACTAAAAAGCTAGACAACTTACAAATTCATAATTTCCTTGAACTCCCCAAAGATTTTTATACATCAACCAAATTACTCAAAATTTAAGAAAAACAGGTTCCTACAAGGAAAAATGGGGGTGAAGCACTTGCTTACCTGGGGAAGATGCTATTGGATGATGATAAGATTAATTCAGATAAAATTAATGAAATGCTGAACGCTGAGTGTGTGATAGCAGAGAATGTAGAACCCCTGGTCGGAGCAATCTGAGACAAGCAGAATTTTCTCTCACTTGTAGAGTGTTTTCCACAGAACTCAATGGTCTCAAAAGATTATCTGGAGTCCTGAAAAGTGTCTGAGATGGTGCTGGTCTGGGTTAGGGGGAACAGCACTTCAGTAAAGGCCCAAAGCAAGGCATGGACTCCTTCTCCCCTATTCCTGCTGCAGGGAAAAAAAAAAAGCCTAAACTGCTGGTGAAGAACCCTAAACACTATTTTTCTTAGGGAACCTGTAAAAATCCATTGTAGCTGAGAGAGGGGAACAGAAAAATCACTACAACATCATGGAAGTGGCAAAAATGCACTGTGGCCAGAATCTTCTCCAGTTGGAGGAGAAGCATGGTCACTGAAACCCAGGAGACGTAGCACCTACTTAGGATGAAAGCTTAATTGCAACAATGGAGAATGTCTTCTCCGAACCCTCAACCACCAACAGGTCACAAGAACTGCAGAATACTGCTGCAACGGGGTAAGAACATGCAGAGAGACCTTCTTCAGGGCACAGCAAGAAGAAAAGACCCAAAGGTGAGGGTGGGAAGGTCACACTGGAGAAAAGTGAAACAGGTGGTGTGTCAGAGGGTAACCATAGTAACCACAAATCCTAAACTCAGCCCATTCGTGACTGAGTTGACTCAATGCTCTGAATTAAAAGTAAAACAGAAGGACAGTCATGCCCATTTCCAGGAATAAAAAAGAAAAAAAAATAAAAAACAAAAACAAAAACAAAACCTATATGCCCCAGAATCTACACAAGATGTCTGGCTTTCAACAAATAATTATATGACATCTCAAAAGCCCAATCTCAACAGAAACCTAAGTCATCCATCAGAAAGCTCTGACTTAATATAGACATTCTAAGAAGCTTGGATTTTCTGGTTTCTCAGTCTACACCGTATTTGTTAGATACTGGATATTAGAGTTAGGAAAGTTGACAAAGGCTAATAGGCTAATAACTATGGCCAGTTCACAGGGAGTAAAATATTTGATTGTCACAATCTAAACCCTATGTCAAGAGAATATTCAACTATACCCATTATTTTCCATTTAGAACTAAGTAATGCATTTTTGAGATATTGTCACTATAAAGGATGAAATGCTAACTTATATATGTAAAGAAATCAGCTAACTAAAATATATAATTATAAGGATAGTTACTTTCCTCATTGATTTGGATAAATGAGTTCTTTCTGTCCCTTTGATTGTCCTTTAGATCTCATATGCAATGAGTTGTAATAATGATTTGTCATGACACATTGTTACCTTTGCCCAGGCATGGTCCATTTTAATTTATCTAGTTAATTATTTATACTACTGTAATAAGCCCCTTCAAACATGCCAACCAAAACTTAGCTTTTTTCTATGAGATTTGCCACTGAATGTCTTAATATTAATCATCTAAATGGATTGCTGAGTGAGGTGGCTGACTCCTACCAGCATAATTGTCATGGTTTAGAAGAAATTTTTTTGTTTTTTAGACTGATAACATTTTCTTATTAGAAACTGAACTTTTCCCAACTTAATGACCACATGCCTTCTTTGCAATTATTTTAAACCTATTGCTATTTCTAAATGCAGTGCAAAACCTAATGCTATTTTTAAATGGCAATAGGTTTAAAATAATTGCAAAGAAGGCATGTAGTCTTAATTTTGTATACATAGAGATTCATAAATACCCACATTGGTTACTGCTATTTAACACATTATATAATTTGTTGACTGGCATAAAGTCTTCAAATGCAGGAGATTAAAAATAATCAAATGAGATATTTTCCTAGTTAATGATTTGAAAAAGTAAATTGTTTCAACTTTTGTATTAATAAATCTGGTGATAGATACAAGTTTTACTTAGTGCTCATTTTATCTTTTCAACTAAAACATCAAATGTCCATGTTTTCCCTCTACAACATAATAATGAAACTTTCCCCCAGGCTATCATTTCATCTTATTGTTAAAAAATCTGGAAGCTGACCTTAAAATAAAGCAATGAGAGTAAAATAGATTTCAAATAATATGTTCTTTGAAACCCATTTTTATCTTTTCCCAATTCCAACTTTTTGTCCTCGCATTTTTAAAAAAAAATAAATTCTGTGATCCTAGCAGCAGTTCAATTTCAGAAACAATTTTATAATATATTTTAATATAAACTCAGTTTTAGAAACTGTTTTATTTAAGAATAATCTAGAAGTGGCTAGGTGTATATTGGACAATATTTTGGATACATTTAACATTTCCTTACCCTTTCCCCAGTGGACTGAGGCACTGTCAGCTATTTCTATGATGTAAAGGTTAGTAATTCAATCTAATAGACAAGTTAACCTGTAAAACAAGGAGTGAGAATAGATAACCAACTACTTGTTTGCTGACATTCAGACAGATATAACTACTCGTTCAGTATGTAACACCGACTATGTAGTGGATAATAGTTTGATGAGCATAAATAGATTTTTGAAAGTTTTCTAAGCATTTATTTTGGTATAATTTGGTAATCACTCTTTCTCAGTCATGAAAGGAATCTTTCAGGCTTAACCAGTTCATAATAGAGATATATAACTAGTATATGAGCAAACTAAAGGGGAGAAACTAACTTGACCTTCATAAGGGAGAGTCAGAGAGATGTCATGAAAGTGCAACCCTCAAATTGGTTATAAAAGATAAGTATAAAGGCAATATATTGAGATAAAAAGAAAAACATATAAAATCCCACAGGAATAAAAGAACATGGTATATTTGGGAAATAATGAGAATGTCAGTAAAGCTTAATAATACATCTCTGCTAGAAATGCTACATAGCCATTCCAACAACCCTTCTGCTCTGATAGATAGAGTGTCCCTAAATTATCAGTGGCATTGGGTTGACAGCCACTGCAGGCACTAACTGTGAAGGCAAAAATCTCCTGAAGGCATATATCACACAAACTAGAGTATCAACTGCACCTGATGCCCCACTGGGGATAATCTGAGTGACCTGTAGATGAGACCAATAAGAGAAAGAGCAGCATTATCCTTGTTCCACATCCAAAAACTATAGTGCACATCCAAGGCATTGTTAAATTAAACTGTTAACTCAACCTCCTGTTACATCTCAACTGTGTACTAAAGAAAACTGTCAAGCCACGGGATTTGTTTTGTCCTCCTTATGAGCTAATAGGTTAGCCTGGTGTTACTGTTTCCCAGATGCTGGCAGAAGACATGAGACTCCTGGGTCAGAATAAAAGGTCTTTATTTCTCACTGGAGCATGAACGTCATGTTTTCATTGGTTCTCCTTGTTCCAGTAGTTCAATGGGGCCAATGTGGAGGGCCCAGATGGTTGCTGCACATAGAGGATATTGGGCATGGAGAATTCACCAACAGAAAGCAGTAAGCAAGCATGCTCTTGTTCTAAAAGGAGACATTATCTCATCCCTCAAGGTTTCTCACTGTAAACATAAGCCTGAGAAATGGCCAAGGTAAAGAGCTGTCAGGGCCTTGAATTTTTGGTACACTCACTCAGACTTATGGAACTGTGAAAGACCATAAATGACTACCACCCAACAAAAATATAAATGAGATTATTGAAGTAAGTTCACATCTGAAAGGTCAGCCCATATATGACTGTGCTATGTTCATTCTTTTTTTTTTTTTCCATTTAGTTAGTTGTGGAGAAATAAAACTTCCCTGGATTTCTCAGTGTTCCTATAAAAATCCTTAACATCCTGAGACAGGGAAACATTTCACTGTTCACATACATGAGAATTATGTCTGTAGCTATTTGTCTAGTTAATGGCTCTGATCTGAAAGGATAATAAAACTCATATTTCCTCAAGAGGACCGAATGGTTATAGCCTGGAGTAGTTCCCTAGATTAAGCTTCAGGGTGCCAAGGAGACTGGAGCATTATTTCCCCAGCATTGATATTTCAGAAGAAATAAATCCCCTGACGCAGGGGGCTATCTGCCTTCTGAAGATATTTTATTTACATACCAAAAGATTGAAGTTAGAATTCAAGCCCATTAGGATTCAGAGTCTCCAAGGAGATCCTTTTAGGAAGGAACAGAGACAGCTGCCTCCTTCCTCCTTATTAGCAAATAAATATCATTTTACCTTGTCTCTCTCCTGTGGAGTATCTGGCTACTCAAATAGAAAAAAAAATACTATCAGTTCGCATCATGTCACCCCAAAAATAGGGGAAGGGAAGTTGATGCATTTATTTTTTACTGTGAGATAAGAAGAAATGTGTCTCTAACCCAGAACATCTCCTGGGAGCATTCAGGATAAAATTAATAAAAATTAATATTAAAAAGCAACATTAAGTAGTTGTTCAACAAGTGTCTATTGAACACCTATTACATGCAAGGCCCAGTTTTAATGCCAAAGACAGAGTGGTGCTAAAAGAAGCATGGTCCCTAACATATGCAGTTTATAGTGTAGTAAAAAGGCATCCTCTGAGCAGAATATTACCTGAATAAATGCACTATTATAAATTCTTATAAATGGTATAAAAATAAATTTCAGTCAGGTTGTTATGAAGGAGAACAAGGAAAAGCCAATTTAGATTGGTGTTAGACAAGGCTTTACTTAGAAATGACTTCACAGTACTTAAGGTATTGATAAAGATAAAGATATATATTCTATTGATTTACCTATCTGTCCATCCTCTTTCTTTTCTCTCCTTTCTCTTCTACCTTGGTCACTAATTTATCCCAGTCCCTAAGATAAAGCCTTGTAAATAAGAAAGTCAAGAAACATTTGTTGAATAAATGAATGAATGAAAAAAAAAGTCATTTAGCTCTAAAGTATAGCAGTAAGTCAGGTCAAGAATGGAGGGAAAAAACATTCCAGATACAGGAAAAAACATGCTTAAAAATCTCATAGTAAGGGTAAGCAAGAACTTACTGGCCATATTAAAGATTTTATGTTTATCTCAAGAATGACAATAATAATTTTCACTTTTTAACTAAGGGCTGACAGGATGTAAATTTATATTTTTTTAAAAAATCATACTTTTTAAAAAATATACATTTATAATTTATTGTTGAGTGAACAATGGGTTTTGTGAGGGTAAAAGGAAATAGGAAACTTGCTTAAGAACTACTTCATTAGGCTGTGGCTGACAGGTGAGGAAGGTGAGAGTGGACGTGGAAGGAAGTGAGCAGATTGAAAATAGGACTTGCACGTATAGGAATTTGATTTTCTGATGAGGATGGAGGGAGGCTGGTATCACTATTGATCACCAGGCCACAGCTTGACCACAGAATACATGCTGGTGCCACGTGGAGAGATGGAGAAGGTTGGAGGAGAAATACATCTGGAAGATTCAAAAGTCAAGGGTTCAGTTTAGGACAAGCTAATTTTCAGATAAATGGAAGATAACGAGATGGAGAGACTAACATATATTAATATATGCAGTTTTCA
Organism: Lemur catta; assembly: GCF_020740605.2. Lineage (NCBI taxonomy): Eukaryota > Metazoa > Chordata > Mammalia > Primates > Lemuridae > Lemur > Lemur catta. The sequence continues at coordinate 43,648,248 of NC_059131.1, forward strand.
GAGATTAGCCATCTATAGATAGATAGATAGATAGATAGATAGATAGATAGATACAGATATAGCTGTTTTTACCATCAATGCACCTGTGTGACATTTAAATACAAAGGGATGGATGAGATGGTATAGAAAGGGTTTAAATGAAAAGGGTAAGTGGAAGGCAGTTAGAGAATAGATGAGGCATCTGAAATGAAATGGGGGAGTACCTAAAAAGGGAAAAGGCAAACATGGTGAGTGGGTAGTGACTCCGGGGCAGAAGAATCCTCACAGAGGAAAGAACAGGATCTGTGTGAATGTTTCCGAGAGCCCGTCTAAGTTGAGCAGTAAAAATGTTCATTGGATTTAATGGCATGGAAGTTATTGATGACGCTTGCAGTAGCAGTTTCTGTAGAATTGTAGGTGTGGAAGCCAGCTGGGAATCCATGGAAATTGGAGTGTGTGGTTTTAGTTCTGCGAGCTTTGAAAGGACTTCTCAAGGATAGATGCAGCATGAAAATCAAATCCATAGAAAAGAAGTGAAACGTTAAGAAACAACAAATTAATCAGTAAAATATTTTGGGAACATTTATTATTGGCTGTCATACATGACTCATTTTGTAGTTGTCTTTAAAAATGCTGGAACAAAATCTCCAGACAGTAATGATTTGCAAGATGACACTGGAAGTATTTAAAGGATAGTTAAGCATAAGGTGATTGGTGAAAAATTTTAGATCGTGCTAGAAATACATATGGTTAAATATGTATATTGAAATTTTAATTACTAAAAATAAAATCTATAACATCCAAACCAGCAGATGAAGTGAAAAAAGAAAAAGAGGAAAATTTAAAGAGTGCTAGAATTCAAATGACTCAGAAGTTTTCAAGACTAAATGATTGGGAGGATAATGTTTATATAAACAGAAAAGGGGGAGATACAAGAAGAATGAGATGTGCAAAAGACTTAAAAGCATAATTTACTGCCTTGTCAAGGACAATAAACACCAATTTGAATTATTAGCAGCTTTTTAAAAAGTGCATTGAAAAAAATACATTAGGAATTTGTGTTTCCATATACGCAAAATTTACTAGTTTCTTACAACTGGAATAGAATGTGACTAAAAAAAAAAGTAGTGTACTGATTGAAATTTTCCTCTTGGGAATGCTTCCCCATCACAATTGAACAAAGACCTGTACCTGAAGGATGAGATAAAAGAGGTGATGTTCGCTTCCTTAGCTTTCAAAAGAGAGGCCAAAGAATTTAAACAAGAAACAAAGAAAAACAAAGACTTCACAATATCTAAACAGGAAAAGCGCTTCTACCTTCAGTTGCAGACATAATAGAGCAAATTATGACTCTTGCACAAACATTTGCTTTTATTGCAAACTAGACACTTAAGAAGGTACAACAGGAACACAAAAAGTGCATGTGAGAATAATTCTATTACCATGTTTAGTAGGATGTAGTAGGAGACAAATCCTCAATATCATCATGACATTATGATTTCCATTCATTCCTTCACCAAGTTATGAGTCCCAAACTTGTTTCAACTTTATTCCACGTTTGAGCCTAGTTATTTAATAACCATCTTATAGTTGCATTGTACTTTATATCATTTTATATTGAGTTCTGTATTTTGTACACAATCTTAAGAGGCAAGTTGGTAAGGTTATGATCTCCATTTTACAGATGTGAAAACTATGACTTGGAGAGGTGAAATGTCCCCCCTAAATTTTTAGGCTTCAGAAGAAAAAAAATTGGGGCAAGTTTCAGGTTCCCTAACTTCAAGTTTGGTTTTCTTTCTATCAACATAAAGTATATTTTAGACAGTATCATATAATAAATGCTGGCTGCAAAGTTGGTTTGGTTAAATTGATGTATAAAATAAAGAATATAGAGCATAATTACATTATTATAATTTTAAATGAAGAAACTTGTGCTATGTAGGGTAAATTTGATTTAAATCTGTACTTAGGAAGACTCACATTAATAACACATTTAACAATAAACAATGAATAAGAGCTGAGGGAGTAAAGTCAGCTTATGGAGACAATTATTCTGAGATGCCTTTGGTACTAAGGATACTAAATCTTATAATTGGGCAGAGTTTTGCTGATTAAAGGTAAAGATTTCTAGTCCCTCTGTTTCATTTGGTTTGGTTCATAACCACCTGAAAACATGGCTCAGTGTGTAAAATAAAAGGGAGGTAGAATCAGTAACTGCTGTTGATCTGAACCATACAGGTTGCTAAAGCCTTAGGCATCTGCTGGCATTCTTCTCCTCTGCCTAGTCCCCAAGGGTGTAAGGAGAGGGGTGGCCTGGCTCAACTCTCATCCTTAGACCCACTCACCTGGGTCAAGCTAATAAGGAGATTTGAAAATAAGAACTAATTTTTCACAAACTTTTTAGATTAGTGATTTACAAACTTGATCTCTTCATCATAATTACTGCATGAGCAATTTGAAAATAAAAATGTGTGGCCCTCACTCCTCGAGATTTTGGTTCTTTAGTGGTAGAGTATGCTTTGGGTATCGGTAATTGCTTAAAACTCTCCAGATAATTTGGCTGTCAGGATGGAAACAACTATTGAACTTGTCAAATACCAGCTTATGGGGCTAGGATTTTTCTTGCTCTCTCTTCTAACTTTTGAATTCTCAGGCTACTACTTTAGATATACTCCAATATCAAAGAAAAGATAGGAGCTTGTTCTATAAAACAAAGCTCAGGACATTTATTTGGCCACATTTTCTTATTGGAAGAGGTTGTTGTTCCTTACAGGGGACAACATGTGATGACATTGTTTTTTTTGCTGCTGTGAACAGAGCTATTCAGGTCTTGCATTTTCCTACTTCTTTTGAGCTTAATTGAGTGGCTAAATTGGACAGAAACTTCCTTCTAATCTCTATCTTTCTATTCTCAGTCTGTCCAATTGTCAAAAAAAAAAAAAGTCACTTGTAAATATGGTTCTGAACTTTTATGTCTGTCTCTTTTACCTGAGGATAGGATTCCTAAAATCTAGACGTGGGTTAAGAAGAGATAGTGATTTGCTTAAGCCTCAAGTCTAAGCCATATACTCAATTTTAAAAAGATCCCTGAATTGGGAGTTGTGTGGTTCATGAATCACCTCTCAGATGGTTATACTGCAGATACTCTCTTTGAAAGTCCTTTGCACTCAGTATGCCTAGGAGCATCTTCAGCCTCTTCAATTTGCCTCTGGGATTTTGCCCGTCCTTATTGCTGATGTCATGCAGTGCCTTCCACTATTAAAAGACTGCGTTGCCATTCTAAGGCACTGTCATTCATATATTCCCTCCCATCTCTCCTTTGCTCATGGCTATTCCATCTTTCTCAGGCCAGAGTCCTAGTGCTTCTCATTCTTTGGAGGAATATGAACAGAGGAATAGTCCCTACTGCTCTGATTTATGTTCACTTAGGCCCATAATCTGTGTTAGGCTCCCAAGGTGCAAATTTCTCTAACTTTGCTGTAGCTCTTTCACTTCCAAGTGCATGTGTTTACTACCAGGATACCAAGTTTGGGACACATCAATAAAGAGTCACCACTAAGCATGTTGTCAATTTTGTACTATATTGCAATTTCCTTATAACTTTGGGACAAATTCACTTCCAGGAAATCCTTTCTGTCCCTCATTGAAATAAATGCTCTGTTCCAAACCTCTATATGACTGAGATTCCTGTCATAGGAGTCTCCATAATCCCCACTGGGGGAAAATATAAGGTTGAGGATAGAACTGGTGGAATGTCACATTTGTAATGAAATCTCAGTCTAACTTACTTGGGTTCCCTGCCATCCTTAGCACAGTATAATTTATATATTAATATTTTATAGACATACCTATCTCTTTGTATCCATCTATGTATCTATGAATCTCTATTCATCCACCTATCATATATCTCTATTATCTATGTATATCTATTTCCTCCTTATGAAGATTTGCCTTTATTAGGTTAGTGTCATTTTACTGACTTAGAGTAAACTGAGCTATGTGGAAAATTTATATTTGTTACAAATTCTATAAAATTTCTGTGTCTAAGACCTTATTTTAAAAGCTCTTCTTAAAAAATGAGTTTCCCAGGGTACTAAATTGAAAGACCAAGAAATTTTAAAAAATGATATTTAACCCATTTAAAGTCCGTAATATATTTTTCTTAACACATTTTACACATTGAGCTTTCTTATTTGATTTTTTAATCTTTGTATTAGGAATTATTTTCATTGAAGGATTATTAATATAAAATAAGTCATGGCAATGATAATATAAAGATTAATTTATATATTCACATTTTTAATAAAAGTTAATAAGGTAAAATTTCCATAGAGTTGATTTTTTCAACTTTATTCTCCAGTGTGACCTAATAAATCTGATTTACAGGACCATTATGCAAAATTCTTTTTTATCACTTTGGATTAAGAGTGCTCTAGGAAATAATCTAATAAAATGGTGACTAAGGCACAGCATGCCCTCCAAATGAGAACATAAGCTCTTGTCTTTTTCATTCTTACAATGTTCACAGAGTTTCTATGAGCTCTAAGAAAGTTTCTCTTAGGCCCCAAATGACTATATCCCTTATATTAAGCATACTCCCACACCAAGGAAAAATTTAGTGGTTGCCATGATTTTGAAATCAATTCTGACTAGAGTCCTGGATTTAATTCCTCTGATATCTGACTTTTGGAAACTATGAAACATATAGACAGTATGGAATCCTGCAGAATTATCTTCTGTCATTAGTACTCAATTATCCCAGGGGACTGAAAAATCTTTCATGTACCTGGATCCATGGGATGTAAGAGTTTGTTTCTAACCTCAGTGCACATCAGCTCAGGTGGGCATCTTCAAATTGTGCCTTATCCACTGGAAGATTCTGGGACAAATGGCTTGTTGGTATATGAAGCCATCTTTGGGAAGGCTGCACTACTCAGAGGTTTTATGCAACCCAAACCTCCTTTTGTTGTATATATCCTTTAAGATAATTTTGAAAATTGATGTAGCCACTCATATATATTAAGATAATTCAAAATGTATTACTAAAATTTTAAATATTTGGAAAGGATATATAATTTGAAACAGATTCCATACTATTTTCCATAGAGTTTGTACTACTTTACAGTCCCATCAGCAGTGTTTAAGTGTTCCTTTCTCTCTACATCCACACTGGCATCTGTTGTTTTGAGACTTTTTGATAAAAGCCATTCTCATTGGGGTTAGGTGATATCTCACTGTGATTTTGATTTTCATTGCCCTGATGATTAGTGACATTAAGCACTTTTTCATATGTTTCTTGGCCATTAGTCTATCTTCTTTTGAAAAGTTTCTGTTCATGTCTTTTGCCCACTTTTTAATGGGGTTGTTTGATTTTTTTCTTGCTGATTCACTTGAGTACTTTGTAGATTGTGGTTATTAGCCCCTCACCAGATGTATAACATGTAAATATTTTCTCCCATTCTGTAGGCTGTCTATTTGCTCTGTTGATTGTTTCCTTGGCTGTGCAGAAGCTTTTTAATTTAATCAAGTCCAATTTATTTATTTTTGTTGTTACTATGATTGCCTTTGGAGTCTTCTTCAAAAATTCTTTGCCTAGGCTGATATCTAGAAGAGTTTTTCCAAAATTTTCTTCTACAATACTTATGGTTTCATGTATTAGGTTTAAGTCTGTTATCCACCTTGAATTAATTTTTGTGAGTGGTGAGACGTGGCTATCCAATTTTCCCAGCACCATTTATTGAATATGGCTTCTTCTCCTCAGTATATATTGTTGTCTGTTTTGTCAAAGATCACATGGCAATATATGGATGGTTTTATATCTGGATTCTCTGTTTTGTTCCATTGGTCTATGTCTCTATTTTTTGTGCCAGCACCATGATGTTTTGGTTACTTGGAGTATAGCTTAAAGTCTGGTAAAGTGATGCCTCCAGATTTTTTCCTTTTGCTAAAGGTTGCTTTGGCTATCCAGGCTGTTTTGTGGTTCCAAAAAAGCATAGAATTATTTTTTCTAGATCTGCAAAAAGTGACTTTGGTATTTTGATGGGGATTGCATTGAAACTTTAATTCACTTCGGGCAGTATGGACATTTTAACAATGTTGATTCTGCCAATCCATGAGCATGATATTTTTTTGCTCTTGTTTACATCAACAGTAATTTCCTTTCTAAGTGATTCCTGCTTCTCTTTGTAGAGATCTTTCACTTCCTTGGTTAAATATATTACTAGGTACTTTATTTTCTTTGTAGCTATTGTGAAAGGTATTGAACCTTTGATTTGATTCTCATCTTGACTATTGTTCATGTATAGATTTGTGTATATTGATTTTGTAACCTAAGACTTTGCTGAATTTATTTATTAATTCCAGTAGTCTCTTCACGGAATCTTTGGGCTTTTCTGGATATAAGATCATATATATGATCAGCAAAGAGTGATAGTTTGACCTCCTCTTTCCCTGTTTGGATATCCTTAATTTCCTTCTTTTGCCTAATTGCTGTGGCTAGGACTTCCAGCACTATGTTGAATAGAAGTGGTGACAGTAGGCATCTTTGTCTTGTTCCAGTTCCCTGATAAACCTCATGTGCACATATGGAAGTGTAAAACTCAGCAGAAATCAAGCAGGTGGGAGGGGGCAGGTGAAATCATACCTAACAGGTACAATGTACACTATCTGGGTGATGGCTACACCTATAACTTTAACTCAAGCAGTACAAAAGCAATCCATGTAACCAAAACATTTGTACTCTGAAATAAAAAAAGAAGAAGGAAATTCTGATACAAAAAAATAAAATAGGATTATGACATAAAAAATAAAAGTAAAGAGAAAGAGAGACATGCACATGGAGACTGAGATTATTGTTTTATCTGAGCCAATGTAATTTTGCCCTCACATTGATGACACTATTACATAAAGGATTTCATGAATTTTTATTCACTCTTACGAAAAATGAATCTGCATCTAATTATAGATAAGGGAGAGAAATTGGTCTTATTTTATCTTCAAGATACATATATATGACATGAGAATTCTGGTTAGAAACAAACAATGAAAATAAATATCATAGGAAATGTTAAATTTGAGGTTACTTCCTAAATACACTCATATTCTGTGAAGGATAGAGCAAAGACATGTAACTAGTGCTGCCTGTGCTATTTTGGCTCTAACATCTGTTTCTTTATCAAGCAGGCACATCTATAAAAGAAATCTAAAAGATAAAAGTGAGTAATAAAAGATCATGTTTTATATCGGCAAACTATTGCTCAGCTTTATTGTTAAAAGTGCTACTGGGGCATAAGAAACTTGTAGATAACTCCAAGTGAAATGGGTGATCTTTATAAACTTTGACAAAACCTATTTAAAGGAAGAATTGAGCTTGGAAGGATGGGGTATATGAAATTGCCCTTCTGAGCACAATTTATCACACTTAATAGTGCGGTTAAATCTATACCATTCCCTTAGTGATAATCAATGCTAAGTATTCCAGAAATCCCAATCTCCAATGCATAATTCAGGAAAACAAATGGATTCTTTGGATTTCCTTCAGTGTAAAATCTAGATCTAGGTTTACTGTTTTATAAACTCAATGACCCCACTTCACTGATATATAAGAGCTACATTTATTTACCTGTAATTCAAGGACTAGGTGCTTTATCCTTTGCTTTCCTGATTTATAACGTTTTAGTGGCCCTTTTACAGAAATACCAATATCAAAGAGGGATGGGCAATCCAGATTTTACCTCAACAAACATGTTCATGTAGGCATTAGTCACATTCAAAATAAGGCACATTAAATTTTCTCTTTCAACGTAGTGAAATTAAATGTATCAATTGCTTCACTGTCAGAAAAGCAGAACAGACATGAAGTAGGACTAGGATTGAGTAAATCAGTTCTAGTGCTGCTTTTTTTTTTTTATACTGTTTGTATGATTTGGAATGTGTTACTTACCTTCTCTCAGGACCTCATTGTTAACCACATTTGTCAATAGTGTAAAAATAGCCCCTGTGTTATTTACCCCATAGGCTGATGACAATTTTCAAATCTTTTAAAAAGACAAAAACCTTTGCATTTGATCTTGACCTATCATTACTCTGTGAATTTATCCTAAAAATAAGTACTCAATCCCATTGTTTTGTGGATAGCTAAGGATATGGCTTTTTAAATATAAGCAGCAGTGGCTGCTCTTCTCTCTACCAGTCTTCAAACCCACTAGTTCTCTCTTCTCGTTAGTGAATTAATTACTTACCAAGCTGCTTCTAGGCACCCGGCCTCTTGTAGTTCTCTCCTCCCCACAGCACTACAAGATGCTTGGGACCCAGAAGCCGGGTGGAGCAAGCACTGTTGAATTTTTAAATGGGGATGGGAATTCTCCTTGCACATTCCTTATCATTAGTGGTTCTCACGTGCCCAAGGCCAGAACGTCCATCAGCTTGGTTGATCATGTTTTCACCCTAGAAGGGTAGTTTAACTTCAATGGAACTTTAAAAAGAACTGCCACTTCTGATTTAATTAATCTGGATCATGTCCTGGGCATCAGAATTTTGTAAAGCTCCCCAAGAGCTATAAAGGTTGAGAATCATGAATCTAGAAGAACCTAGAGGATTTCTTCCAGAAAACAATTTGCATAAAAAGTCCTAATTTAAAAGCACAACAAATTATTGAATGATACCTACTGCTCCCCTTAAGAATTCAAGTTGTTATAAAATATTTTATGTCTCAGAACTGTTCACCCTCTGGTTTTACTGTAATAAAAGTAATTGATTATAACTGCCATATACAACACAGAAAAATACATTATATTTTGGCCTGCTGAGATTTGAAGCCCCTAGAGAAAAAGAAACATTATGTGAAGGATAGTTATTTCATCTGCTAGTGAACACTATAAATAGGTTTTTTGAGGCTAAAATACGCTGTGGTATAATACATAAATATTTGTTAATGATGATATATAATAGCAATATTCTTTTCTGATGTGTATGTTGGGTTGAGGAGGTTTTTGAAGATTTAGATTGAATGGTTCTTACCCCAGTTTTCATTCATGTGCTAAGATATATTCTATTCCTCACTGAGGTATATTGCACATGTATAATATCCTTAAATAACACATATATGTATGGCATGTGGTTGACTATATGATGAATTTGAGGAATGACAATATTATATGATGAGTTGGAAAGCTGGCTGAGCATAGAGACCTTTCCTGTCTTAAAAAAATAAAATCATAAAATCTGAGAATTTCTACTTGCAGAAAATATTTTTTTTCAAAGAAAATTGAACAGCAGATATGTATCATTTGGGAACATTTATCACTATCAGTTGTATATCACATTACCTAGGTTTCACCTACCAGAACACTATGACGTGAAGAAATAGGGCATGGTAGAGAGACATTTTGGTTGAGAGTTTACATATAGGAAAGGGTCCATAATATGGGACATACTCCAAAGAGAGTACTGAATGTTACCTGACCACAGTGAGTACATGAGTACGGGGGCTAGGAGTGAGGATTATGTCACAGCAATGTGTAGGAACTTAGGGATCTGAGTGACCAAATCTCGTAACAAGAGTTGGGATATGGGATTGGAGGGAAGAAAAGGAAAGAATAATCTCCTATTTTATAATTAACTGGAGCAGTGTATTGGAAGAGGGAGGGGACAATGTCAAAGCCAACTGTCTAATAATGCTCATGGTTGTTCCTCATATCCATGAATGCCTTTAATATGTGTAAAAATTTAATGAATAAAGGAAAGAGAGAAATCCAGCATTTTTCTGGAATGGTTGACTTTGGGTTAAAAAAAATTAAGCTATTTAATTCAAAAATGACTTTGCCTCTCTTTTGACCAACTCTAGTCCCTTCTTGCCTACCGATCAATTCTTATCTTAATGTCTATTTCAGATGACTCTGCATCTCAGCTCTAGACAGTGATCTCCTTGAGAGAAGCGGCATCTCATTAATCTTTTATCCCCTGTTCTTTACAATGTCCCTGGCATATAGAGGGCATTCAGTAAATACTGACATTAATGGAACTGAAAGCGCCGTATCTTCACCTTGATCTCCTAGTTTTCCAAGCTGAGTCAAATAGAAATAATCATTATTTTCCTGTAAAAGCATAAACTTGGGTAGTTTAGAGCCTCAAGCTATGCACTATCATAACACCAAGAGCCAGCATTTTGGCTACAAACTACATTTACATATATTAATTCAAGATGGTCTAATTAAAGTAGCAAATATATTTGAAAGCATAATAAAGCAATAGCCATGAGTAATCATTTTTCTACCTGTCATATTGATAGGATAAAGCATTTTTTTACCTGAAATAAAATGCTTGATCTCAGTGTCAGTGGTTTCGTGTATTAAGAACCTTGACATTAATATTGAAAAAATAACATCATTGAATCTATTAGTAATCTGGACCACAGGAGAATGTGTATGGTGCTGCTAAGTACATGGCATGTTTTCATAATTATAATCAGCTAAACTGCTTAAGTGAGTGATACAGTTTAAATTAGGAAATCAAAAGTTTGAATTATTTTTCTACGAATTTGCTACTCCTTCTTAAGGAAGCTAAAGTCTTGTTGGATGCCAGAATTTTCTATAGCCACTGATTGTATGCTGTTTACAATCAATCTACAATTCGCCTAGACTGCTTCCAATAAAATATTAATGCAATCAAACCTAAACTGTTTGCTTTCACATTCATGTTCATATCATGGGGCAGGCTGTAAAGCCCTTTTATTCAAATAAGCCAAGCATATTTGCTGTTTAACTTCACATAGGTAAGTTTAGAAACCTCATCCTAGGGAGTTCAAGAGATTTTTTCCTTTGGATTGAGACTTCATTGTCTGTAACTATATGATTTTCATGAAGTATTAGTTGTTGATATAGAGTTGTGCTGGGCAATATGCATATTATTAAGGGGTATAGCATAAAGTTCTGACATTTATTATATGATTTGGGAGACAATAGTAAACATAAAAAGGATAAGAATATAAGACAATGTGTTCTCAAAAGAATGCTAGAGGCTGTCATTTCTAAGGAGTAGGGGTTCTCATTGAGGGTCTGGAGTAGCATCAGAAAAGGATTGGAGACAGGATATGGAGATGGAGGGCAGTAGCAAGTAAACCCCCCTCCTCCCACGTGCCTCTGATCCTGTCCCTTACTCAAAAGTAGAGAGCCATTGTAAACACAGCGTAATGGGAAGGTAATCTCATTTATGTTGAAATGGCCATGTATCAAATTAGAGAATTTGGTTGTACTTGAGCTAAAGTTGTTTAGGCTGGGAAGCAGGCAGATGGAAAGATAAAGGACAAGACCTTCCAGCTGCAGAAAAAAGGAAAAGAAAAACAAAACAAAAACAAGAAGAAACCTTTGAGAAATTTTCCTGGAATAAACGGGTGAGATAAAATAAAAATGATGAATAGAGTCTGGCACAACTGGATTTACGAAATATTTTTGAAATTCAAAGAGAAGAGGTTTTTCCTCAAAAATAAATCCCCTGGAGTTCTAGATGGTGACACGGGAGCTTTGATTCTCAGATATAACAGATATTATACTGGTCTTAGGACTTCATTATCCTACATATATCTAGGGTGATCCTAACCTTCATTGATAGTCCTCAGAAGTGTCATATTTAGTAGCAAAAGAAACCCAAAACTCATTTTATACTGTGCCCTGCCATTATGATGACTAAATTGGGTTACAGGCTTCAACATGCTATGCAGCTAATGGATCGTATCAGTTAAACAGCTTCTCATTTCATTCAAATAGTCTGACTGATTTGGATGCAAAAACCGATGTCTTACCAAACATCCTTTTGGTTTATGTCTCATGTCAAATAAATATGCATAGACCACCATAACTGAGTACACAAAGCTGAGTTAATTGCTTGTTAGGCGAGGAAAAGTTGCATCACTTAAGAAATAAATTTTATGGGTCTCCCTGATTATAAATTTAAAGGGATGGCTTTGGGGTTCTCAGAAGTGGCCCTATTGACACTTTGGACTGGGTAATTCTTTTCATGTATGTGTGTGATGGTGGGTGAGGGCGTCATATATGTCGTAGAATGCTGAGTAGTATCTCTGGCCTATACCCACTAGATGCCTGTTACTCTGCTCCCTTGAGTGTGTGACAATCAAAACTGTCTCTAGATGCAAATATTCCCTTGTGGGCAAATCACCTTTGGTTGAAAACCAGTGGGCAAGAAAAAGGGGAAAAAAGAAGAAAAACTCCAATTTAGGAAATATAATGAGCTCTACTCTTTTGTTGACTCATGAAGCAGATTGTAAGCTCTTTTTTTTACCAATAGCCCTTATGTTATTTAAGGGTACACTTCTCAAAGAGGTCCAGGATGAATGAATAAGACTCTAACAGGCATTTAGTGTGTATGCTCACAGCCTTGAAGAATTTTTTCTTTAAAAATCCAGTTTATGGATCCCTAGTACACTTTAAAATATGGAAGAGACAAGCATTGGCTTGTGTGTTAATAGTTTCTAGTTCTATATACCATATACATTATTATGAGAAAATACTTTCTGAAGTGGATTTTTATGAAGATTCTGGTATTCAGTCTGAACAGAGCAAAAATAGTTCATTTTGCTTTTGTTGAAGAATGAATTTTTGTGCCATGTGATCACAAAGCAGTTTTGCAGCATCATTTATAACTGTGTAGACCAGACATTTGACTTTGTGAGATAAATAAGAACAACTATAATCATCAAAGATGGGACTAGAAGACACTTTCAGAGCCTTGAGTGGAGATCTCCCAATCTTGACAAGGAAAACAGGTCCCAGAGACCTCCAGTGTATACTTTTAATAAACAAATTGTTCTTCCCTTTGATTTGCATATAAATTACTTAGGTATCTCTGTAGTATTATTCCATGTGCAGCAAAAAATGTTAGCAATAGCAAATACTCTTCCTCAGCATACCAGTAGGAAAACTAGGACTAGCCTATTATCCAACAGTACTAAGGCCAATGCACTTAGTCTAGTTTGTTGTGCTTTGGGGGCTTATGCAGTGTTATTTATCACAAGCCAATATTAGAGTAACTTTTGGATTGGTAGCTTTACATTAATATCCTGGATTTCCCCCATTCATTTGTAACCACAGAGATAAGGAAATATGATATGAAAGTTAATATAATATGCAAAACTGACATTATGAATTTCTCTACTGTTTGAAATGATATCATGATAAATCTCAATCTTATAAAAGGATTTTTGGATGTGTCTAGTTTAAATAAAATCTTGTCATGAAAGGTAAAGTGGCTTAGTTTAGAATATCATGTGAAAATCTAATTTCATCTCTGCCTACTTGCATATGCAAAACATTTGCATATCACCACAGGCACAGTGAAAATGGTTAGAAATGGTTGATACTCAAATTCCTCCTTTCTTGCTAGTATATCTGTTATATCTGTTATGTTCAATCTTCCTCTTAGTCTCCTGCATTCAGTCACCCATCCTGGGCGGCCTATAGAGAGAAACCACAATTGATAGCTATCTTCTCCCAAACTGCTACTCCTGTCCTGTTTACCTTACTTTTAAATACATGCTACATCAGTCTAAATTACATTCAAACTAGAGATTATTTTCTTCATCATGTGCAAACTGCCTCTACATTTTCTGTCTCTTCTGTAAGTGGCCCATCACCTCACATTAACATACATACAGTTTTCTCCCTTGAGGACGTGTCCCCCTAGGACTTCTGTGGAAGGAATACTATTCACTTCTTTGAAGCAACACAGAATTTTATTGTTACCCATCTGCATTTCCAATTTTGACATTAATTCACTTATACCATGCTTTCCACATGCTTGTTTTAATCACCCCTAAACTTGAATGAATAAATTTCTTGTAGCAACAGTTTGTATGGAAAAAGAAAAAAAAAAGTTCTTTCAGTTTTTTGTTAAAAAGTTAATAGCAGCAACAATGTGAAATTACTACATCCATAAAGCTAATTTGTTTGGAGATTGCAAATATAGACATACGTTGTACAGGAAAGGGAGATTTTAAAGAACTGATGTCAAAACCTCAAGACTGTAGAAAGGAGGGGAGTGAGAGTAATGGATCTATTCAGAATGCATGTCCAGTAAAAAGATATTATATTCAAGTGTTATGCTTTTTTCTATTTAGTTATTTTTGTATCTATAAAGTTCAGGGATGTATTTCTCTGTATGTAGGAAAGAGAATTGGGAATAGCCAGGAAAAAAGAAGAAACTGTATCAAGGACAGGAAGGAATTTACAGGTGGATAAGCATAATTACCAGGTAGAAAAGGGTTCAATCAGGTGCTGCACTATGATAGATTAACAATGTACAACAAGGGGAGAGTTTACAGCACAGTCTTGCAGATAAAGCCCATGCATTGATGTCAAGTCACATTGAGGAAAATAGTACACTAAGGGGGTGATATTCCTTGGTCAAGGCTTGGTGGATTTATGTGGAAAGTGGGAAGGTGCCAAAAAAGAAATTGGAAGTGGAAAAGAAGTGAACAAAAGAAAAGATCTCCTAAATTTTGTGCTAATAATTGGAGCCTTGTGGCTATTATTTACATCAAATCTCAGGTCATGGTGTAAACCAAGCAGTTCGAGAGAAGAGTTAAGCATTCTTATCATAAAAGGGAGCTGAATTTTGTCAAATGCTTTTTCTGCATCTATTGAGAGGATCATATGGTCTTTGTTTTTGCTTCTATTTATGTGGTGAATTACATTTATAGATTTGTGTACATTGAACCATCCCTGCATCTCTGGGATGAAGCCCACTTGGTCGTGATGGATTATTTTTTTTGATAAGCACCTGAATTCAGTTTGCTAGGATTTTGTTGAGAATTTTTACATAATATTCATAAGGGATATTGGTCTGTAGTTTTCTTTTTTTGTTGCATCCTTTCCTGGTTTTGGTATCAGGGTGATGTTGGCTTCATAAAATGTGTTGGGGAGGATTCCATCCTTCTCAATATTGTGTAATAATTTCTGCAGAATAGGCACCAGCTCCTCTTTGTAGGTCTGGCAAAATTTGGGTGTGAAACCATCTGGTCTGGGACATTTCTTTTTAGAAAGATTTTTTTTTTTTTTTACTGCTGCTTCAATTTTGGTACTTGATATTGATCTGTTCAGGAATTCTATTACTTCCTGATTGAACCTAGGGAGGTAGTGTGTTTCTGAGAATTTGTCCTTTTCCTCCACATTTTCAAGTTTATGTGCATAGAGGTTTTATGGTATTCATAGATGATATTTTTTATTTCTGTAGCATTAGTTGTAATTTCTCTTTTTTCATTCCTGATGGAGCTTATTAGAGCTTTCTGTTCTGCTTCTCATTAATCTAGCAGAAAGATGTCAATTTTGTTTATTTTTTTCAAAGAACCAACCTGAAAATGATATAAGCCAAATATGACAAACCCATAGCTAACATCATACTGAATGGGGAAAGTTGAAAGCATTCCCACTTAGAACTGGAAACAGACAAGTTTGCCCTCTATCACTGATTCTATTTAACTTACTGCTGGAAGTCCTAGCCAGAGCAATCAGATAAGAGAAGGAAATCAGGGCATCCAAATGGGGGCAGAAGAGGTCAAACTATTGCTCTTTGCTGATGATATGATCTTATATCGAGAAAACTCCAAAGCTTCTGCCATGAAATTACTGGAATTGATAAACAAAATCGGCAAAGTCTCAGGTTACAAAATCAATGTACAGAAATCAGTAGCATTCCCATATGCCAACAACAGTCAAACTGAGAACCAAACCAAAGCCTTAATACCTTTCACAATAGCAACAAAGAAAGTAAAATACTTATAAATATATTTAACTAAGGAGGTAAAATACCTCTAAAGGAAGAACTGTGAAATACTGAGGAAGGAAATAGCAGAAAATGGAAATAGGTGGAAAGCCATACCATGCTCATGGGTCAGCAGGATAAACATTGTTAAAATGTCTACACTACCCAAAGTAATATACAGATTCAATGAAATCCCTATTAAAATACCAACATCATTTTTCACAGATCTAGAAAAAATAATTCTATGCTTCATATGGAACCAGAGAAGACCCTGTATAGAAAAAGGAATCTTAATCAAAAAGAACAAATTGGGAGACGTCAATTTACCAGACATCAAGCTGTACTACAAGGCTTTAGTAACTGAAGCAGCACAAGAACAGAGACATAGACCAATGGAAGAGAACTGAGATCCCAGATATAAAGCCATCCTCATGCAGCCATCTAACCTTTGACAAGCAGACAAAAACATACACTGGGCAAAAGAATCTTTATTCAATAAATTGTGCTGGGAAAATTGGATAGCCACATCTAGAAGACTAAAACAGGATCCTCACCTCTCACCTCTCATAAAAATCAACTCATAGTGGATAACAGACTTAAACCTAAGAGATGAAACTAAAAGAATTCTAGAAGAAAATGTTGGCAAAACACTTATAGCCATTGGCCTAGGAAAAGAATTTATGAAGAAGACCCCAAAGGTAATCACAGCAGCAATAAAAATAAATAAATGGGACCTGATCTAATTAAAAGGCTTCTACACAGCCAAGAAAATTACCATGAGAACAGACAGACAACCTACAGAATGGGAGAAAATATTTGCATGTTATACATCCGATAAAGGGCTGATAACTAGAATCTATATAGAACTCAGGAAAATCATCAGGAAAAAAAACAACCCTATCAAAAAGTGAGCAAAGGATGTGAACAGAAACCTTTCAAAAGATGACAGAGTCATGGCCAAGAAACATATGAAAAAATGCTCAACATCTCTAATCATCAGGGAAATGCAAATCAAAGCCACAGTGAGAATGGCTAGCGAGAATGGCCTCTATCAAAAAGTCCCAAAACAATAAATGTTGGTGTGGATGAGGAGAGATAGGAATACTCATACACTGCTGGTGGGACTGCAAACTAGTACAACCTTTATGGAGAGTAATATGGAGATATCTCAAAGAGCTACAAGTAGTACTACCATTTGATCCAGCAATCCCATTATGGGCATCTACCCAGAAGAACAAAAGACATTCTATAAAAAAGACATCTGCATTAGAACATTTATAGAAGCACAATTCAGAATTGCAAAGATGTGGAAACAACCCAGTGCACATGAGAACATGAATGGATTAATAAAATGTGGTATATGTATACCATGGAGTTCTACTCAGCCACACACACACACACACACACACACACACAAACACACACAAAACAGTGGTGATCTAGTACCTCTTGTATTATTATGGATAGAGCTGGATTTCATTCTACTAAGTGAAGTATCACAAGAATAGAAAAACAAACACCACATATATTCACCATCAAATTGGTATTAACTGATCAACACTCAAGTGTACACATAGTAATAACATTCATCGGGTGTTGGGCAGAGGGGGACGGGGCAGAAGAGGATAAGTATATATACACCTAATAGGTGTAGTGCACACCATCTGGTGGATGGACATGCTTGAAGCTCCAACTCAGGAGGGGCAAAGGCAATATATGTAACCTAAACATTTGTATCCCTGTAATACGCTGAAATAAAAAAAAAAAAACATTAAAAAAGAAAAGAATAGTTGAAGAAACCAGCAATGTTCAGCCATAAAAATAGAAGACATTAACAGCCATCATCAAGCTAGAGGACTATCATAAAGAAGTGAGATTAGATCAGTCAATACCATCCTTAGACTCTTTCAAGTTTGTTCCAATTTTTACTCTCTTGCTCTGGGTCATGTTATTTAGGAGGCCCCACATATATCCACAAAAAAATGTATTAAAGAATACCCAGACACCTGTCTGGCTCTGCATCTGGCACACAGTGCTGGTATAGTTCAACCTATGACCCAAACAGCTGTTCTTGTGACTGAGTCTTTCAGGCCTCTAGGAAATTCTTTACCACATCTCTTGCCCTGTACCTTCAAACGCAAAGTAACTGTGTCAGGAAGCTTTGAAGGTTTAGATTGTGCTACTAACTACGTTGTAGGACACTGCTTTGAACTAAAAGGAGAATTTTAGCCATGGAAATACTTAGATAAGAGAAGAAAAAAAATAACTTGTGAATACTTCCTCTCCAGAAGGAAGAAAGTGATAAAGTCCTACTTAATGAAGCATTCTTTGCTGGTCATGCCAAGCATTTTTTTTTTTCCATGCTTGTCTTATTGTTCCAATTTGGGATTCTAGAGATAATCACCAAAATAAAACAGTTAGATTTATTTTAGACAATATATAAGATGCACTAGAAAAAAGGTGAAACATGAAGTGATCTTCAAACAAATAGTGAATTGTGATCTTCCATTAGCTTTAGAAATTAAAACTAAGTTTGAATCTATACCTCCCATATTATTTGGTATACACTTTTATTTACTTTTAATAATATCAGTTAAAAACTTAGCCAGAAAAAATCTAACAGATCTCAATTCATTATTTCACTATTAAAATGATTGAAATATTTTTAAAATTTTAGAGAAAATAAATTTTTTTCTAAATAGAAACAGCGTTGGAAAAAATGCAACGTAAGTAGCATTCTAGTCAAAAACAAGATAATTAGAACAAGGAAATCAACATAACATCCATGACTATGAAAACTAAGACTCATGTCCAAATAATTTCAACACTGATTTCTATAGAGAATAATATTGTAGATCAAAATATATGAAGAAAAATTGGAACAAACTGGACAACATATTATATTTTCATTTCCTTTACACTATCCTAGCACTGAAAAATTTGAAAGAAAAATGCAAGCAAAAATCTATTAAACTAGATAGTGCTTTAAAAGATGTGAAAACTATAATCTGAGATAGCAACTTATAAAATGAAATTACAATATTTTGTAATATCATCTATGATGATGGTACTTTACTATTTGCTACCCCATCACAATGTGTGAATATCTTAAATGTTATTTAAAATTTATGGTTTACTTTTTAATCTAACTACCAATTAACAATTTTGTTGACAATTCCTGTGGTTAGTGTTTCAGTAGGCTAAAATTTTCCACACTGAAATTACAAAAAAAAAAATCTAGATCTATAATAACTCCATAAGAGCTGGTGGGGGCTGAGAGTGGTGGGAGGGGATTATCTACAAAGAGGCATGAGGGAACTTCTTGGAGTGATAGAAAGATCCACTACAATAACTTCATTGCTTTAGTGATTATATGACTGCAAACATTCGTCAAACTCATCATCTATACACTTAAAAAGGATGAACATCACTATTTGAATATTATATCTCAATAAAGTTGACTTTAAAAAAGAACACATCTGTTCTTTAAGCCCTAATAATATTCCATTATTTCAATAAATGACAAAAAGTATTTGTACCCCCATTATATTCTGAAATAAAACATAAATTAATGTTGGTAAAATGAAAGTTAAGATTGTGTGGAATAAACATAATTTATAAACTATGTCTATATTAATGTATTCATAATCCAAATGACACTGACCCAGAAAATATCCAGAATACACAATAAAATTAAATGTATTTAAAGTTTATATTTTACCAACTTTTAGTCCCTAAAAATGATCTTAATAGATACGTTGCAATTTTTCTAATATATAGACATATTTTTTAGCCACTTCATTGAGTTATAATTAACACAGAAAATGCTGTAGATAATTAACATGTACAATTTGATGGGTTTGAAGACAAGTATACACTCAGGAAACCATCATCACAATCAATGCCATAAACTTATTCATCACCTCCAAAAGTTTCCTTCTTCACTTTTTGGGTTTTATTTTTATTTTTTGTTTGTTTGTTTTGCTTTATTTTTCCTTTTGTGGTAAGAGATTTAACATAAGATCTAGTTTTCTTGCATTGTTTTAAATGTGCAATACAGTTTTGTTAATTGTATGTTCTATGTTGTTCAGTAGATCTCCAGATCTTATTTATTTTGCATGAGTGATACTTTGTATGTTTTGACACCATCCTATTCCCATTTCCCCAAGCCCCTGGAAGCTTCCATTCTCCTTTCTGCTTCAAGTGTTTAACTATTTTAGATTCCACATATAAGCAATGCCATGCAATGTTTGTCCAGAACACAAAAATAGAAGATTTTTTGTATGAATTTATATAAGTTCGATTTTAACTTTTAGACAAAGAGTATGTAATCCACTGTCCATTCTTTTGCCACAGGTCCCACAAATGTTAGTAATCTGTGAGACTATTTAAAAGGAAGTTCCCAAATAAAAAGGAATTTGTTAGCTATTAGTGCTGCCCCAAACCAGAATGAACAGACTCCTTGCTGTATATGCCTTGCAGTTAGGATTCAAGTTCAGGTTGAACAGCTGCCAGAGAAGGATGACCTAGAGGAGATTCCCTGCATTACAGTAAGGTTGGTAAATGATATATTAAGGGTATTGATGTTTTTAGACACCAAATTGCCTTCTGAATACATTAATATTTACTATTTACTGAGTACTAGATTTGCTGTTAAGCGCTTAGATGTTAATTCATTTAAGCTTTACAAATTTTGGGATGGGTGAGTACCATGTTCTCCATTTTGTAGATAAAGAATCCCAACCTGAGGGATATGAAGTAAATTTCCCAAGATTAACCTCCCAGGATATGGCAGAGTCTGGATTTGAATCCTGGCCTGTCAGCCTCCGACAACCATGCCATTTTTCATTACATAACTGTCTTTTATTTCTCAATTTTAAAAAGGATACTTTCTCCACAAGAAGTTGTAACAGCTACTGTCAATGTCTTACCGCATGTCCTCAGCTCTCACTCATTCTGTGCACACACACCAGTCCGCCTTCCAGCTCACCTTCCCGCATCTAGCACCTGTTATCTTGTTCTCAGAGGACTTTCTCTGACACAGCAATGAGCTCTGTGTACATGGGTGACACATTAGAAATACCAGGGAACTAAGGCTCTCTGGGAACAGCCCCCTGACCAAAGACTGCTGGGAATTACATGTTAAGATCCTACCTCTTCACATCTCAATTAGGAACACTCTGAGGTATGTGTCCCCAGTGTTCTCCGGTGGAATGAGGCTTCCACCAATTTATTTGGAAAATGATACATTAGTTTATCTTACATAATAAAATATATTCTATACAATATATTATAAATATGTAAATCTTATCTCAGTATCTAAAAGCATATTAGTTATCTGGCCAATTCATTTCACACAGTTGCCACATAGAAACTCATGCAAAGCTTCAATACTGCAAAGTATTAATTTCCTATTTGCCAGTTGACAGTGTTTTCAAGACTATCCTAGTTGGAATCCCCAATGATTCAAGTTAAATTGCTAAAGAAAATATTTTAAAATATTACAAAAATTAAATGTAATTTAATTTAAAAGTTTTTGAAGATACAAACATATCTGAAATATATATATGAAATATGACAACAATTGAATAATGGTAATTTTCCTACATTATCAATATTGCATTACAAGTACTAACGTATCTGAGATTTTTATTTCTTGTGTGCATAGATCATTTACTTCTCAAAACTTCAACAGTCACTAGCTCTGCATGCGTAAGTGTGAAATAGTCCTTATATTTTAGATTAAATGAAGTATCTTAAAGTGCCTAGTGTAGTGCTTGATTGAAGTGGCTGCTGGGGCCATCACTTATCCCCTTCCTCCATCTTCACTGGGTAGTTTCAATGTCAGCAAATATAAAAAAAAAAAAAATCACAGAAAATGTGATTATGCAATAAAACTTGTTTGAATTAAATTATATTTATATGTTCAGGGATTTCAAGAGGAGAGATATTAAAAGAATAAGAGGATTGAGTTTGATTCTGAGCATAGAGATTTCTCCTTTTTCTAAGGAGATAATATGGGTTAGTAGCTTGTGGGAGGTCTGGGCAGTGGCACAGGGACTTCCGGTGACTCCATGGAAGCAGGGATATTGGGCAGACTGCAGATGCTCTGACCTTTTGATTCTCAGTGTCCACCAACATACCTCCATGCCAAGAAATAGGAGGTGCTTCCTGATTAAGTCTAGTTTGGGATTTGTTTTGTTGTTGTTGTTAGATGTTTTATACATTTCTAGTGGTGTCCTTTTAATTGCTCATTTATTCATATTCTATATGTTTGAAGCACTCAGTTGGTATTTACCCCAGTGTTTTGCATGAGACCTCCCTACCAAGTATAGTTGATGAAGAAATAATTAACAAAATTACAGGCTGTCTCAGTATGTCCTCAAAATCCCTCAAAACTGACTTGGAAAACCAAGTTAGAACATTACTTTGGTATTGATTCTGAGAAGCACAGTGTGCAAATATTGGGAGGTTAAGGAGGTAATAGAGTAAAAGTGTTCTGTAAAATTTAAACGGCAGGCAAATATAAGAAGTGTTTATGAAATATGGAGAATGAAAATACTAATGTATTTTTAAATTAAAATAACTCTTAAAAATAACCTTAAAATTACTTAGAAAAATTTTTCACTACATAAAATAATGTTTATCCTAAGAAATTTATAGTTTTTAAGATGTTTGCAGAATTTAAATGTAAATTATTTTCATGAATGTTCTACGTAATGAATATTCATGTTTAAATAACTTTGGAAAGAAATATAGAAAATAAAATCAGGCAAGGTGTCTTTTATTCTACCCCACATAATACAATGATACATGATTAGAAGGGATTATAAATGCATGTAGTTTACTCTTTGCTATTGGTATAAAGAATTCAATCACTTTTCCTCATGGTGAGTGCATTATATACTTCCTGGGTTTTAGCTCCAGAGGAAGAAAATAACTCACTTTGGGGGAAAGCTATGTTGCTCTTAAAAAAATGAATTTCTCCTCTAATAGTCCCTTCTATCAGTTTTTCATTTTAATTTTATAGCTGTAAGCTATCAAAATATCTCAAAGGATTTTTTGTGGTGGCTTTCCTTTTGCTACTGGCAGTTGTCATTGTATGAATATTACTAAAATTGAATTAAGTTGGTAACTGTTGAAAGAACATTCTGACCAGATGTCAAAGAAGTAACTTACATATCAATACCCACAAGAAATCAGAGTATTGCACAAGCAGCATAAAAAAAAAGAGGAAGGAAGGAAGGCTTCTTCTATCAAGTCCTTGCTAATTCATTGACATTAATTAATTGGCATTAATCTATTCCTTCCTTGTAATATTGGATATTTAATCCTTAAAATCTATTTTTGTACTCCGAACACATACACATGGACACAGGTGCGCTCGCGTGCACACACACACACACACACACACACACACACACACAAGTCTGCTTCTTCCTCTAAAGTAGGAGAAAGGAAAAAACACATTCATCAAGATAATCAGAGAAAGCCTAGAGTCTCTACAAGGTAATATTTTTCTAAACATTAAAATTATCAAGAGGCTGAAAGGTTTACATCCACAGAAATTTATTTGGATTATAGATGTGAAAGAACCCAGCATTGTATCTTGAAGTTTGTTGAGAATTTTCTTTGAATTTTGTGAAAAATCTGCCAGAGTGACGGTATAGAGGTGAAGATGAATCAGCTGAGATAGCATCTGAAAAAGAGCAGCAGGAATGATCAATAAGGGAAAAAAATGCAACACACGGAAGGGCACTGACTAGACTGAATTGAATTTTTTTTTTTAATCTCACAGAGTAGAGAAATATAAAAAAAATCACTCTCATAGTTACTATTACTCCCATCACCACCATTGCTAATCGCAGTTAATGTAAACAGAGTAGAACGTGAAATCATAGCACTAAATGATTCTTCTCATCATAATTACCATAATTAAGTAATGAAGCAATTCTATATACTGAGTGCATCACATAATTTATCATTTAATTCACAAGACAACTCCATTAGGCAGCTTTCTTATCTGCTGTTAAGTCTTGAGAAAACTGAAGTGGCTGAGATTCCTAGTATTTCATCATTTGTAAGAGGAAAAGTGTTTATTTGCCTTTTTTTAGTTGTGCATAAAATGAATCAACCTAATAAGTTGAGAAAGTTCATATTCCTCAATGCCTTTTTGTAGTTCTGAGACCCACAATGTAATTAATGGAAATGAGGAAGGAAAATAGTAATTAAACACATGAAATAGGTTTACAGATGTAATGTCCCCAACAACCGTTTGAGGGAAGTACTATTGTTATCCTCATTTTACAGATGAGAAAGCTGAGTCAGAGATTAAACCTGGGAATTGAGAAAGAATAGGGAGATTTAAAAACATAATTGGTGAACAACTTAAATCTTCCAGACACAGGTATTTAAACCATCAAGCTGGCTTCTTCAAATTACAAGTGAAAGATCAGACAAAATTCTGGAAAGAATTCTTACAAGATTTTTCTTGGAATTGGAAGAATAACTCATGGGAAGTTCCTTCTGTTTTCCAAACTAAGGCCTTTGACTTCAGCTAGCTAAATGTGGGGAATCTCATGTGCTACACTGTAAACACCACTGTGAAACTTTCTGACCTTGATTATAATGGTGAATGGTACAAAGAGAAAGGTCACAGGATCAAGGGTTCTACTTTGCCTCAGATGAACCTTTCTTCTTTTTGGTTATTTTTCACTGGACCCATTTCTCAGGGTAGAATATTTGTGATAGTCATAGGGCCGAGGGAACTCATAATAGTGTTTTATATCCTTTCCTGCTATTTTGAGGAAGAACCCCAAAAAGTAGTCTGTTATCAAAATTAAAATGGCTGGTGTTCATTGTCCATAGAGTTATATCAAAACAATGTATGACATCATGTCTTCAAATTTTTTGTTTAATTTCCTGGTTTCTCCCTTTTACACTCTTACCAAGGAAAAAACAGGTAAAGTGTAATCCTAGAAAACAATGAGGAAGAGAATTTTAAACAAAAGGAATTAATATCAAAAGCTGAAAACATGGAGTTTTAAAAATGGCAAATGTTTATTAAACTTTAGTATGACATTTTTAGCGATTTTGAAGAATGTAAAATCAATAAATACTATGATGGAAGACAGAAGAAGAGATAAAGATGCAAAGATAGTTAGCAAGTGCATATTCTTTAATTTAGAGAAGGCGAAGGGTGACATAGAGCCCTAGCTAAAAAGAGTAATAAGAGTGACTGTAGTTTTGCTTTGTTTTGTTTATAATGTCAGGAGTGGTCTGAGCATAGAAGGAAAGGAAGCTGCAGAGCAAAGAGACTGCTAAAGACACTCAGAGGAGGGTGATGGGTTGTCATGCACAACAGAGGGACAGGGGAAGTTTTCAGCAACAGGAGGGGCATCATTTCCAAGGAAACAAAAATGAAGCTGAGAAATGATGGGGGGATGGAGGTACACTGGGATGTTTGTGAGAGCGAGAGGGTTTAAGGGACTTCACACCTAATAAACTCAGTAGTCACCGGAAAATAAAAACAAGACCCAATAACCTCTGCTAAGAATGAGGAGATGGGTGGCAAGGCTGAAGTGGCAAAGATATAAATTACTTGAAGGGAGAGATTGCTAAAGAAATCTGAGTGTCCAGCTAAAATGCTGGAGTTAATGAACATGGAATCACTCAGGACAAACAATTGTGAATCTTTTCCTCCTGGACTTGGAAACCTGGCTACAGGCACAGAGGAAATGCATAGCTGGGTTTATACCGATTGTTGTTTCTTTTAAGGACTCAGTGGGCAGGTGCCTTTAGGTCATCTATGCTACATTTAGTAAGAATAATGAATGTGAAAGATAAGTTCAACTATCTGTAGATTTGGTTTCTGTTGAAGGAATTTGGGGGTGGGGGTGTGTTTGAGGAGCATCCCTCGCTTCTCTGAAATCACACCTTGCCCGATATAAATAACTAACAAGGCAGAATTACAAAGTAGTGCCTTGCTTAGACACTGCAGTCAGAAGGCCTGGTTTCAAGCCCTGCCTCAGACACTTACCAGCTGTGTAAGCCACAGTTTCTCAATTTTCAGTTTCCTTACCTTTAAAATGGAAATAAAAGTAACTGTACAAACTTCATGGAGATTCATTGATCTAATACCTAAAACAGTACCTGTCTGTTCATATTAAGCATTCCATAAATATTGGTACTAATTAGGCTTTATGACAATCCCTTCATCAAATCCAATGCAAGTCTCCAAATGATAGAAGTAGAAAGTAAAAAATATATAGGGAATGAAGACCAGAATTGATCATTTTTCTTTTAATATTACAAATAAATATGAAATATTCCTTCTCTCAATGCCATTACTATGAAATGAGAACAAAGGCTAAGGTTAATTTTCAAAAAGAAGTTAGTTTGCTACACCAGTGACAGGACCTATTAACTTATTGCCAGTGATTCCATTTCTTTACACTTCAGCAAAACGTTAATTCAGCTCTGGATACTGCTGTTCCAATGGCTGAAAGTAGTTTTATCACTAGCTCATTAGATCACTATATGAAATTTACTCTTGAAACATGATATTTTAATGGCAAACGGTCTCCTAGGTAGAACAGGGTAGTGGAATTTGAGGTGAATATTCTTCCTTCTTTAATTAGATGCAATGAGGTATTTCATTAAGGATGATTGGTGCATCCTTATGTACCCATTCATGGGGCACGCAAATAAACAATCAACTCCTAAATCTCCCATGTTCCCCACTGTTTCCTTTGACCACTGGTCTTGGAAAAGGCCATGGTTCTAAGGTGTGTTAAGGAAGTGAACCTACACTATAGACTACAGACAGACTATAATTGGCAGTTGTGTTTGAGTAATTGGCCCAGTAACCTCAGCATCACCTGTTAGAAATATAAAATCTGAAGCCCCATATTAGACCTATCAAAGCAATTCTGCATTTCAAAAAGATGCCTGGGAGATTCACATGCATATTCAAGTTTGAGAAGCACTGCCTAGTAAAGACATTCATATTCTCTGAGTAAATGAAGGCTGCATTTACAGGTCTCAGCACTCTGCCCTTTTCCACCCTTTTGGTTTCTGACTAACTAGAAGGGCAGACCTGGGAAATCTGAGAGAATGTATCAGGAAGGCAATCCACCACCATTGTCAAGGATGGCATTTTGTTAGTGCCTCTCCATATTCTCTTTTATCCCAAGAACTGAGTGAAAAAGGCTCTGTGTGTTCACATACCCAACCCCTCACTTTGTTTCCTCTCACAATGTGATAGATTTTTGGTTGGAGAAATAGGATGCTCATGCTGTGTGTACCAGTGCAGCTCATCAATTTTAACAACCACAGCTTTTGAGAACAAAATCATAAAATATGAATGAACATACAGTTTGAAGACCAGGGATAAATTTCCCTATGACAAGAACATCTTTCAAACCCACAAGTTTAGCCCAGGTGATATGTGCTTTATCAATAAAGACAGTTGTTGTTAGGTTGTCTGTGTAAGTGGATATAAGAGAACAAGGCAGAATGGCACAACACAGCCCAAATATATTTGTTTAAAGTTATGAATTGAGTATTCCTTATTATATGTATTTCACCAGATTGTATACTCTTAACATTTAGAAGAGAAGAGGGAATAATAAATTTGGTTTTCAGAACAGAATTTGAGATTAGAATTGAGTTCAGAGCTGCACTAATCATCTGATGTCTTTTTAAATGATAAATCTACCCTTATTCTGAAGGTATTTGATAAAACTAAAATCTCACAATTTTAAATGAATAAACATTTTTTCTTCATGAAATCTATATAACATATATCTGAAGTAATTTTTCAATCTCATTTCCCCCTAAGAACTAGGGTCTCTAAACATAGCAAATTATGCATTTCCCATAGGTATACACATCAACCTCTAGAACCAAATTATATTCTCCACATTGCTGTGCAGATTAATGTCCACATTATAAGGGTAATTCAATGGAGATTGAATGTCCACATTATAAGGGTAGTCCAAACACTATGTTCCAACATGAATTGGAGCACTGCTTCTCAACCCTGGGAGAAAAATCCCGTGCCTTGGCCCACCCCAGTCCAACTGAATCAGAATCATTTGGGGATGTGACCTACGCATTTGTACTAAAAGCAAACAAATATAAAACAATCAACTCTAATTGATCCTAATTGCAGTTAAAGTTGAGGTCTACTTCCACCTAGTGGAGGACATTCATGATCTTAGTATTTTATGTATATAAAATACAATCCAAACTACAGATTTCTTATAAAGAAAATTATACCTATGTATTATAAGTAATTTCTGAGTGTAAATCTCAAGTGATAAAAGTCATCTTACAAGACTAGGATCATAAAGTCCCCAACTGAGCAAATACGGTTTTAATATATGGAATATGCATCCTAATGAAATATGTGGACACGTCTTCTAATAGAGATCACTAACCTTATTGTTTTTCATTCTTATTGGTGTAACTGATTTTTTTTTTTTGCCCTTTAAATTTTATAAAAGAGAGTACAGCCTTGTAAACATTTTTCTAAGAAAAATAAATTATAACTTTTAGCTAAGGTGGCTCCATCCATAACATAAATATATAACTGGAATTCAGGATTTAAAAAGGATTGTTATGTTTTGTTTAGAGTGATAGTCATTAAGTAAAAGAATCTTTATTTGCTTCATCTTATGATGCTCTGATATTAAAATGTTTCAGCAAATTTCATACTGAAGCATTTTTGGATGGCATTTTGGATAGCTGAGCTATTATCTCTGTTTATAGATATTAGCTCAGTGGCTTATCATATGTTTTTGAGGAGGCACAAGAGAAAATACATACTTTGTCTATGAGTTTAGCAAATTATTTTAGGAATGGTAGTTTCTTTGAGAAGTAGGTTTTATTTGACATACATGGCAAAGGAAATATTAAGAAGTGCATATATTTGCAAATAGATATAGAAGTAATGCAATATACACTCTATATTAAAGGACTTTTTTTGAAGATTTAGACAAGCAAACAAAGAAACAAAATCCCACCAGAAAAAGTTTTCTTTTAGGACTATTGATTGTATATCCTACTTAAATTAAGTCACATATAATGGTTTTACCGGTTTTGAATGACTTAAAAGTGTTGTATGAAGTTAGGCAGAAAATATAGAGCTTACCTTACTATTTTTAAATGGGTCACTGTAAAATATAATAGTACTAGTATAATTTAAAATTGATAGAAAACATTTTTAAAAAGTGAAAAAGAGTGGTGGCTAATAAAAAAGAAATACGTACATACACACACAGATAAAAAAGGGATGGATGCCTATGTAGAAGTATTTATAAAATTTATATCAAACATTGTGTTTTTCATTTCCCTGCCAGTAAATCATGTCTGTTTGCAGCCATTCTGCAATTACAGATTCAGGAGAGTAGGGGTTGGCTGATGACCCTGGGGAAGAAGGAAGAGGATATTATGTCTGGGGAAGTCTCTACTGAGCAGGAAGTGAAAATGGGAGGCTTTCAGAACTGAAACAGTAGGCTGCAGAGAGAGAAGAAATGGAGAGAAGGAAAACAGACAGCAAGAAATTGATGTCTTGACCCTTTGTCTAAAAGTTGAAGTCTTAGGGTAGGGAGATGTACTGTGTCAGATAGTTTGAGGGCAACTATTTTTCTGTATGATACTGGTGTGGCTACAGAAGTCTAAGTTGGCCACACTGTGTGGGCCTGGGTGGGTGGTTCCTCAGAGCCTTCCAGCTCTCATAAGGAATCCAGGAGTCCCCACGTGCTTTCTGGAGAGCTGGAGGAGGCGGCTGACAGTGCTGACTGATCTGCTAGCCAAGGGTGTCATAGTGGTTCAAGAGAAGGACTCCTGCAACTCAGCTACACTGGGTAGCACATTTAAATTTATAATGAAGAAGGTGTCCAGCAATTCTTCAGAGAAGCCAAAGCCAGGGAGAGCTAGGGTGGAGCCTGACTGGCTGGATGGAACCATTAGCGGTTGACCAGCTGCAGAAAAGAGGCAGATACTGGGAACCCCAGTAGGGACCTAGAAGGCAAACACACCACTGCCTATGGGGGACAGCCAGGATCTGATAAACTCCTCCATACACCAGAGGCTCTCTGTGAAAGAAGGAAAGGGAATGTAAAATGGCACATAAAATCAAGAAGCTGAGCTACCAAGAGTCTACCAAAACCACAGAGACGAAAACATGGCCACTAGCTCAGTTTGAAGTTTAATTTCCACCACCCAGCACGCAGAGAGTGGGTGGTGAAGACAGTGAGGGTAATAACAGCAGTTATAATAAAAATGCACACAAGGGTGTGTCTGATGAGTGACTTCCTTTGATTTTTTTTTTCATAAACAGATTTTTATTTCCTTTCAAATTTTATGTAGCTAATTGTAGGTATTTTCACACTTCAGCTTCTGCTGAAGTCTTTTTCACAAGAAAACCGTAAGGTAACTGAATTTTGCTCTGCTTTATATTTCCTTTCTAATCATTTTACAAGTGGGCTTTATCATTTCAGAACTTGTACTAGTGGTGACATATTTGTGCTTCATTGCTATGGCAACAGTGCTTCTTCTGAGACAAGGGCCATGTATTTTTGGTTCCCTGTTCTGCAATCACACGTTTACCAATAGATATAGCTTTGTGATGGTGACTTTCAATTTAATTGCCTCAAGTGATATATTGTGAACACTGCTCTGCTGCCCAGGTCTCCCCATCAAGATTGAAGGACATTTTCACCCAGTTTTGGGGAGTGCTGCTGTCAAACAACCTTCAGCTGTTAACCATTTGGAAATTGCCTTCAGCTAAGGAAAGCTTCCTCGTGCAAGGTCACATCCCTGTGCCAGGCATAGCATAAATCCATTGACTGGTGAATAGAGGTGTTTAAGGCGTGGCTCACTAGCCCAAATCAAGGCAACGCTGAAGATCTATCCCAGCTTCAGAGTTCACCAGATATCAGCTAAAGACCAACTTTTCCCTCTACTCAAGGCTGATTCCTTTCCATCCCCCCATCCAGGTGTTAATTCCAGGAGCATTGCCTACTAAACCTCCTCCATGCTAATTTCCACTTTAGAATCTGCTTCAATAACCTGGCCTGCACTTCTAGTAATAGAGTGAGAAAGTATAATAGGTAGGTCGGATCATTTCCCAGCCAGCTGGCTATGAGGGCCAAATCACTTCTAGTAGATGCAACTTGGATAGTTTCTAAAATAAAGTATCAGTGAAATTGTTGCAACTTTTATCAGTGGTGAACTGGAGAGATAAACTGGTGGGTGGAAATACAATAGAAGGTGCAACATAGCAGGTATTTGAGAAATATAGAAGAAATATTTATAAGGATGACTGTTGCCAGGGGTAATTGATGCTCTGGACAAAGAAAATTAAAGTCTGGGGGCTATTATCAATTAAAATGGTAACTATGAATGCTAAACAGTCTACTTGGCAGCATATAACAGTCTTTTGTTTCCTGCATACTAAGGACAGAGAAAGCTGGGGACCAGGACCAGAGTCTTATGGAAATAGCACAGGTCACCTAGACAAATCTGATATGCCATGTCCAAAGTCCTGATTGGGGAAAAAAATGGGACCCTGAGATAAGGAGTAGTGTCATATGGGTTCATGCCCTTAAGAATATTAAATCTCCAGATTCCTTTGAACTCTTTGGACCTATAGAATTGGTCCGTTTCTCTCTGTTAGAGGCTAATTGTCCCACTTGCTTTGAAGAAAATCTTTCTCCTGTAAAACATAATGTGTTTTCCTTAAGATCTGATCCTCCCTGTCCTCTTAAGCAATAGGTCAATAACTAGACTTACAACTCATCATAATCTGGCCATGAAAGTGACAGGCTTGTGAAGGGAGAAAGGGGGCAATATCCTAAGGATCTGAATGACCAAGCCAACTGGTCCTGCAGAGGAACTGGGAAAATATATATGGAAATGAATTCAGAGAGATTATGCAATTATATGAGGGAGAATTATCTATACAAAAGAACTATTGCTTTTGAAAACATTCTGACAAAACACTCTGGGAAGACCCCAGAAGATGGTGCTAGGATGTCTCTTAGAAGATTGGAGAAAGTCGTAGCCCTCTGTATGTAAAACAGAAGTGTCAAAATTACTATGGCAGATGCTAGAAATAGAGAGGAAATGATTTAGAGAAATGGGAAGGCCAGAGTGGATATCTGATGTTAAGGCAGGACAAACTGCTAGATGACTATGTTCTGCAGGAGGGCCAGGAGCATACTTCATTTAGCAAAGTAATGAGTAATATGGTGAGAGAGCCACCAACATTAGAACCTACAGCCTAACAGTAGACTATGATTTGTGGGAGGAAAATGTTAGAGAACTGGTCTCACTGATAATAGCGGAGATGGCAAGGTCCCAAAATAATGGAATCTAGGTAGTAGCTTTTAATATTTTTCAGCAAGGCAGTCTCAATTAGTGTCATAATCAGCAAAACTGGAATAGCAACTAGAGGAACATGGCAAGCGGAGAGCCACAGATATGGCTAATATAATGCAGTTTTCATGGAGTCAAGATAGATGTGCTCCCAAGAAGGGTATTGCTCAATATCTATAGCATCAACAACCACTTAGGGAAGAACAATCAGGAGATTTAAGGCAGTCCTCTTAATACAATGTCTAAATCTCTTGTTAAATTTCCAGATGTGAGTCATTTTCCAACTCTGAATCCATTGGATAAAGGACAGGCTAGGTTTCCAAGACGTTGTAGTCTATAAAACTCCAGCACTTATACACTGTAATGATTATTTTCATTCCAAATAAAGCTATAGCTATTTGCTTATATAACCATATATTGAGAAAAGGGAAATACCCAAACATTGTGAGGATTTACTGTTGCATATAAGAGCTGAGTGGACATTGATACCCAAGAACAGAAATCATCTCATCTTCATGGTTTCTCTGTGAGGGTAGGAACAGATGGTGGCCAGGCAATACATGGGGTCATCATGCAAGGTTAACTCAGAGTATTATATGTACTGGCTCCTTCCTGATGGTCCTTTCCCCAGTTGTCAAATGTATAATTTTAGTGAACATTCTTGGAAATTATTATACCCTGACATTCATTTCTTGTCCCATGAGGCAAGACCTATAATAGTGGAGAAAGCAAAATGTAAACTTCTGACGTATCCCTCAACCACCAACAGATACTGATAATATCATGTTCCAGATAAAATTGCAGAGATTGGTACCATCTTAAATATATAAAGAAGGCAAAGATGGCAGCTCCATCATATCTCCATTTAGTTACCTGGTCTGGCCCTATGAAACCAAAATACTGGAAAATACTGTAGATTATCACAAATCCAGCCACAAATGAAGCTATTGTAGAAGATTTGGTATCTTGGCTAGAAACGATTAGCATCACCTCAATGTACATGATATTCAGCCATGGATTTCCCAACATGTTCTTTTCCATCCCTATCAGGAAGGAATATCAGAAACAGTTAATATTCATTTGGAATGAATAACAGTATTCGCTTCCAATCTTGTACGAAAGCTTTGCTAACTGTTCCACCCTCTATTATAATATGGTCTGAAGAAACATGGACTTTGAGTATACCCTGTAGAAAATCAGACCTAGTTCAATATATTGATGGTATCATGTTGATAAACATATATAAGCAGGAAATGGCAAGTGCGGTGGAAGCCTTGGTGAGACACATGTAATCCAGAAGATGGGAGATAAGCCCTATGATGATTAATAGGCTTGCTGTCAATGAATTTGTAGGGGTCTAGTGGTCCACAGCATCCTGGGATATCAGTTTCAAAATATAGGACAGATTATTTCATCTTACATTCCCACCATGAAAAAAGAAGTTCAATTCCTGGTAGGTTTATAAGTTTGCTTGAGTTTTGGCAGCAACATATTCTACAGATGGCATTATATTCCATAGCTCTATCCTATATATCTGGTGACATGGAATGCTTCCAATATTGAGTGGAACCCATATGACCCAGTAGACTCTAATCTTAGGTGGTATCTGTAGTGGAAAAATATATCATGGAGTTTATGGAAATCTCCAATATGAGTATCACAATATAGACTAAGAGAATTCTAGAGGAAAGACCACCATGCAATCTGTATAAGACTTTTAACATAAATTAATTTAACATATGATTTAATTAATAGAAGTCAATTTATTTTAATTTAATATAAACATGTTTGTATTATATATTTTAATATGTAAATACTATTGGGACTATGTAAAATCCAGAGTCAGCTACATTCTTCCTCCTATGAGCTGTTTGCATCACAGAGATGACCCGAATACATCGTTCTGGAGTTTATTGTCAACCTTTAAACATATAATTCTCATTTCTTATCCAAAATTAAAGCTTTCTTCTGGACCACATTACAATACAATTCACTTGGGAAGTAAAAACATTCCTAGATAGTTTTATTGACCGCTCTGAGGAGCTTCCTATGACTCCAAAGCAAGTATTATTTTCCAATTCATTTTCAGGTCAGGCCCCCTCTTAGCTTTCTTTTGTCAAGCTAAGACCCCCATGTGAAGAAGAAAATCTCAAAGGTATTCAAAATAGCTCTGGCTTTTATTTGTATTCCTGCCTCTGTTAATCCATTATTCTGACAGATCTTCCTCTTATGCACATTTTTTTTTAATTTCCACAGATAATCCTTTGAGTTCACAGAGAATAGAATAAGAATAGATGTGAATAAGTTAAGGATCTTGAAATGGGAAGATGATCCTGGATTATCTAGGCGGGCCCAAAATAATCACATGGGTTCTTATCCCAAGGGAAGAATATTGAAGTCAGACAAGATGTGATTGTGGAAGCAGAAGTTGGAATGATGCAGGGCTACAAGCCAAGGAATGTGGATAGACTCTAGAACATGGAATAGGCAGGGACATTGATTTTCTCTCTAGAGCCACTGGAAAGGAATACAGCCCTGCTAACTCATTTTAGACTTCTGAGTTCCAGAACTGGAAGATAATGAATGTATGGGGTTTTAAGCAACTAGGTTTATGGTAGTTTATTATAACAGTGAAGGAAGCTAATACTGGAGGCTGATGAAAAGACTGAATATCTAAATGACTATGCTCCACAGTAAGAGAAGGATCAAGATGAATAGACATTCCTGCTTTGGGCCCTCTGCTACCTCCTCTTCCTAGTCTTTCTAATTCTGTTTTTATGTATTGGTATTTTCTGTTATTATATTATATAAACTAAAATATTTGGGACAAATGTTCATAGCAATCATTAATTACTTAAAATATTATTGATATCAAAATTATCTAAAATAAAATTCTTATTGCATCAAAACCATAAAGGAAGTAGGGATATGAATGCATGTTTTTCAGATTCTGTGGTGATTCTGATTAATACTATTGGGTCTATGTATAATAAAATCCTTCTGAAAAAAATGAGATTTGGAGAGGTAACTGCTATTCCTAGACTATGGGATAACAAGCATAGGAGGTGGGATGTCTGGAGAAAGCATGTACAATGGCAGGGAGGGACTTTTGTATAAATAAACCATTACAAAATATTAATCATTTCTCATCAGAGACTCAGTGGAGTCTTCAGAAGACTAGTAGACAGGTGCTCAACACCTAGGCGCCTACCTGCCTGTTTCTCTCCCCTTGCTTTCGCTTCTTTTTTTCATCTGTCTGACTTCTTTCCTCCCATCCTTCAACTGAGGATACTTCTCCCTTTCCCCCATCCTCTCAAGGATCTCAGATAGTCTTAAAAGCCAGAAAAGTCATTTGTTTGTGGGCCATCTCTTCTTTCATCCATGCAACCAAAGTCTCCTTGGGGATAAAACAAAACAGAATGATGGCTACATTCTTGGTAAAGGGAAAGAAAAAGTCACACAATTTAAAGTCTCAATAAACTGTGTGGCCACAAATTATAAAGCATTTCTTCTCAATAACACTCTCAGGTAAATATCACTATTAAATAAAAACTACTTGGTCTCCAAACATTTAGTGTGTGTAAATATAAATGAACCTACTTACGGAAGAGCTAGCTTCAGGACCTGGGGCCACTTTTCTGAGCCTCTGCTTTATCATTTACAAAATGAGGGTGTTAGATCAGGTGGTCTTTAAAGACCCTACCTGCCCCAAAGCTGCCTCTGTGTTATTGAAACTATATAAAGAAATACAACTCAGTAGGATAGCAACTTATAAAAGTTTTAACTTATTCCAGCCAGAGATTGTTCATCTTAGCAGGTTTTATGGCAGGGTAGAAACAGATGCCATTTGACTTTGTAATTTGGGTTTAATTGATTTATAGGCTCATCATATCCTGCAGTGCAGTGGCTTCCTCAAGTAGGAAAGAATTGCTACTCTAAAAGAAGTTTAAATTCTCTGAGATGAAATTGTGCTTATGTTTCATATTGAAATTGCTTTTGCCTTCTTTACTTTACCAAGGTCCTGCCCGTGGCCTGCTTATGTCCTCTTCACTTTTCCTCTCTCTTTGAATGCCCTTTCCTGGCATCATTTACCGCCTCCTTTGAGACAACTATGTAATGTGTCTCTGCAAAACCCTTTCCTGAGTTCATCGTGCATTTCCAACTGCCTGCTGGACATCTCTGCTTTTATGATCCATAAAGACTAAAACTCAGCACTACCAAAACAGGATGCATTTTCTCTCCCTTCATTCCACTATGCTATTTTTCTGTGATTATCGTCTTCATCTTGTATCACTAAGGCTGGAAAACATCTGCTATCATGTCAGGATTCTTCCTTTCTCATGCCTCCCTGTCAGTAATGGGTTTTTGGAATAGCACTAATGCTAAGAGTATCAGCTCTGGGGTCAGCATGGGTTTAAATCTCATTCTCCTGCTTCCCAGCTGTTATTCTTGAGCCCCAGGTACCTCTTTGTGAACTGGAGTCAATATCTCTCTCTTAGGCTTAGTATGAGGATAGTATCAAATAAAGCTCTCGGCACAGAATGATCACCTAATAATTGAGAACGATTATTTTGGTTGACTCTCAAACTTCTCAATGTTTGTTTCGTCTCCATTTCCTCTTGCGCTAACATAACATGGACTTCCGTGGCCTCACACTTAATCTTTTCATTGGCTTCATTTTTTTTGTCATCTTATCCCCTTACTTAACATATATTCCCATATAAATGAAAAGTCTTTGGTTTTCCATTTTCAACTAAATAGTTTCCCAATTCTGATTTCTTACTGAGTGAAATGAAAATTCTTTAGAATTCAGGAGTCCTCATGATATGGTCTCACTGTCCCTTTTCAAATTTATTTACTGCAGTCCATTACCTATAACTTCCATACAAACAACTTTTAATGTTTGTTTTCATCAACCATACTGGGTAATTCGCCCATACTCTTCAATTTACTTTTGTATGTTTTCCCTGCCAGTGTCTCCATACCCATATACTACTTATTTCATGTAGAAGCTCAAATGCTACTTAGGTCTTTACATCCTTCATCATCTGGGAGTTTTGTTTCCATTTTCTAATTCTCCATAATTAACTGTCCTTCACTTACAGTACTCATCTTCTTTCTCCCTTTCATTAAAATTGCTTATGTACTGAACTCATCTTCCTTATTTTACCGCAAACTACTTCAAGAAAAAAAAATTCTTTTCGTACAT
Organism: Lemur catta; assembly: GCF_020740605.2. Classification (NCBI taxonomy): domain Eukaryota; kingdom Metazoa; phylum Chordata; class Mammalia; order Primates; family Lemuridae; genus Lemur; species Lemur catta. The sequence continues at coordinate 43,685,593 of NC_059131.1, forward strand.
GTATAACTCAAAATAGCTGTTCAGTGGAAATATAAGTGCAAAACATTTTAAAGAATGAAGAAAAGAAATAAAAAAACGAAGTAAAGAAATAAATGAGTTATTAGATAAAAACCATTTCCATAGCATGTGCTTCATAAATGGGGAGGAAACTTGCAAGGCAAAGCACCAAAATAGTAGTTATAAAGGAAAAATTTGAAAAAGTGAACATTAGTGCAGGAAATCATAATGCAAATGTCACTACTGATGGAATGAGACAAATGGTAAGAGAGAGAAGGTCAGCCAGGGTAATTAAGAGGAATTAAGCTCTCTAACACTTATCAGTTCTGTTGTGTTCATCACTATGTATATATTTAATTTTATACTATAATAAGACCCTTTGAATTCAACCATGGGCCAGTATAAATATTAATAATAATACTAATTTCTCATAGTATAGTACTTTGTATTTTCCAAGTGTTTTTTTATATATTGTCTTATCTTTAATCTTCACAATGATGTGGTATTTGAATTTTCTTTATTCAACCAAGGGAATTGAGTATAAAAATGATTAATTTGCCCACCTGTTCAGTAAAATAAGAGACTCAAATCCAGGGTTTATGAATTGAAATCCAAGTTCTTTCATCCTTTTATTGCTGCAACCTATTTAGGGTAGATGTTACCTATTCAAATTTAGCAAAAGAAAGGGATAGAGCTGCATATTCTCTCTCTAAAAATCCACCTCTACTCTGACCAATACTATTTTTAAATGATATATGTAGCAAGTTCAATTTCAGGGCTAAATATCAACATTTTACATCCTACTCATGCTAGCTGACAAGAAATAATGGCTCCTTTACAGATTTCTCACCAGAGTATAACAAGTCTAGGGTGTAGAATCCATGCTGCCAACTTGCTCTGAGGAATTGTGGTGTTCCTCTATAATTTGTTTGCTTCCTCCCTGGAGTCCATTATCTCTGGATGGTTTTAGTCTTGAAAAGAAGACAGAGTTAGCAGCAAGCTTATGAATGTTTGCTGACAAATGTTGCTTTATTGCTCTGGAACACACACACAAAAAATAACACATGGAGGAACTGCATATAGCAATAGTATGAAAGAAATTATTTTTTAAAAAGCAAGGAATATTGAGAAATAAAAATATTGACTTAGAGTTTCTTAGTCTGGGTGAGACAAATAAAAATTTACTAATGAACCTGATTTGCTGTATTTTAAATTGTACATTTTATTTGCTTTTATTGATAAAAAAGCCAAATTTTCATTTAAAGGTATATACAAGTTTTCTCTCTGTAATAGATGTATAATTACATAAATCATACATAATTTATGTATTATCCTTGAAAATATCTAATCAAAATTAAATTTAATTAAAATATATAATTGAGCATGCTAAATTAAGAAATCATGAATCTTGAAAATAGAAATACATTCCAGATACTTCATAAAAAATTTAACCAAGGAGGTGAAAAATGTAAACACTGAAAACTATAAAACACTAATGAAAGACATTAAAGAAATAAATCAATGGAAAGATATCCTGTGTTCGTGAATTGAAAGAATTAATATTATTAAAATATTCATACTACCCCAAAAGATTTATAGGTTCAATAACAATGAAAATTTACTCTCTTATAACTCTGAGGCCAGAAGTTAGTTTCACTAAGACCAAATCAAGGTGTTGACAAGTGTTTTACTACCTTTGGAGGCTCTAGGAGAGAATCTGCTCCTTGTCTTTTCTAGCTTCTGGTAGCTCCCAAGGAATACTTGACTGGTAGCTGCATCACTTCAATCTCTGCCTCTGTCTTCACATCACCATATCCTGTGTGTGTGTGTCTGATTTCTCTCTGAATCTCTATTACAGGAACACTTACAATGTTATTTAGGGCTCACCTGTATAATCCAGAATACTCTCATCATCTCAAAACCTTATTTTTCGATTAGGACATGGACATATCTTTGGAAATCATTTTCAGCCTACCACAGTAGTATTTCCTACAAACAATGCTGGGATATTTAGACAACTATATTCATAAGAATGAATTGTGATTGTTACCTTAAATTACATAAAATTCAGTTAGAATTACATCATAGACATAAATATGAGCTAAACCTAAAAATCATCTATTGGAAATTATATGAGAAACCATCTGTGAACTTGGGTTAGGCAAAGATTTCTTAGAACATAAGAAGCACTGATCCTAAAAGAAAAAAATTGATGAATTTGACATCATCAAAATTATCATCTGAGAGCTATATAAAGACATTGTTGAGAAAATAAAGAGACTAGCTAACACAAGAAGAAAATATGTGCAAAACATATATTTGATAAAATATTTTATCAAGCATATAGGAAACAAATTCTCACACCTTGATAAGAATTATAATCTCCCTAAAATGGACAAAATATTTGATCAGATACTTTAACAAAGAAGAGATATGGCTGGAAAATAAGCATTTATAAGATTGTCATCATCATTAGTCATTAAAGAAATGCAAATCAAATCAGAATGAGATACATACCTACTATGATTACTCAAAATAAAGAACTGACCATACAAAGTGTCAGCTAAAGTGCAAAGTTTTTTTCATGATATTCCTAAACCAAAACAATCCCAATAGGGGAATGGATAAAAAAATTTTGGCACTTCAGAATGGAATGCTACTCAGCATAAAAACGGAATGAAATGCTGATAAATGTGACAACTTGAATGTGTCTCAAAAGCATTTTGGGATGTGAGAGAAGCTAGATTGAAAAAGATAATACTGTAAAATTTCATTTATATATTAATAATATTCAGAAAAAAGTAAAATGTTATATCTTATTAAAGAGTCCAAAGTGTTAACAGAATTCATAAGATTATCACAGTATTGGTCCTATTGCACTGGTCCTATATTTCATTTTTAAAAATTGAGATATCTAGTTTAATTACATTTAATGTAATTGCCGATATATTTGATAATTATCTCTGATCATCTTACTATTTGTTTTCTATTTGACCTATGTATATTATGTTCTTTTATACTTCTTTTATTTATTGACTACTCTGGATTAATCAAATATTTATTTTTATTTCATGGTCCTACTTTTAGTTTGTTATATATTGCAATTATCTTAATGGCTTCATGAAAGGTTATTAGAGCATATATTCTTAAATTATTAAAGCTGATTACAAGTTACTACTTTTCTATTTAATGATAGAAACTTAGAATATTTCATTCTATTTACCTTCTCTTGAGTTATGTGCTATTTTATCATCTCTTCTAATTCCACACATGCTTTAAACCATAAAATACATTATTATTTGCTTTATTCAGTATTCATTTCTATTTATCCACATATTTGTCCTTTCTGTGACTATTTTTTCTGAAATTATACGTGAAGAATTCATGTTAGTGTTCATTGTCTCAAAACATCTTTATGTCACTACTATATACTAATATAATTATGGTCAATTTGTCATTGCAGGAATATAACCCAGTTTATTTGTATAGTCTATCTAAGTTTCCAGTTGTAGACTAAAAGAAGGCTGACTTTTGACTACTAAAGTACCTATATCCATTCCAGTGAGATAGAACCCAGGCTGAAGGTGATAAAAGAACCAAGTCTATCCAGACACAAAGAATTCATCTAATCCAGGGTAACTAGGTTATATAATTGCTTGAAGTATATTTTAGGCTTTAGTTATTAGAATTTAACTCATAATAGCAAGATAATGAGATTTTATAATTTAGTTCAATTTTCAATGCCTTTAGATATTAATTTGCAAGAGCGTTTAATTTTTGCTCTTCAATATATACCAAGACCTTCATAATGGGAAAGGATTTGTATTTAAATTTAAGGGATATCTTTGGTGCTGTTATTCTTATGGACATGTCTACTTTTATTTAATTTTTAAGTATATTTAATACACCGCATAACTTCAGTTGAGCCGTAATAGACCACATATTTCAACCTAATTTAGGGTGAGAAAAAGAATATGGAATAGAGTTCAGCCTTATGGATAGAGTATCCTTGGGTATAATTTAATTAAGTGCTATTCTGAGAGATGTAAGAAACATCCATGGGTATCAAAAATCTCCAGTACATGTTAATGGGCACATGAAGATACATAAAGCAAAATATTTTCTCCTGGCATAATTTCTTACCTAGGAGCTGCAAAGCAAAGGGCTGGTGCTAGGAAAATAGGTTAATAGAGTGCAAGCCACTCATGATTTCTTGATCTGAAAGCAACTAGACTAACTTTGATTAAGAAGGAGCTTAATGATTAAACCCACTGTGGGAGGGAGGAAATCATACACTACAGAATGTTGACCTGGGAGGAAACTGCTTCCTCTGACATTATGATAACATGTGAAGCAAGACACACCAAAGTAACAATATTAACCTTTTGCTCTCTTATGCAGTCCTTCCAAGTGGTCACTTATCTGATAGGTGAATTTAAGAGGTGTGTTAGACATAATAGTGCCTCCCGAAGAAGTCCACATTCTAAACCTGTGAGTGTGTTGTCTAACATGTCAAGAGGATAAGTTTCTCTAGTTTAGCGTTAAAATATTAGCAACCCTACCTTTTTAAGATACTTAATGCCTTATTCTGCAACATAAGCATTGTAAGTAACAAGTTGATTTCATATATATATGTATATATATATATATATGATTCCAGTATCTTTTTATCACTTTACTTCCCATTTAGAAAGGTGAAAAACAGACGCTACATATTACCTCTCTTAAACCCCTGCAATAATCTCATAGGTTAGCTAAATGTTTACAT